>NW_021703774.1:76623600-77103097 GCF_005190385.1 Monodon monoceros | reverse complement strand
AAATATATATCTATGTTCAAAACACTGGTTACACTTAATGGAGAAACCATTAAATATATATCTATGTTCAAAACACTGGTTACACTTAATGGAGAAACCATTAGAAGCATTCCAACCAGAGTCAAGAAAACATGAAAGATTTTATTCCTTTGATGCTATTGTAAATGAAATTGTTTTCTTAATTTCTTTTTCAAATAGTTCCTTGTTTATAGAAATGCAACTAACTTTTGTTATGTTGATTTTGTGTCTTGCAACGTTACTGAATTATTTATTAGTTCTAACAGTATTTTGATAGATCTTTAGGTTTTTCTACATATAAGATCATGTCATCTACAAACATACAATTTTATTTCTTCCTTTCTGATTTGAATTCCTTTCATTTCTTTTTCTGGCCTAAGTGGTCTGGTGAGCACTTTCAGTATTGTTTTGAATAGAAGTGGCAAGAGTGGACATCCTCGTCCTGTTCCTGACCTTAGAGGAAAAGCTTTAAACTTTTCATCATTGAGTATGATGTTACCTATGGGCTTGTTGTAAATGGTCTTTACTATTCCATCTATACCTAGTTTCTTGAACATTTTTATAATGAAAGGGTACTGAATTTTGCTAAATACTTTTTCTTCATCTATTGAGATTGTGGTCTTTATCCTTTATTTTACTGCTGTGGTGTATCACATTGATTGATTTGCATATATTGAAACATTCTTGTATTCCAGGGAAAAATCCTACTTGATCATAATGTATGATCCTATTAATATGTTGTTGAATTAATATGCCATTAATTTTGTTGAGATTTTTTGCATCTATATTCATCAGCGATATTGATTAGTAGTTTTCCTTTCTTGTAGTATCTTTTTGTGGCTTTGGTATGAGGGTAACTGGCCTCATAAAATGGATTGGGAAGTGTTCTCTCCTCTTCAGTTTCTGGGAAGAATTTGAGAAAGACTGGCATTAATTCTTTTTTAAATGTTTGGTAGAATTCACCAGTGAAGCTATTTGGTCTGTGTTGGGATGCTTTTCATTATTGATTCAATCTCCTTATTCATTATTGGTCTGTTCAGATTTTCTGTTTCTTCAATATTCAGTCTTGGTAGGTTTTATATTTCTAGGAATTAATTTTTCTAGGTTATACAATTTGTTATATAATTGCTCACAGTATCTTTTATGATCCTTTGTATTGCTGTATTATCAGTTGTAATGTTTTCTCTTTCATTTCTGATTTTATTAAATGGAATCTTCTCTCTTTTTTTTAGTTAGCATAGCTAAAGATTTGTCAAATTTATCTTTTCAAATTACCAACTATTTCTTTCATTGATTTTTTCCTGTTGTTTTTCTAGTCTCAATTTCATTTATTTCTACTCTAATTTTTGTTTCCTTCCGTCTGCTAATTCTGGGCTTAATTTTTTTTTTTTCTAGCTCCTTCAGGTGTAATGTTAGGCTGTTTATATGAAGTATTTCTTTTTTAATGTAGGTGTTTTTTGATATAAACTTCCCTCTTAGTACTCTTTTTGTGACAGGTAAAATACTTCTACACTGAAAACTACAAAACATGGATGAAAGAACTGAGGAAGAAACAAATAAAAGGAAAGATATCCTGTGTTTGTAGATTGGAAGAATTAATATTGTTAAAATGTCCATACTACCCAAAACAACCTATAGATTCAATGCTATACCCACCAAAATTCCCACCAATGGCATTTTTTACAGAAATAGAAAAAACAATCCTAAATTCATCTGGAATCACAGAAGTCCCAGGATAGTTAAAGTGATCTTGAGGAAGAAAAACAAAGCTGGAAGCACCACACTTCTTGATTTCAAAGTATTTTGCAAAACTACAGTAATTAAATTAGTAATGTACTGGCACAGAAACAGACATATAGACCAATGGAACAGAATACAGAGCCCAGAAATAAACTCATGCATATACTGTTACTAGTCTTTGACAGGAGTGCCAAGAACACACAATGGGGAAATGTTGTCTCTTCAGCAACTGGTGTTAGGAAAACTGGATATCCACATACAAAAGAATCAGATTGGACCCCTACCTTAAACCATACACAAAAATCAATGCAAAATGGATTAAAGAACTGAACATAAAACCTGTAACTGTAAAACTCCTAGAAGAAAGCATAATAAAAAAACCTATTTGAGGGCCTCCCTGGTGGTGCAGTGGTTGAGAGTCCGCCTGCCGATGAACCCGTGCCCCGGTCCGGGAAGATCCCACATGCCGCGGAGTGGCTGGGGCCGTGAGCCATGGCCGCTGAGCCTAAGCGTCCGGAGCCTGTGCTCCGCAACGGGAGAGGCCACAACAGTGAGAGGCCCGCATACCGCAAAAAAAAAAAAAAAAAAAAATCTATTTGGCATTGGTCTTGGAAATGGTTTCTTGGATGTGACACCAAAGCACAGGCAACAAAAGCTAAAATAAACATGTAGGATTACATCAAACTAAAAAGTTTCCACACAGCAAAGGAAACAACACAATGGAAAGCCGAGCTATAGAATGGGAGAAAATATTTGTAAACCATGTTTTATAAGGGGTTAATTTTCAAATATATAAGGAACTCCTACAAATCAATAGCCAAAAATAAATAACCCGGTTTTTTAAATGGGCAAAGGACTTAAATGGACATTTATCTAAAGAAGACATGCAGATGGCCAACAGGTATATGAAAAGATGCTCAATATCATTAATTGTCAGGGAAATACAAATCAAAACTACAGTGAGATACCACCTCACATCTGTTAGGATAGCAAATAAAGGGTAAGTGTTGACAATGTTGTGGAGAAACAGGAACCCTTGTTCATTGTTGGTTGGGGAATGGCAAAACGGTATGGAGGTTCTTTTAAAAATCAAAAATAGAACTACCATATTATCCAGCAATCCCACTTCTGGGTATGTATCCAAAAGAATTGAATTCAGTATATCAAAGAGAGATTTCCAGTCGCATGTTCTTTGTAGCACTATTCATAGTAGCCAAGATACGGAAAAAACCTGAGTGTTCATCAGTAGATGAATTAATTTTAAAAATGTGGTATGTACATAGGATGGAATATTATTCAGCCTTTAAAAAAAGGAAACCCTGCAATATGCAACAATGTGGATGAACCTTGAAGACATTTGCTAAGAGAAATAGTGGTTGTCATGAGCTAGGGGGTGGGGGATTTGGGGAGTTGTTATTCAGTGGGTATAAAGTTTCAGTTATGCTATATTAATAAGTTATAGAGATTTGCTGTACAACATTAATAAGTTATAGAGATCTGCTGTGTGGCTATTGTTAACAATATAGTATTGTACACTTCAAAATTTAAGAGGATAGATCTCATGTTAAATGTTGTTATCACAGAAACAAAGGGACACAAGGAAACTCTGGGAGGTGGTGAATATGTCTTTTACCTGAATTGTGGTGATGGTATCATGGGAGTATGCATATGTACAAACTCTTCAAATTATACACATTAAATATGTATAGTTCTTTGTAATCAATTATACCTAAGTAAAGCTGTTTTAAAAAAGAACAGAGGAGTACTCACTTCAGTAGCACATTTACTAAAAGTGGAACAATACAGAGAAGATTAGCATGGCTTTTGCACAAGGATGACATTGCAAATTCATGAAGTGTTCCATATTTAAAACAAAAACAAAACAAAAGAAAAAGAACAGAGGAGGATGTCCATTATTACCACCATTATTTAACATTGTTTGGAGGTAGTAGAAAACTTAATGAGACAACAGAAAGAAATTTGAGATGTAAAAATTAGAAAGGAGGAAGAAAATTATCCTTTTGTATAGATAGTAAATTCCAAGATAATACATTTTTTAAAATTATAAACAGTAAGATAAATTCAGGAAAATGGTAGAGACCCCCTAGACCAATCAGTGTGCAGTCACATGAGTGACCAGACAGGAGAACAGCAGAACTGCCCAACTCAGCCCAGTCCAAATTGTTGACCCACAGAGATGTGACCAAATAAAGTAATTATTGTTCGAAGCCACTAAATATTTGAATGGTTTATTGTGCAGCAGTAGATAACTGACATAGTATATGACAAATATTGTATATCAAATCAGTGAATAAAAGATTCACTCTTTAATAAATCTATTTGGAAAACTGGATAGTCATCTAGAAATAAGTTAATTTAGATACATACCTTATGTTTTAACAAAATTAATTCCAAGTGAAGAACATATTCAAATTAGAAATATGAAACCATCAAGTACTTTAAGAAATCACTGGAACTTTTTTATAGCAGTGGAAGCATGAAGAAGAGCATTCTAACTACACACTAAACAGGAATCATAAAACGAAAGATTGATAAATTTAACAGCACAAAAATTAGAACTTGGGACTTCCCTGATGGCACAGTGGTTAACAATCCACCTGCCAATGCAGGGGACACGGGTACGAGCGCTGATCCAGGAAGATCTCACATGCTGCAGAGCAACTAAGCCCCTGTGCAACAACTACTGAGACTGCGCTCTAGACTACAGCCCGTGAGCTACAACTACTGAAACCCGTGCGCGTAGAGCCTGTGCTCTGCAACAAGAGAAGCCACGGCAAAGAGAAGCCCGCGCACCACAACGAAGAGTAGCCCCCCCACCACCACAACTAGAGAAAGCCTGCGTACAGCAACAAAGACCCAATGCAGCCAAAAATAAATCAATAAATTTATTTTTTAAAAATGAGAACTTCCTGCATGGCAGAAAATCATGATAGGAAAAAAGGATCAACAGACAAATTATAAACTGGGGGTGGGGGAATATTTTCTATACCTATCACAGACAGATTACTAATTTCATTACTAAATTTAAAAATCTCCTATAAAATTATTATTAAAAATGAATAGATCCAGTAGAAAAATGGACAAAGATTTTAAAATACAGGCCACAGAAAAGGAAATACAAATAGCTCTTTTTTTTTATTGGAGTATAATTGCTTTACAATGGTGTGTTAGTTTTTGCTTTATAACAAAGTGAATCAGTTATACATATACATATGTTCCCATATCTCTTCCCTCTTGCATCTCCCTCCCTCCCACCCTCCCTATCCCACCCCTCCAGGCGGTCACAAAGCACCGAGCTGATCTCCCTGTGCTATGTGGCTGCTTCCCACTAGCTATCTACCTTACGTTTGGTAGTGTATATATGTCCACCACACTCTCTTGATTTCTCACAGCTTACCCTTCCCCCTTCCCAAAACCTCAAGTCCGTTCTCTAGTAGGACTGTGTCTTTATTCCTGTCTTACTACTAGGTTCTTCAGGACACTTTTTTTTCTGAAATTCCATATATATGTGTTAGGATACGGTATTTGTCTTTCTCTTTCTGACTTACTTCACTCTGTATGACAGACTCTAGGTCTATCCACCTCATTACAAATAGCTCAATTTCGTTTCTTTTTATGGCTGAGTAATATTCCATTATATATATGTGCCACATCTTCTTTATCCATTCATCCGATGATGGACACTTAGGTTGTTTCCATCTCCGGGCTATTGTAAATAGTGCTGCAATGAACGTTTTGGTACATGACTCTTTTTGAATTATGGTTTTCTCAGGGTATATGCCCAGTAGTGGGATTGCTAGGTCATATGGTAGTTCTATTTGTAGTTCTTTAGTTCTATTTGTAGTTCTCCATACTGTTCTCCATAGTGGCTCTACCAATTCACATTCCCACCAGCAGTGCAAGAATGTTCCCTTTTCTCCACACCCTCTCCAGCATTTATTGTTTCTAGATTTTTTGATGATGGCCATTCTGACCGGTGTGAGATGATACCTCATTGTAGTTTTGATTTGCATTTCTCTAATGATTAATGATGTTGAGCATTCTTTCATGTGTTTGTTGGCAGTCTGTATATCTTCTTTGGAGAAATGTCTATTTAGGTCTTCTGCCCATTTTTGGATTGGGTTGTTTGTTTTTTTGTTATTGAGCTCCTTGTAATTTTTGGAGATTAATCCTTTGTCAGTTGCTTCATTTGCAAATATTTGTCCCATTCTGAGGGTTGTCTTTTGGTCTTCTTTATGGTTTCCTTTGCTGTGCAAAAGCTTTGAAGTTTCATTAGGTCCCATTTGTTTATTTTTGTTTTTATTTCCATTTCTCTAGGAGGTGGGTCAAAAAGGATCTTGCTGTGATTTATGTCATAGAGTGTTCTGCCTATGTTTTCCTCTAAGAGTTTGATAGTTTCTGGCCTTACATTTAAGTCTTTAATCCATTTTAAGCTTATTTTTTTGTATGGTGTTAGGGAATGATCTAATCTCATGCTTTTACATGTACCGGTACACTTTTACCAGCACCACTTATTGAAGAGGCTGTCCTTTCTCCACTATCCATTCCTGCCTCCTTTATCAAAGGTAAGGTGACCATATGTGCGTGGGTTTATCTCTGGGCTTTCTATCCTGTTCCATTGATCTATCTTTCTGTTTTTGTGCCAGTACCATACTGTCTTGATTACTGTAGCTCTCTAGTATAGTCTGAAGTCAGGGAGCCTGATTCCTCCAGCTCCGTTTTTCGTTCTCAAGATTGCTTTGACTATTCGGGGTCTTTTGTGTTTCCATACAAATTGTGAAATTTTTTGTTCTAGTTCTGTGAAAAATGCCAGTGGTAGTTTGATAGGGATTGCATTGTATCTGTAGATTGCTTTGGGTAGTAGAGTCATTTTCACAATGTTGATTCTTCCAATACAAGAACGTGGTATATCTCTCCATCTATTTGGATCATCTTTAATTTCTTTTATCAGTGTCTTATAATTTTCTGCATACAGGTCTTTTTTCTCCTTAGGTAGGTTTATTCCTAGATATTTTATTCTTTTTGTTGCAGTGGTAAATGGGAGTGTTTTCCTGATTTCACTTTCAGAGTTTTCATCATTAGTGTATACGAATGCCAGAGATTTCTGTGCATTAATTTTATATCCTGCTACTTTACCAAATTCATTGATTAGCTCTAGGAGTTTTCTGGTAGCATCTTTAGGATTCTCTATGTAAAATATCATGTTATCTGCAAACAGTGACAGCTTTACTTCTTCTTTTCTGATTTAGATTCCTTTTATTTCCTTTTCTTCTCTGATTGCTGTGGCTAAAACTTCCAAAAATATGTTGAATAAGAGTGGTGAGAGTGGGCAACCTTGTCTTGTTCCTGATCTTAGTGGAAATGCTTTCAGTTATTCACCATTGAGGACGATATTGGCTGTGGGTTTGTCATATATGGGCTTTATTATGTTGAGGAAAGTTCCCTGTGTGCCTACTTTCTGCAGAGTTTTTATCATAAATGGGTGTTGAATTTTGTCGAAAGCTTTCTCTGCATCTATTGAGATGATCATATGGTTTTTCTCCTTCCATTTGTTAATATGGTTTATCACATTGATTGATTTGCGTATATTGAAGAATCCTTGCATTCCTGGAATAAGCCCCACTTGATTATGGTGTATGATCCTTTTAATGTGCTGTTGGATTCTGTTTGCTAGTATTTTGTTGAGGATTTTTGCATATATGTTCATCAGTGATATTGGCCTGTAATTTTCTTTCTTTGTGACATCTTTGTCTGGTTTTGGTATCAAGGTGATGGTGGCCTCGTAGAATGAATTTGGGAGTATTCCTCCCTCTGCTACATTTTGGAAGAGTTTGAGAAGTATAGGTGTTAGCTCTTCTCTAAATGTTTGATAGAGTTCGCCTGTGAAGCCATCTGGTCCTGGGCTTTTGTTTGTTGGAAGATTTTTAATCACAGTTTTCAATTTCAGTGCTTGTGATTGGTCTGTTCATATTTTCTATTTCTTCCTGATTCAGTCTTGGCAGGTTGTGCATTTCTAAGAATTTGTCCATTTCTTCCAGGTTGTCCATTTTATTGGCATAGAGTTGCTTATAATAATCCCTAATGATCTTTTGTATTTCTGCAGTGTCAGTTGTTACTTCTCCTTTTTCATTTCTAATTCTATTGATTTGAGTCTTCTCCCTGTTTTTCTTGATGAGGCTGGCTAATGGTTTATCTATTTTATCTTTCAAAGAACCAGCTTTTAGTTTTATTGATCTTTGCTATCGTTTCCTTCATTTCTTTTTCATTTATTTCTGATCCGATTTTTATGATTTCTTTCCTTCTGCTAACTTTGTGGGTTTTTTGTTCTTCTTTCTCTAATTACTTTAGGTGCAAGGTTAGGTTGTTTATTCGAGATGTTTCCTGTTTCTTAAGGTGGGCTTGTGTTGCTATAAACATCCCTCTTAGAACTGCTTTTGCTGCATCCCATAGGTTTTGGGTTGTCGTGTCTCCATTGTCATTTGTTTCTAGGTATTTTTTTAATTTCCTCTTTGATTTCTTCAGTGATCGCTTCGTTATTAAGTAGTGTATTGTTTAACCTCCATGTATTTGTATTTTTTACAGATCTTTTCCTGTAATTGATATCTAGTCTCATGGCGTTGTGGTCGGAAAAGATACTTGATACAATTTCAATTTTCTTAAATTTACCAAGGCTTGATTTGTGACCCAAGATAGGATCTATCCTGGAGAATGTTCCATGAGCAGTTGAGAAAAATGTGTATTCTGTTGTTTTTGGATGGAATGTCCTATAAATATCAATTAAATCCATCTTGTTTAATGTATCATTTAAAGCTTGTGTTTCCTTATTTATTTTCATGTTGGATGATCTGTCCATGGGTGAAAGTGGGGTGTTAAAGTCCCCTACTATGAATGTGTTACTGTCTATTTCCCCTTTTATGGCTGTTACTATTTGCCTTATGTATTGAGGTGCTCCTATGTTGGGTGTATAAATATTTACAATTGTTATATCTTCTTCTTGAATTGATTGCTTGATCATTATGTAGTGTCCTTCTTTCTCTCTACTAATGGTCTTTATTTTAAAGTCTATTTTGTCTGATATGAGAATTGCTACTCCAGCTTTCTTTTTGTTTCCATTTGCATGGAATACTTTTTCCATCCCCTTACTTTAAGTCTGTATGTGTCTCTAGGTCTGAAGTGGGTCTCTTGTAGACAGCATATATATGGATCTTGTTTTTGTATCCATTCAGCCAGTCTGTGTCTTTTGGTGGTAGCATTTAGTCCATTTACATTTAAGGTAATTATCGATATGTATGTTCCTGTTCCCATTTTCTAAGTTGTTTTGGGTTCGTTATTGTAGGTCTTTTCCTTCTCTTGTGTTTCTTGCCTAGAGAAGTTCCTTTAGCATTTGTTGTAAGGCTGGTTTTGTGGTGCTGAACTCTCTCAGCTTTTGCTTCTCTGTAAAGGTTTTAATTTCCCCATCAAATATGAATGAGATCCTTGCTGGGTAGAGTAATCTTGTTTGCAGGTTTTTCTCCTTCATCACTTTAAATATGTCCTGCCACTGCCTTCTGGCTTGCAAAGTTTTTGCTGAAAGATCAGCTGTTAACCTTATGGGGATTCCCTTGTGTGTTATTTGTTGTTTTTCCCTTGCTGCTTTTAATATGGTTTCTTTGTATTTAATTTTTGACAGTTTGATTAATGTGTCTTGGCGTATTTCTCCTTGGATGTATCCTGTATGGGACTCTCTGTGCTTCCTGGAGTTGATTAACTATCTCCATTCCCATATTAGGGAAGTTTTCAACTATAATCTCTTTAAATATTTTCTCAGTTCCTTTCTTTTTCTCTTCTTCTGGAACCCCTATAATTCGAATGTTGGTGTGTTTAATGTTGTCACAGAGGTCTCTGAGACTGTCCTCAGTTCTTTTCATTCTTTTTTCTTTATTCTGCTCTGCAGTAGTTATTTCCACTATTTTATCTTCCAGGTCACTTATCCGTTCTTCTCCCTCAGTTATTCTGCTATTGATCCCATCTAGAATATTTTTCATTTCATTTATTGTGTTGTTCATCGTTGTTTGTTTCATCTTTAGTTCTTCTAGGTCCTTGTTAAGTGTTTCTTGCATTTTGTCTATTCTAAGATTTTGGATCATCTTTACTATCATTATTCTGAATTCATTTTCAGGTAGACTGCCTATTTCCTCTTCATTTGTTAGGTCTGGTGGGTTTTTATCTTGCTCCTTCATCTGCGGTGTGTTTTTCTGTCTTCTCATTTTGCTTATCTTACTGTGTTTGGGGTCTCCTTTTTGCAGCCTGCAGGTTCGTAGTTCCCATTGTTTTTGTTGTCTGTCCTCAGTGGCTAAGGTTGGTTCAGTGGGTTGTGTAGGCTTCCTGGTGCAGGGGACTAGTGCCTGTGTTCTGGTGGATGAGGCTGGATCTTGTGTTTCTGGTGGGCAGGTCCACGTCTGGTGGTGTTTTTTGGGGTGTCTGTGGACTTAATATGATTTTTGGCAGCCTCTCTGCTAATGGGTGGGATTGTGTTCCTGTTTTGCTAGTTGTTTGGCATAGGGTGTCCAGCACTGTAGCTTGCTGCTCGTTGAGTGAAGCTGGGTGCTGGCGTTGAGATGGAGATCTCTGGGAGATTTTTGCCGTTTGATATTATGTGGAGCTGGGAGGTCTCTTGTTGACCAGTGTCCTGAAATTGGCTCTCTCACCTCAGAGGCACAGCACTGACTTCTGGCTGCAGCACCAAGAGCCTTTCATCCACACGGCTCAGAATAAAAGGGAGAAAAAGTAAAAAGAAAGAATTAGTAGAAGTAGAAAGGAAGGAATGAAGGTAGGAAGGAAGGAAAGAAGAAAGAAGGAAAGAAAGAAAGGAGGGAGGGAGGGACAGAGGGAGGAAGGAAGGAAGGAGGGAAGGAACAAAGAAAGAAAGAAGATAAAGTAAAATATAATAAAGTTATTAAAATAAAAGTATAATTATTACGAAAAAAGAAAAAAATTAAAAAAAAAAACAAATGGACGGATAGAACCCTAGGACAAATGGTGGAAGCAAAGCTATACAGACAAAATCTCATACAGAAGCATACTCATACACACTCACAAAAAGAGGAAAACGGGGAAAAGTCATAAATCTTGCTCTCAAAGTCCACCTCCTCAATTTGGGATGATTCATTTTCTAAAGGAGGGAAGGAAGGAAAGAAAGAAAGAAAGAAGATCAACTAAAATAAAATAAAGTTATTAAAATAAAAAATAATTATTAAATTAAAAAAATTTAAAAAAAAGCATGGATAGAACCCTCGGACAAATGGTGGAAGCAAAGCTATACAGACAAAATCTCACACAGAAGCATACACATACACACTCACAAAAATAGGAAAAGGGGAAAAAATAAATCTTGCTGTCAAAGTCCACCTCCTCAATTTGGGATGATTCGTTGTCTATTCAGGTATTCCACAGATGCAGGGTACATCAAATTGATTGTGGAGCTTTAATCCGCTGCTTCTGAGGCTGCTGGGAGAGATTTCCCTTTCTCTTCTTTGCTCTCACAGCTCCCGGGGCTCAGCTTTGGATGTGGCCCCACCTCTGCATGTAGGTCACCGGAGGGCGTCTGTTTTTTTGCTCAGACAGGACAGGGTTAAAGGAGCCACTGATTCCGGGGCTCTGGCTCACTCAGGCCGGGGGGAGGGAGGGGCATGGAGTGCAGGGCGAGCCTGCGGCGGCAGAGGCCAGCATGACATTGAACCAGCGTGAGTCGCGCCGTGTGTTCTCCCGGGGAAGTTGTCCCTGGATCCCGGGACCCTGGCAGTGGCGGGCTGCACAGGCTCCCCGGAAGGGAGGTGTGGATAGTGACCTGTGCTCGCACACAGGCTTCTTGGTGGTGGCAGCACCAGCCTTAGCATCTCCTGCCCGTCTCTGGGGTCCACGCTTTTAGCCGCGTCTCATGCCCGTCTCTGGAGCTCCTTTAAGCAGCGCTCTTAATCCCCTCTCCTCGCGCACCAGGAAACAAAGATGGAAGAAAACGTCTTTTGCCTCTTCAGCAGGTCTAGACCTTTTCCCGGGCTCCCTCCCGGCTAGCCATGGTGCACTAACCCCTTCAGGCTATGTTCACGCCGCCAACCCCAGTCCTCTCCCTGTGCTTTGGACCGAAGCCCGAGCCTCAGCTCGCTGCCCCGCCCGCCCCGGCGGGTGAGCAGACAAGCCTCTCGGGCTGGTGAGTGCCGGTCGGCCCTGATCCTCTGTGCGGGAATCTCTCTGCTTTGCCCTCCGCACCCTTGTTGCTGTGCACTCCTCTGCGGCTCCGAATCTTCCCCCTCCGCCACCCACCATCTCTGCCCGCGAAGGGGCTTCCTAGTGTGTGGAAACCTTTCCTCCTTCACGGCTCCCTCCCACTGGTGCAGGTCCTGTCCCTATTGACCAGTGTCCTGAAATTGGCTCTCTCACCTCAGAGGCACAGCACTGACTTCTGGCTGGTTTTGTCTCTGTTTTTCCTTTTTTCTTTTGCCCTACCCAGGTACGTGGGGAGTTTCTTGCCTTTTGGGAGGTCTGAGGTCTTCTGCCAGCGTTCAGTAGGTGTTCTGTAGGAGTTGTTCCAGGTGTAGATGTATTTCTGGCGTATCTGTGGGGAGGAAGGTGATCTCCGCGTCTTACTCTTCCGCCATCTTCCCCTCCAACCACGAATAGCTCTTAAACATACAAATATACATAAATTTTTAATACTGGTAAGAAAGATGTTAAAGATTCACTACTATTCTATAATTTACTTAAGTTATGCAAAGGGCAAGTTTGATAGTACAGCGTGCTGGTAACTGGAAAAATAGGCATTTTCATATATTGCTTTAGGACTATAAATTGATAGGAATCCATCAAAATTATAAATGCATACAGAATTTTATTTCTTGAGATTTATCCTGTATAGAATGATTTGCATTGTATGAAATGTATGTTAAAAATTAGTAATTTCAACATTTTTCTAATTGAAAAATATTGGAAAAGACATGAAACTTCATCACTAGGAGCCTAACAAAATAAATTACGGTATGGCCTTAAAATTGAATATTTTTTAGCCATAGAAAAGGGAAGCTCCTTATGTACTAATTAGATAGATAAATCTATTTTTAGAGATAAAGCAAAATAAGGAACATTCCAGAATGGTACTTATGGTCATGGCAAAAGAGAGATTTTATTCACATATATACTTGATTTATATATATATATAAATATATATTAAATATTTATATATCTATATTATATATAATGTCCTGGGTATCCTTGGGAGGCTACTGAAGAAACTAGTAATAACTGTTTACAGGGATGGAACCGTGTAGCTGGGGACCAGGGACAGGAGGATGAATTTTCGCAGCATACTACCTTATGTTTCTTGATTTTTTTAACCACGTGAGTGTATTACCTATATAAATTTTTATTTAAAGAAAATTATATACATAATATGTAATAAATATGTATATATTTGTAAAATGGAGAGAAAAATATGAAAACAAAAGTAAGATGCTCTTGAGTAAGAATGATAGGTTGGGTGGGAGGATTTATCTTTCTCTGTGTCAAGAGTTTTAGAAAGATAGAATTATTAAGGTAGCATTGTATTGCTTCAGAAATTAACAAATGGATCAATAGGCCAGAATAAAGAGTCCAGAAAAAGATCCACACAGATGGTAATGCTTAAACTATAACAGAACTAGCATTGCAGATAAGTGGTGCCCATATAGAAAAAAAGAAAAACCTTGAAATTGGATCCCTATCTCCCATTATATAAAAAAGTCAATTCCAGATAGACTAAAAGGATTTTCATGATGTTGAGATAAAAGACTTTTTTTAGGAGAACAAAAATATGCAAGTCAAAAGGGAGAAAAATGATACATTTGGCTACAATAAAATTAAGAACTTTTGTTCATCAAAATTCAAAACATAAAAGTAAAAAACCAAGCCACAAATACACACACACACACACACACACACACATATACAATGTATGAATCAATAAGTAAAAGACAAATCAAAAATGGCCAATGTCATGAACAAACATTTCACAGAAGACGAAATACAAATCGCATAAATGACCAATAAACATGTGAGACGTTGTATTTTTACTAATCAAGAAAATACACATTAAAACCACAATGATATACCACTTATGCTCAACAGATTGTCAGAAATTAAGCTGAGACTGACTTTGACAAATCTTTGGAAAACTGAGAACTCATACACTGTGGTAGCAGTGTAGTTTGGTACAAACACCATAGGACAAAATTCAGCATTATCCAGCAAAGTTAAAGGAGTTCATACCCTACAACATAGCTATTCCACTCCTGGGTACACATCCTTGGCAAACTTGCCTATATTGTAACAGGGCACGTGGATAAGAATGTTTGTGGCAGAATTATTCTTAACAGCAAAAAACAAAATGAAACACACCAAACAAAAACTAGCAACCAACTACATATCCATTTACTGAAGAATTTAAAAACAAATTGTAGAATAGTGTATAGCAGTGAAAATGAGTGAACTATCCAACAGCTGATAATGTAGATGAACTGCACGATGTTGAGCCAAGAAAGTTTCAGATTAGTATGGGTTTCTAAAAATAGTCCCCAACTCATGATAGTTTGACTTACAATTCTTCAACTTCACAATGGTGCAAAAGGAATGCACATTCAGTAGAAACCATACTTTGAATTTTGATCTTTTCCCGGGCTAGCGATATGTCATACAATAACTCTCGTGGTGCTGGACAGAAGCAGTAAGCCCTCAGTTCACTGTCAGTCTAAAGATCATGAGCGTAAACAAACAACACACAACCATTCTGTACCCATACAGCCATTCTGTTTTTCACATTCAGTACAGTATTCAATAAATTACATGAGATATTCAACATCTTATTATAAAATAGGCTCTGTGTTCAAAGATTTTGCACAATATAGGCTAAGGTAAGTGTTCTGAGCACATTTAAGGTAGGCTAGGCTAAGCTATGATGTTCACAGGTTATGTGTATTAAATGCTTTTTTGTCTTAGGATATTTTCGATTTATGATGGGTTTTTGGAATGTAACTCCATCATAAGTTGAGGAAGACCTGTAGCAGGGAAGGAAACTTTATGTGATTTTGGAAGGGACCAGAAGCTTTAAAGGAATTGTTGACATATTTTTTTCTGAAAGTTTATACTCTTCTATTTCCCCCACCCTGCCAGCCCCTGGTAACCACCCTTCTACTTTCTGTTTCTGTGAGTTCACCTTTTTTTTTAAGATTCCACATATAAGTGATACCATGTGACATTTTTATCTCTGTCTAGCTTATTTCATTTCATTTCAAAATATGGTCACATTTTCTTTTTCCATTCTTCCATTGATGGACCCTTGATCAGTTTCCATATCTTGGCTAATGTAATAATGTTGCAGTGAACATGGGAGTGCAGATAACGCTTCAAGATCCTGTTTTCATTTCTTTTGGATGTATACCCAGAAGTGGGATTGTTGGATCATATGGGAGTTCTATTTTTAATTTCTTGAGAAATCTTCATACCATTTTCCATAGTGTCTGTACCAGTTTACTTTCCTAAAACAGTGCAAAAGGGTTCCCTTTATTCCACATCCTTGCTAGCATTTGTTATCTCTTGTCTTTTCGATAATAGACATTCCAACAGATATGAGGTGATATCTCATTATGGTTTTGATTTACAGTTCCCTGATGAAGAGTGATGCTGAACACTTTTTCTTATACCCGTTGGTCATTTGTATATCTTTAGTGGAAAAATGTCTATTTAGGTCATTTGCCCTTATTTATTTATTTGTTTATTTTGCGGTACGCGGGCCTCTCACCGTTGTGGCCTCTCCCATTACGGAGCACAGGCTCCAGACGGGCAGGCTCAGCGGCCATGGCTCACGGGCCCAGCCGCTCCGCGGCATGTGGGATCTTCCTGGACCGGGGCACGAACCCATGTCCCCTGCATCGGCAGGCAGACTCTCAACCACTGCGCCACCAGGGAAGCCCCATTTGCCCATTTTTAAATTAGGTTATTTGGTATTTTGTTTTTGTTTGTTTGTTTGCTATTGAGTTGTAAGAGTTCCTTGTGTATTTTTGATATTAACACCGTATTGGATATGTGCTATGCATATATTTTCTCCCATTCCATAAGCTGTGTTTTCATTTATTATTATTTAATGTTATTTTTGCTAAACAGAATATTTATATGTGCCATCAGTAGGGAATAGAGCTGTCATCCTTAAGCACCAGATGACAATATGTGAATTTTATTCTATGGGAAATGAGGGAGTGATTGGAACTTTTGGAAGCATGTTATAACTGGGGAAATTGACCCTCGCAGCAAGTATCTTCTCCCATTCAGCAGGTTGCCTTTTCATTTTGCTGATGGTTTCCTTTGCTGTGTAGCTTTTTAGTATGATTTAGTCCCAGTTTATTTTGGCTTTTGTTGTGAAATATATTTATTTTTAAGTTGAGTGATGGATACATGGTTTTTTAAAATTATTCTTTAAATAACATATATATATATATATAAAAATGGTCACAAACTGTTTTTTAACATTTAATGGCAGAATAAAATTCCCAGGAATTTATTAACTGTTAAAGTTATGCAATGGTCCTGTATAGGATTTAGACAAACCAAGAAAGCCAGATGGTAAATATTTGTACCTAGGATTGTATGTAATAAAGTAATTAGATAGCAAATTTTATTATCAGTACACAGATCAAATCCTGACATATAATAAACATTCTATATATGTTTGTTGGATGAATAGATGAATGAAAAGTAGGGACTGAAAATTCTTGAGCTGGGCCTTTAAAACTATAGGCTTCATTTTATTACTAATGGGAGATAAGGCTTTAAGAAAAGATGATGGAATGCTTTGAAAATGTGCCCTGTGGTATATAGGCCACTAAAACTACAGAATAATAAAATGTTTATAATTGGAGGAAGTTATGGACATAATGAAAACAACTCGTCAATTAACTTAATCTGGCAGCCTTGTAGCCCCCACACAGATATACAGCTTAATAACTTTATTCATAGAGCAGATTAATTTTAGGAGTATCCTGTGAGAAAATTCAATCTTCATAAGAAAATGCTTAATCATATTTCTAGAAATACAGCTCTCTTATGTAGCATTTAGTATTTTATATGTATAAAATGCTGTCAGGTACTTTGATACTTTGTATCAATTACTTATAAAATTTCTGTGATCATATTCATATTTAATAATTGAGGAAACAAAGACAGTATATCACTTTGTCTACAACTAATTATGTAAATATTCAGCTGAGACCACAGACTGCACTAAAATAACAGAGTTAAGTACTCACAATTAAGTGATCTGTGGTTCAGGATATACCATATGCGATCTGCTTAAATTAACGTGAAGCTTTAATGCCCAAGTGATTCATTTAACAAAGGGAGTAAACTAGAGGAAATGTGTCATCGGGCTCTGTTATGATGTTGTTCCTACAGCCATCTCCCATGTTTTTTTTTTTCTCCCCAGGCTCTTCGTGTTCCTTTGTTGTTTTGGTAGCTGTCCACCATATATTGTACCCTCCTAGAACCAGGCTTTCCTGGCAACACCCCAGGCAAACAAACCTACTATTCCTTTTCCTCCCATCTTTAACAGAACTCTCCCATTTCATACCTAATCCCTCAGTAATCTGATAGATGGCTAATTTTTATCTTCATTGTTGATAACGTCATATTTTCTTTTTGGACTTACGGTGATTTAGCGTGTCATCTCTCCCAGGAACATTACCATCTTAACAGATGACGGTCAATGATTAGATACATTATAATGTGGATTAGTAAACTTTCTTCCTTCCGTATCACTGCTAAAATCCAGTATCGTTCCTCAGCTTTCCTGAGATGCACGTTTCCTACCTATCACAAATATGATTCACATTCTAGATAATCACTTTCAAACTCTACAATTCCTAGTATGTGCTAGAAGCAGCTATACTTCTGTAGGGGAAACACTTAATAGTTGACAAAATGTTTGTACTAACTCTTTGGATTCTGGCAACTCTCATATTTGTATGATATTATTTTCCTGTGGTGTCAAGGCATGAATGCTCATTTTCAGGGCTAGTCTTTCTTATGGTAGAGGAGTTATGATTCAAGGATGCAGGAATGTCCTCCCTGCTACACACACAATTCCCTGTTTGCCCTTCCCCCATAACACCTAAAATGTCACACTATTAGAAATTCTTTCCTTTAGGCTGAAAGAGAAACACACTTAAAGTATGTATTCACTTATAAAGTATTCATTATTTGATTGTTTTCCCACAGGGCAGTAGCAAAGTCTCCCAAGGAAATATGTTACAATTGAGGGACATTCACCTGGGAATGGCTGAAGCTAAGTTTCAAGTATGAAGCTCTGCCCAAGGAGGCCACTCTAGTAAAAGCATTGAGCAGGGAGATTCAAGACTAGCAGAGGAGGAGGCAGGAGACAGTCTGCCATCTTGAAAGGCTACCAAAGGAAGGGATGTACTGCTGAATAGCCTTACATAATGGCCCCAAAGGCTGATGTTTATCTGCTCTACTATTAGACCCAGTGTCTTCCTGTTCACCTGCTCAATACTTCCTAGGAGTTTAGGAAAAAGGAGAGTATCCACAGTTTCAAGAGGCCAAATGACAGCCCAAAGAAGGTTAAAAATTACTTCTAAAAAAAGTAAAGGGATGCAGAGACAAGTTTTAAAACCAGGAGACAGGACAAAGAATAAGGTGTGAAAGGTGTCCCTGGTATAGTTCATTTCAGAGTTCTTCATTCTGGCAATTACCTATGTATTGAGGAAGCTCTGGTAGAAGTTATGGTGCCAGGTAGTGAGGAGAATAAAGAGAAGTATAAGAACATATGAATATCTGATAATGCATGATGAATATCAGTGAATGGTGGAGACAGTGGATACTACAGTAATTGAGGAAAGAGAATTCTTTGGGGGCACATGTGTTTAATGGAGGAGTAGACATTTGAGTACAACTTCAAAACTGCTTGAAATTATGTTAAGAGGAGGCAAGAAATCAATCTGGAAAAGGGAGGTAATAAAGCCAAGGCAGGGAGGTAGTAGAGCACAAGCTTTCTTCAGGAGGCAGGGTAAGCTGTTGTAAAGTGGTAACGGTACAGGTTCTAAGACCATGTGGGGTCAGAATCTACTGCATAGGTCAAATTCCAGCTCTCCCATTGGTGACCTTGAGCAAGGTACATAAAACTTCTTTGTGCTTCAATATTATCATCTGAAGAGATAATAACAGTACCTATCTCATAGGAATACTGCAGGAGTAGAAAGAAAAAATATACATGTAAAATGCTCAGTACAGTGACAGATACATCGATTTAATAATTTTACTTATTATTTAATGTTATTTTTGCTAATACAAATACAGTATGTTATAAATAATTAAATACAATATGTTATCAGTAGAAAATGGAGCTAGAAGGGCAAGACTGATCCTTAAACAACACATGACAATATGTAAATTTTATTATATGGGATAGCCAAAGCAACCTTGAGAAAGAAAAATGGAGCTGGAGGAATCGGGCTCCTGGCCTTCAAACTATATTACAAAGCTACAGTAATCAAGACAGTATGATACTGGTACAAAAACAGAAATATAGATCAATGGCAAAGGATAGAAAGCCCAGAGTTAAACCCACACATGTATGGTCACCTAATCTGTAACAAAGGAGGCAAGAACATACAATGGAGAAAAGGCAGTCTCTTCAATAAGTGGTGCTGGCAAAACGGGACAGCTACATGTAAAAGAATGAAATTAGAACACTACCTAACACCATACACAAAAATAAACTCAAAATGGATTAAAGACCTAAATGTAAAACCGGACACTATAAAATTCTTAGAGGAAAACATAGGAAAAACACTCTTTGACATAAAACACAGCAAGATCTTTTTTGACCCACCTCCCAGAGTAATGAAAATAAAAACAAAAATAAGTGAATGGGACCTAATGAAACTTAAAAGCTTTTGCACAGCAAAGGAAACCATAAACAAGACAAAAAGACAACCCTCAGAATGGGAGAAAACATGTGCAAACAAAGCAACTGACAAAGGATTAATCTCTAAAATATACAACAGCTCATGGAGCTCAATATCAAAAAAACAACCCAAATAAAAAATGGGCGGAAGACCTAAACAGACATTTCACCAGAGAAGACACACAGGTGGCCAAGAGGCACATGAAAAGATGCTCGACATCACTAATTATTAGAGAAATGCAAATCAGAACTACCCTCACACTGGTCAGAATGGCCATCATCAAAAATCTACAAGCAATAAATGCTGGAGAGAGTGTGGAGAAAAGGGAACCCTTTTACACTGTTGGTGGGAATTGATACAGCCACTATGGAGACCAGTATGGAGGTTCCTTAAACAATCAAAAATAGAACTACCATATGACCCAGCAATCCCACTACTGGGCATATACCCTGAGAAAACCATAATTCAAAAGGACACATGTACCCCAATGTTCATTGCAGCACTATTTACAATAGCCAGGACATGGAAACAACCTAAATGTCCAACGACAGATGAATGGATAAAAAAGACATGGTACATATATACAATGGAATATTACCCAGCCATAAAAAGGAACGAAATTGGGTCCTTTGTATAGGTGTGGGTGGACCTAGAGTCTGTCATACAGAGTGAAGTAAATCAGAAAGAGAAAAATAAATATCGTATATTAACGCATATATGTGGAATCTAGAATAATGGTACAAAAGAACCTATTTGCAGGGCAGGAATAGAGACGTAGATGTAGAGGATGGACATGTAGACATGGGGGTGTGGAAGGGGAGGGTGGGATGAATTGGGAGATTAGGTTTGACATAAATATGCTACCATGTGTAAGATAGATAGCTAGTGGGAACCTGCCATATAGCACAGGGAGCTCAGCTCAGCTCGGTGCTCTATGATGACCTAGATGGGTGGGAGGGAGGTCCAAGAGGTAGGGGAAATAGGTATACACATAGCTGATTCAGTTCATTGTACAGCAGAAACTAACACAACATTGTAAAGCAATTATACTCCAATAAAAATAAATTTATTCTATGGGAAATGAAGGAGTGATTGGAGCTTCTGGAAGCGTGTCATAATTGGAGAAATTTACCCTGGCAGCAAGGTGCTCGGTGTGTTGTAACTGCTGGATGGAAAGGGAGCTTAGAGACTAAAGGAAAAGAGATTGAATGGAAACAATGGCTGCAGCTGACACATGAGTTAATATGGGACTGAACTAGGAAATGACAGCAGAAGTGAGAAAGCAGTTATAGACTTGAGAGACGTTGTGAAAGAAGGAAGGAGAGTGTGTGGTGTCTATTTGGATCTAGAAAGGAAACCAAAGTTATATCTGATATTTTGAGCTTCAATGGCTAAGACTAATATGGTACCATAATAAAAAAGCTGAAAACCAAGATAAAAAATTATTTAGGGAAGAAGAAGGAGAATAGTTCAAAAACTGTGGAATCTAAGTGAAATGTACTAAAGGCAGCTGGAGATGCAGAATGAGAGTTCAGGAGAGAGCTTGGACTGGAGATGTGTTGACTTCCAAGTAATGGTAGAGAGAAGATTGACAAATGACTTCTCTGCAAACAAAAATGTCAAAGTAAGAGCCTTCACTAATGTCTGAACCTTGGGGATTGTGCCGATTTGGGCTTTGGAAGAACAGCATTATTCTTTTTGCTGTGATTGTGCTGTTCCAGAACTATTAGTAATGAGGCATAAAATCATATTTTTCACTCACTTATTCTTTCATTCATTTGTTCATTTATGAATATTCATCATACCATTTTTAAGGTTTCTAATGCTCAGTAACTACTTGCTAAGTGAATGAAATCCATGATACTATAAAATCCTACATAAGAGCTTATCTGACAGTCCTACAGACTATCGTCACCTTTGGGGTGAGTGTTGAGTGGAGATTTATCTGACATCAGGGCCCATAGCACCTTGGCCTTGCACATTCAGGCTGTAACTTCGGAGAAATCTCAAAGCCCTTTTAAAAAGCTTCTCTTTTCTTTATGACCAAGCACTTTCATTCAGCATTTACCAAAAGTATTTTGACTCCATTCCATTTTGTGTACTCAACAACCAGATTTGGAGTGTGAGGCAGACAGACTGCCTCTAAGAGCCTTACTTTGGCAGCACATGTGCCACAACTCACCCTTACTCACTTTGGATGGGGTAGCTCCCTAGTGAGACAGTGCTTTCCATTTTAACACTATGAATAGAGGTTGTCAGTAGCATAAAATCACCAGCTAAACACTGCAAGGTAGCTCACTTCTTTAAAACAAAACCTAACGCTAATTGTTCTTAAGTGCCTAAGCCACACAGAGTCAAAGAACACTCTGTACCCTTTCCTACCTCCCAAGACCTACCCCCATCCTTTCTTCACCATCTCCATGACGACCTCTAAAACAAGCCGTTACAATCCTGACATGGCACCAGGCTGACACCTTGGGCTGGGATTTAATTTTGAGTTATAACCGTGTTAGGAAAACATATGATGTGGCCGTTTGCTTACAGAAAGAGGGGGGAAATCATAAAACCCTCTTTTTTTATGAGCTGTCGCTTGATTCGTTCCTGGAGCCCCAAGTAGCAAGCTTCTAAATCAATGTGTGCAGCTGTTTTGGCTTCTTGGAGCCCAGCAGGTGTATTGCTCAGCTCGACTGCCATCTCCCTACACTCACATAACAAATAATAACGTCTTACACACACAAGCCATCCATCAGAGTTACTGCTGGTCCCTGAGAGGCTTCCTTCCCTCTTCCCTACAATCCTTTATCCTCCTCCTTTCATTCTTCTCTTCTTTTTTTTTTTTTTCCTTTAACAGTAGATATACTCCATCGATGGATTTCTTTGTCACACTTTCCAGATGCCTTTAATTGAATAACTTTTGGCAAGAGGAGAAAGGGAGAAGGAAGAGCAAATCCACCACAGTGTTTATTTGTGTTTAAAAAATAAAACAATAGAAGTATTGTGACTAGTGAAATCAATTAGTCGTCTTAAGCAGCAAAGGCCCACATCTGGTGTGACTTAAGGTAATGTAAGGGAAAGGGCTGCAGAGGCCCAGAGACCTTGCGTTCTCATTTCAACAGGTGACAGAGAAGGCATAAAAGGCTAATAATATACTACAAGTGCAGAGACAGTGCGATAAATACTGGAGGGCTTGCCTAGAAGGTAAAATCCTTGCTTGCCCATGACAACCAAACAAATGTTCCCTCTTAAGGCTGACCATCAGCTTCAGGGAACTGAAGGGCTGACTGCCAACTTGAGAGTATTCCAAAGGGTTGGCAAGCCCATTTTCCAGGGAAACACAGAGATAAGAGCTGGTACTCCTGAGATTTGGTGGTGGGGCAGGTGAAGACAGATTTGACAACTTGTGGACTCTCTGATCAGTGTGGGTCAATTGAAAGAGGGTGGTGGCAATGCCAGGCATGGTGATTATTCCAGAGTGGAGGCTGCTGGGTGATTCAAACGTATGACTCAAGTCTTGACGTTCTAGTTGGGTTGTGAGATTTAACAAAATTTCAGGGCACCCAGTTAAATTTTAATTTTAACTAAAGAATGAAAAGTTTTATAGTATAAGTATATTCTATGCAATTTTTAGACATGCTAAAAATTTGTTAGCTGAAATTCAAATTTTACTGCGTGCACTGTACTTTATCTGGCAATCCTACCTTTCAGGAACTTGTATTTTTTAATTTGATGCCTTCCCCAGTGTTCTCTATATTGTGTTATGAGTCAAAGTAAGAAATGGCCATAATAAAAGCAAGACTGCCTTTTCTACAAAATCACTCCTCATGACAACACCCATCAAATTATCTAGTACCCTTTGAACAAGAATACATGGGATAAATCTCTTTTGAAATTTATTTTAAAAAATAAGTGTCACTCTCATCTAAAGAGCAAGTCTATATTCCTTTATCATAAATGTCCTTTTTGCCTTGATTCCTAAGGAGCTTGGAACTTAAATTACTGCTTCATTCCAGACATCATTTTGGCATAGGTCCATTTTTCACAAAGTGTGTTTTACAGAACACCATGAAAAAAACATGTAATGGTGTCACTGTCTTGGAATTTTATACTACTTTTTAGCAAATAAAAGAATCTGGGGAATTTTGCAGTAAAAAAAAAAAAGAAATATGTCTAGCTTTTCTTCACCCAAAGTTTGCTTAATTTCTTTGATTACAGAACAACCTTTCAAGAAATACCTATTTACCCCCAACAAAACTAATTGAGTAACTTAGTTTGACAAATGCTGGCTTAAGGTTTTGATATATTTATTTTCTCCTCAGTCTACATGATTTCACCTTCTACTTAAATATCAACTGTTTTGTCCTACATGTATTATAAGCTATCTCAAATCTTTCTTCAAAGTATGCAACAAATAAATTGTAAACAAGTAAATAAATACCCTGAGGTGGTTGACGTGTATCATGTATACAGTACACAAAATACTTATGAAGGACCTATGACTCAGAACACTCAGAGAATTTTTGTCTTTAAAGAGACCTCTTTCCCTACTCATGAATGTGAGGGAGCCACTCTCCCAAAACAACTTTCCCTTTTCTTTCTGCCATTGGCTCCTGCCCCGTGATAACCCCTCACCTGAGTGGGGAGATTCATAGGGTGCTGGCACTCCCTGTGTCTAGTCTTTCCCAGGTGTTACCTTTTACCCTCCACACAGCTAAGTTTAGTAGGACCCCAGGCTTGGGAGTACATTGCATATGTAGTACTTGGGGACCCTTCAGGGATAAAGGGGATGGGGACTATGTGAGTTATTGTTTTAACAGTCTCAATTATTAGCTCTCAAGCAAGACCCCCTTGGTACCTACCAATCATTCCAGCACAATATAAATCTGTTTGTCATAGAGAAACCTCATTCCAAGGGGGAAAGACCCTCTTATTTATTCCAAGGCTGATGGCAGGTACCAAGGACCTGGAGTGACAGGATAGTCCATGAGTATTTTTATTTTTATTATTTTCTTAGACCAGTTTCCAACAGCTGGTTGCCAGTTGCCCCCTAACGTGGACACATAAAAGCAAAGACTCCAGCACTGTGCCAGCCAGGATCAGGGAAGAAACACAGCTCTCATAAATCAAGGCTACACTGTTCTACAGCTTTAGCTCAGTGAAGTGCATGTGTATGGGATAAAGGGGATGAGCTTTGACTGGGGGAAAAAAGAGTGCTCCTCCCCCACGGATAAGCCAGCACCAGTTTGGATAAAGCTTTTGTCATCTGCTTAGTCTCTCTGCACCAGTCAAATCATTCAGTCAAGACCACATGTTCCCGTGGGTAAAACTTCCTAGACCCTAGTCCTGGTTCTGTCTTAAGTGGAGCCTGATCCCTATTTCAGCTTCAGAGAGGGTAATCTCTCAAGAAAGCAGAGTAGAGGATATTTGAGCATGGTTCATTCCTGACCTGCTGGATGGCAGTTCACTAGAGACAGTGAAGCAGATTTGGGACTGGGCTCTGGAAGGAAGAGAGGGAAGACAGGAATAAAAGGGGGAAAGTGGAAGGAAAAATGAAAAAGATACAAGCACCTCCCAAAGGCTGACCTTCCATTTAACACAGAGGAATAACTGTTCAGGAACCAACTCATGTGACAAACAGAAGACATCATAAGCTAAGTCCAAGTCTCAAGATAAACTGTGAGAATTCAAGAGACCAGAACAAATGCCACAGGGACATAGGAGATTTCAAAAATGTTCAGTATCTGCAAAGCAATCAATGTGATATATCACATTAACAAAATAAAGAATAAAAATCACATGATCATCTCAATAGATGTAGAAAAAGCTTTTGACAAAATTCAACATCCATTCATGATAGAAACTCAACAAAGTTGGTATAGAAGGAACATACCTCAACAAAATAGAGGCCATTTATGACCAAGCATCATATTCAGTGGTGAAAAGCTGAAAGCTTTTCTTCTAACATAAGGAACAAGACAAGTGTGCCCACTCTCACTTCTATTTAACAAAGTGATGGAAGTCTTATCCACAGCAATCAGACAAGAAAAAGAAACAAAAACATCCAAATTGGAAGGGAAGAAGTAAAACCATCACTATTTGCAGATGACATGATACTATATATAGAAAACCCTGAAGAGTCCACCAAAAAAAACTATTAGAACTAATAAATGAATTCAATAAAGTTGCAGGATACAAAATTAATATGCAGAAATCTGTTGCATTTCTGTACACTAATAATAAGCTATCAGAAAGAGAAATCAAGAAGACAATCTCATTTATTGTACAAGCAAATCAAAAAGAATTAAAATACCTAGGAATAAATTTAACCAGGGAGGTGAAAGGCTTGTACTCTTAAAGCTATAAGACATTGATGAAGGAAATTGAAGACAATACAAATAAGTGGAAAGATATCCATGTTCATGGATTGGAAAATTAATATTATTTAAATGTCCATATTACCCAAAGCAATCTGCAGATTTAATGCAATCCCTATCAAAATACCCATGACATTTTTCACAGAACTGGAACAAATAATCCTAAAATTTGCATGGAACCACAAAAGACTCTGAATAGCCAAAGCAATCTTGAGAAAAAAGAACAGAGTTGAAGGTATCATACTCCCTGACTTAAGACAATATTACAAGGCTATAGTAATCAAAACAATATGGTTCTAGCACAAAAACACACAGATCAATGGAACAGAATAGAGAGCCCAGAAATAAACTCAAATTGATTTTTAACAAAAGTGACTCCACTTATTGCTGGATGAAAATGACCAGAAACATGCCAGTAGAATACAGTCAAAGAAGAATTTACCAGGGCATTCCATCTTTAGGTTATTGCTCAAGACTGCTATGCTTAAGACCATCCACTGGCAAAGCATTCATAATTCTTCAGCAAAACATGTACCCCCACCTAATCCCCAGAGCTAGAAATATTGGTCAGGAAAATGTGGCCTTGAAACTAAAAGGGCCTAGACACTAATGTTGGGGAGAAATATTAACGAATTCAGTGCAGTACATAATTTAGTCATTCATTCACATGTAAGGGTCAATTCTATGCCAGACACTGTGCCAGGTGGGTGTCTGTGCAAGGTGAAAATCCAGACCCAACATTCCTGCCACCTTCCAACCCTATTCTAGCACAGATACATGACCGGAGGATGTCAGACTGGGTTCCCTCAAAGAGTAGAAAGCAGGGGTCATCAGACTGTAAATGGAGATTAGAAATCATGTAATTAACATTACTCACTTATACTTTTAGTGCCTCAATATAGTCATATTCTGCTGGAGTAGTCAGGATGAACCATGTTATTATCTCCATTTTACAGCTGAGAAAACTGAAACTCTGAACAGTTAAAGGACTAGCCAAAGGTCACCCAATCTCTAAGTGACAGATACAGCCCGACTTCATCACCCAATACCACCTTCCCAAAGGGTCTTTTCTTCTTTAACTGGTTAAGAAGGCCAACCAAGGCTCTTTTATACCTTCATACCTCCACTGCTTTTGTTCCCACCATCTATTCTCTGCACTGACCAATGGAAAACCATCTGCCAAAGGAACCAGATGTTTATACAACTACATTAACTAACATTACCCTCCCAAGGTGAACTCCCAAACCCAACAGTTTTCTCTGACTTGTGGGTGATCCTAAAAAAAATCTTGATTTTAAAACACAGTGGAAAAATTAAACCTATAACACATACAAGCCTTTTCTTCTATGCTATTTAAAAGGAAACTCTACCTCATCAGCCACAGGCCAGAGCCTAAAAGGCATGGCATGGGACAATATTTAATTATAAGTAGTGAATTTGATAATAGAGAAAAGATAATAACATAAAGCTAACTGATGGTAAGTGTTAAAAAGAAAAAAATACCCAAGAGTCTTTTTAAAGAGACAGCATCAAAATTAAATCTTTCTATACCCAGCTTCTCATCTTAAAAAAGAAAACAGTGAATAACTGACAACCTAAGATGTTTTGTACTAATTTAACATGTGGAAAAATATTTAAAAGAAATATTTATTTCTTCTAATTAAAATTGGAGCAAATTATTTTTATAATTAGTAAAAACATATTTACATGATTTCTCATTGTAAAATGTAGATGATCATGTATGTTGCTATTCTTGAAAGCCAGATGAGAGGTAGAGGTACTGGAAGGGGTTTTCATACCCTTAGAGAATTATAGAGCACTTTGCTTTACTTTGCATTGCCACTGTTATTATCGGTTGTGTTTTATTATGGAATCTACTAATTTACCATTCTATCTATTCTCACCTCTTAAAACTTCAGTAACTAAAGTCTTCTGCGTATTAGAATAATTCAGAGGTCTGTAGGATTTTAACAACAAAAATATGATAAAAGAGATATTGTAAATCTACTTCTGTCATATTTTTATGACAATATTCATAGATGATTATTTTAGTCCACCTCCTACACAGTTTGCTGAACTTCTCATCTCCAATGATATTGTCTTCCACCCTACTTTAGCCACTCATACATGTTCATCCCTATATTTTGTCATTAACAATAAGTGCATACACATACAATCTCAATTTTAAATATATTACTCTCTAGTCAGTATCTCCTCTCTCTCCACCTTATTTACTTTAGTACTCTGATTCCTGTCAATTCTTCGATTTTTCTCAAACAAAACAAAAATTATTTTTGCATGGTTTTTAGTACCTTATGACCTCACCTCCTTCATAACCTAGTTTAGATATTGTGGTTCATCATTATAATCACTCTGTTGCAATTATATACACAACAGGATAATACACCATGACTAAACTGGATTTATTATAGGAATGCAAGGTTAGCTTAACATTTGGAAAGCAATCAGTATAAACTCACCATATTAACAGAATAAAGGAGAAAAAACATACAATTATGAGTTGTAGAAAAAAACTTTTGATACAATTAAGAATCCAATCACGATTTTTTAAAAAAATCAGCAAGAAGTGAACTTCTTTAATCTAATAATGTATATCTACCAAAAAAATCTAGAAAACATTATTTTTCATGGTGAAATATTAAAAGATTTTTTTCTGAGAACAAGAATGGGAGAAGGCTGTCCATTCATTTATTCCTATTCAACTGTCCTAGCCAGTGTAATATGACAAGAAAAAAACTAGAGGGAGGACTTCTGTCTATGATGGATCAAGGAGCTCTGCAAATTATCCCTCAAAAAAATAACATAACACTGGACAAAATTGTCAGAAATTTCGATTAATGGCTCTTGAAACTGAACAAAGGCAATCAACAAACTTAGAAATGTTTATTCATGAAAAACTACTTAACATTGGGTAAGAACACTGGGAATATGTGCCTTACTTAACTTGGAGCTGCTTCCAGCTCCTCTCCAGTTCAGCTGGCAAGGTAGTTCCCCAAGAGGAAGGCTGGCCCTGAAGCCAGCAGATTTTCTGTTGCTGGGAGCTACCCTCCTTTGGAGGCATTGTCAGTAAAAGTGGAAAACTCAGTAGGTAATGAACAGAGAAGGCCTGTAACTCTACTAGCCTTTGGTCACAGACTGTTGGGATAAGGGGCAGACTAGAGGACTAGCCAGAAACTTAACAGCAGGATCCTTGAAATGTGAAAGTGATAGAAGGACTTGGTAAACTTTTCATATATCCTGGCTGACTGCTCTACTGTGTGCACACAGGGGAGATCTGACCTGAAAGTTTCTGGAGGTAAATAAAATCTGACGAAGGCTTGAAAACTGCTTGAACTTTGAAGGTAAATACTACCAAACCTATACACAGATTCATTGAGAGAGGGTAGAAGACAGTGCTGGAGATGTTTGAGTAAAATTTCTTTTCACTGAACTCTTTAGAAACAGTAATGATCCCTAGGAAGCAAGGCTAACATTTAAAAGTAAAAATACAAAAATAAACTCAGCAGAAAGAACAGCAACTGCACATTATAGGAGTGACAGATTCCACAGATCAGGCAAGTCACATGAAAACAAAATCATCCACAGAGCAAAAAAGAAAAAAGAAAACAGCAACAATAACAACACTCAAGGGAAACAATCAGAACCCAGAGGTGCTAAATGTTGACTTTCAACAAGAGATTATGAGACATGTGAAGAAATAGGGAAGTGTTACCCAACTTAGAAGTACTCAATAAAACGGCTTCTGAGTATGTCCATATGTTGGATTTAGGAGACAAATATTTCAAAGCAATTATTATAAATAGTTTCAAAAACTAGTTAAAGGAAAACATGTTTTAAAAAACAAATGGAAATTCTATAGGTAAAAAGTGCTATATCAAAATAATAATTCACTACACAGGCTCAACATTAGATCTGAGATGGCAGAAGAAAGAATCAGTGAACTTGAAGATAAATAGAAATTATCCAACCTGAATAAATATATCTTTTCTGTTTCTTTAAAAGTAAAAAAAAATAATAAAAAGCCTTAATTTTAACACTTTATTGGTGGGTTTGTAACAGATATAGATGTAATATTCATCTCAATAATAGCACAAAATCCTTAAAAAATGATTTTTTCATAAAACTTTAGCTAGACTAATTAAGGAAAAAAAAAGAGAAGATAAAAATTACCAAATTCAGGAATGAAAGGTATATCACTACTGCACCTACAAAAATTAAAATGTTTATAATGGAATATCATGAACTACCTGTGCCAACAGATTAGGCAACTTATATTACATGAAAAAACATACAATTAAATTTTTAAATTTAATTTAAATTTCTATTATAGAAATTTGAAATGTTACCACGGTTTAAAGACCAGTCTTAAAATGGCTTCACTAAATTATTTCAAATATTTGAGGAAGAAAAAAATATTTGGAATCTACACTAACTTTTACAGACAATAGAGGAGAAGGAAACACTTCCCAACTCATTCTGTGAAGCCAGTATTACTCTGATACCAAGGCCAAAGATAACACAACTGAAGAAAAGTACAGACTAATATCCCTTATTAATATAGATACAAACATCTTTTATAAAATAGTAAACTGAATGCAACATATAAAAAGAATTATATAACATGACTAAGTGGGATTTATTCCAGGAATGCAATGTTGGTATATATAATTTGAAAATCAATGTAATGCACCATATTAATAGAATAGAAAACAAAGAATACCTGATAATCTCAATAGACACAGAAAAGCCCTTTGACAAAATTTAATCTTTATTCATGGTAGATGCTCTCAACAAAACAGGAAGAGAAGGGAACTGCCTCAACCAGGAAAAAAAAAAAAGACATTTATTAAAAAACTTATAGCTAGCATCATTCTTAATGATGAATGCATGAATGCTTTCTCTCTAAGATCAAGAACAGGACATGGATGTCCATTGTCACCATTTCTCTTCAACATTGTAAAGGAGGTTCTAGCTTATGCCATACGATAAGAAAAAGTAATAAAAGGCAACGGTATTATATATAAAGAAGTTAAACTGTCTTTTTTCACAGATTACATGATATTCTATTTAGCAAATCTAATGGAATATGCACAAAAAGTTAATAGAATAGGTAAGTTCAACAAGATTGCAGAATGGAAGATCAATGTAAACAATAAATTAAGTTTCTATATACTATCATTGAATAACTGGAAATCAAATTAAAACAATTTCATTTATAATATTAAAAAATAAAATAGGAATAATTTGAACAAAAGAAGTACAAAACTTATACACTAAAAATTATAAACCATTGCTGAGAGAAATTATCTAAATATTCATATTCATGGATTAAGACAATATTGTTAAGATAGTAATTTTCCCTAAATTGATCTGTAGTTTTAATGCAATCCCAATATACATACTAGCGATTTTTTTTTTTTTTTTTTTTTAGAAAATGATAAGCTGGTCTTAAAATTTATGTGGAACTGCTAAGGATCTATAATGGCAAAAACACTTTTGGAAAAAGAAGACCAAAGTTTGAGGACCCACACTACCTGTTTTCAACACTCATTACAAATCTTCATTGATTAAGACACTGGGGTATTGATGATAGACACATGGATCAATGGAACAGAACAGAGTGTAAAAATAGACCCACACATCTATGGCCAACTGATTTCTTACAAAGGTGCCAAGGGAATTCAGTGAAAAATGAAGTCTGGGGCTTCCCTGGTGGCGCAGTGGTTGAGAGTCCGCCTGCTGATGCTGGGGGCACGGGTTCATGCCCTGGTCTGGGAGGATCCCATGTGCCACAGAGTGGCTGGGCCCATGAGCCATGGCCACTGAGCCTGTGTGTACGGAGCCTGTGCTCCACAATGGGAGAGACCACAGCAGTAAGAGGCCCACATACCGCAAAAAAAAAAAAAAAAAAAAAATGAAGTCTTTCCCACAAATAGTGTGAAATAATTGTAAATCTGTATGCAAAAAAGAAAAATGAATCTTTAACCATACTTCACAATATATGTAAAATTTAATTCAAAAATGGATCATAGCTCTAAATATAAAACCTAAAACTATGAAATTCTAGAAGAACAGAGGAGAAAATTTTTGTGACCTTAGGTCAGGCAAAGATTTCTTAGACCAAAAAAATCATGAATCATAAAATTAAAAATGGATAAAATAGACTTCATCAAATTTAAAAAGTCTCTTTATTTGAAAGACACAGAAGAAAATAAGATAATTCACAGGCTGATAGAAAATATACATATAAGATAAACATGTATAAAGAACTCTAAAAAAGAAAAAGTAACAAAACATCATTAAAAATTAATAAAAGGGGGGCTTCCCTGGTGGCACAGTGGTTGAGAGTCTGCCTGCCGATGCAGGGGACACAGGTTCTTGCCCCGGTCTGGGAAGATCCCACATGCCACGGAGCGGCTAGGCCCATGAGCCATGGCTGCTGAGCCTGTGCATCCGGAGCCTGTGCTCCGCAACGGGAGAGGCCACAACAGTGAGAGGCTTGTGTACCGCAAAAGAAAATAAATAAAATAAAAAATTTATTAAAGGTTTGAACAGATACTTCACTAAAAATGAGATACAACTAGCAAATAAGCAAATGAAAGATGATCAACATCATCACTTATTAGGGAAATTCTTATTAAAATCACAATTAGATCCCAGTTATTTGAATGCTGGTGGTGATACAGAGCATCGTACACTGCTGTTGAAAATGCAGAATGGTTCAGCCATCTTGGAAAACACTTTAGTAGTTTCTTATTAAGTATAATATAAACTACTATACAACTCATCAATCAGATATTTACTCAAGTGAAATGAAGATATAAATCCATACAAAAACCTGTATGTGGATGTTTAGATATATTTATTAACAACTGTCAAAAAATGGAAAAAACAAAACAAATATTCATCGGCTGGTGAATGGATAAACAAACCATGCTACATTTACTCAATGGAATATTGCTTAGCATTAGAAAGTAATGAAGTACAGGTATTTTTGCAGCATACATGAATCTCAAAAACACTAGACTAAGTAAAGTCAGATTCATATACAAACTACATAATGTATGATTATATTTATATTACATTCTCACAAAGGCAAAACTACAGGGATGGAGAACAACATTACCAGGGAATGGGGCTAAGGATGGGGAAGTGACCATGAAAGGGAAAATGGGAACTCTGGTGTGATGGGAAAATTCTATATCTTGAAACTTGATAGTAAAGGAGGTTACAAAATTGTATGCCTTGTCAAAACTCACAGAAATGCACAACTAAAATGGTGGATTTTATAGTATGCAAATTGTACTTAAATAAAATTGGCTAAAAAGTAATCCGTGAGTGGAATGAGATTGAGTGGGGAAATTTATGAAACAAGATTGGCCATTAGTTGATCATTGTGGAAGGTAAATGAAAGGATGCACCATTATTCTGCTCTCTCTTCATTTATATGTTTATAGATATAGTTTTTTATGAAATCTGCAAACACAGTTTAGTCTTAAGGAACTATTGTTTAAATTAATGATAAAAATAACAAGGAAGTACAGTACAAGTCAATTTACTGAAAACAGTTAATGACAAATGAAGAATTACCATTAAGAATTATGGGTAGGGCTTCGCTGGTGGCGCAGTGGTTGAGAGTCCGCCTGCCGATGCAGGGGACGTGGGTTCATGCCCCAGTCTGGGAAGATCCCACATGCTGCGGAGCAGCTGGGCCCGTAAGCCATGGCCGCTGAGCCTGTGCGTCTGGAGCCTGTTCTCTGCAACGGGAGAGGCCACAACAGTGAGAGGACCACGTACCACAAAAAAAATAAAAAAGAATTATAGGTAGATGTAAGTTGTTAAGTTTTGGGTTGAATGGTAAGTTCAAGTGTATGTATTTAGGTTTTTTTTTTTTCTTGGCCCCACCTTCCGTGGCTTGCAGAATCTTAGTTCCCGGACCAGGGATTGGACCCGTGTCCTCAGCAGTGAAAGTGCAGAGTCCTAACCACTGGACCAGCAGGGAATTCCCTGTATTTAGTTTTTATTTTTAAAAAATAACATTAAAAAATACCACACACGTAGCAATGATGATGGTGTGTCATGAATTATACTTGGCAACAAATCCAATTTTACACTGAGATTTTCAAACATGTACTATAATTTTTCTCCCCAGATCAAAAAATTTCAGTGGCTTTGGATCCCGTTCAGAGTAAAAACCAAAGTTTCTTCAAGGTCCTACGTAATGTAGGCCCTAGCTAACTCCATTTTACCTACTGTTTCTTCATTCTCTTCAACACATGTTGGCCTCTTTGCTATTCTTCAAACACACCAAACCACCTTGCCATATTAAACCTTGCTGCACATGCTGCCTGAAACTTTCTTTATGTAAGCCAATTGCTTGCTTCTTCACTTCCTTCTGCTCTCTATTCAGGTGTCCCTTTATCAGTGAGCACTTCCCTGAACACACTATATAAACTAGAACAAATACGTGAAAAAAGCATTTTTGCAATGTCACTCATCTTCTTAACCTGATCAACTCCCATTTTATTAACTAAAATTCTACCTACATTTCCTTTAGGTGCCAATCAGAAATTTACCCTGTTGATATTAATTTACCATCTTCCTTAACAAACATAATGACAAGGAATTAATTTTTGTTATTAAATCCTCTGGTCCAATGGTAGTAACTTAACCTCAATACACAACTCTCTCTGGTTCTTTTTTTTTTAACATCTTTATTGGAGTATAAAGTGAATCAGCTCTACATATACCCCATATCTCCTCCCTCTTGCATGTCCCTCCCACCCTCCCTATGCTCCCTCTCTGTGTGGTCACACAGCACCAAGCTGATCTCCCTGTACTATGCAGCTGCTTCCGACTAGCTATCAGTTTTACATTTGGTAGTGTATATATATCCATGCCACTCTCTCACTTCATCCCAGCTTACCCTTTCCCCTCCCCATGTACTCAAATCCATTATTTACATCAGTGGCTTTATTCCTGTCCTGCCCCTAGGTTCTTCAGGACCATTTTTTTTTCTTTTAGATTCCATATATATGTGTTAGCATACGGTATTTGTTTTTCTCTTTCTGACTTACTTCACTCTATATGACAGACTCTAGATCCATCCACCTCATTACAAATAACTCAATTTCATTTCTTTTTATGGCTGAGTAATATTCCATTGTATGTATGTGCCACATCTTTATCTGTTCATCTGTCAGTGGACACTTAGGTTGCCTCTATGCCCTGGCTATTGTAAATAGTGCTGCAATGAACATTGTGGTCCATGACTTTTTTGAATTATGGTTTTCTCAGGGTATATGCCCAGTAGTGGGATTGCTGGGTCATATGGTAGTTCTACTTTTAGTTTTTAAAGGTAACTCCATACTGTTCTCCATAGTGGCTGTATCAATTTACATTCCCACCAACAGTGCAAGAGTGTTCCCTTTTCTCCACACCCTCTCCAGCATTTATTATTTGTAGATTTTCTGATGATGGCCATTCTGACTGGTGTGAAGTGATGCCTCATTGTAGTTTTGATTTGCATTTCTCTAATGATTAGTGATGCTGAGCATCCTTTCATGTGTTTCTTGGCAATCTGTATATCTTCTATGGCGAAATAGCTGTTTAGGTCTTCTGCCCATTTTTGGATTGGGTTGTTTGTATTTTTGATATTGAGCTGCCTGAGCTGCTTGTAAATTTTAGAGATTAATCCTTTGTCAGTTGCTTCATTGCAAATATTTTCTCCCATTTTGAGGGTTGTCTTTTTGTCTTGTTTATGGTTTCCTTTGCTGTGCAAAAGCTTTTAAGTTCCATTAGGTCCCATTTGGTTATTTTTATTTCCTTCTCTCTAGGTGATGGGTCAAAAAGGATCTTTCTGTGATTTATGTCATAGAGTGTTCTGCCTATGTTTTCCTCTAAGAGTTTTAGAGTGTCAGTCCTTACATTTAGGTCTTTAATCCATTTTGAGTTTATTTTTGTGTATCGTGTTAGGGAGTGTCCTAATTTCATTCTTTTACATATAGCTGTCCAGTTTTCCCAGCACCACTTATTGAAGAGGCTGTCTTGTTTCCATTGATCCTCCTTTATCAAAGATAAGGTGACCACATGTGCGTGGGTTTTACCTCTGGGCTTTCTACCCTGTTCCACCGATCTATGTTTCTGTTTTAGTGCCAGTCCAGATTGTCTTGATTACTGTAGCTTTGTAGTATAATCTGAAGTCCAGGAGCCTCATTCCTCCAGCTCCATTTTTCTTTCTCAAGATTGCTTTGGCTATTTGGGGTCTTTTGTGTTTCCATAGAAATTGTGAAATTTTTTGTTCTAGTTCTGTGAAAAATGCCAGTGGTAGTTTGATAGGGATTGCACTGAATCTGTAGATTGCTTTGGGTACTATAGTCATTTTCACAACGTTGAATCTTCCAATCCAAGAACATGGTGTATCTCTCCATCTGTTTGTATCATCCTTAATTTCCTTCATCAGTGTCTTGTAGTTTTCAGCATATAGGTCTTTTCTCGCCTTAGGTAGGTTTATTCCTAGATATTTTATTCTTTTTGTTGAAATGGTAAATGGGAGTGTTTCTTTAATTTCTCTTTCAAATTTTTCATCATTAGTGTATTGGAATACAAGAGATTTCTGTGCACTAATTTTATATCCTGCTACTTTACCATGTTCATTGACTAGCTCTAGTAGTTTTCTGGTAGCAGCTTTAGGATTCTCTATATATACTATCATCTTATCTGCAAACAGTGACAGCTTTACTTCTTCTTTTCTGATTTAGATTCCTTTTATTTCATTTTCTTCTCTGATTGCTGTGGATAAAACTTCCAAAAACTATGTTGAAAGCAGTGATGAGAGTGGGCAACCTTTTCTTGTTCCTGAGTTTAGAGGAAATGGCTTCAGTTTTTCACCATTGAGAATGATGTTGGCTGTGGGTTTGTCATATATGGCCTTTATTATGTTTAGGTAAGTTCCCACTTTGCCTACTTTCTGGAGGGTTTTTATCATAAATCGGTCTTGAATTTTGTCAAAAGCTTTTTTCTGCGTCTATTGAGATGATCATATGGTTTTTCTCCTTCAATTTGTTAGTATGGTTTATCACATTGATTGATTTGCATATACTGAAGAATCCTTGCATTCCTGGGATAAACCCCACTTGATCATGGTGTATGATCCTTTGAATGTGCTGTTGGATTCTGCTTGCTAGTATTTTGTTGAGGAGTTTTGTATCTATGTTCATCAGTGATATTGGCCTGTAGTTTTCTTTCTTTGTGACATCTTTGTCTAGTTTTGGTATCAGGGTGATGGTCTCACAGAATGAGTTTGGGAGTGTTCCTCTCTCTGCTATATTTTGGAAGAGTTTGAGAAGGATAGGTGTTAACTCTTCTCTAAATGTTCGATAGAATTCGCCTGTGAAGCCATCTGATCCTGAGCTTTTATATGTTGGAAGATTTTTAATCACAGTCTCAATTTCAGTGCTTGTGACTGGTCTGTTTGTATATTCTATTTCTTACTGGTTCATTCTTGGAAGGTTGTGCTTTTCTAAGAACTTGTCCATTTCTTCCAGGTTGTCCATTTTATTGGCATATAGTTGCTTGTAGTAATCTCTCATGATTCTTTGTATTTGTGCAGTGTCAGTTGTTACTTCTCCCTTTTCATTTCTAATTCTATTGATTTGAGTAGTCTCCCTTTTCTTTCTTGATGAGTCTGGCTAATGGTTTATCAATTTTCTTATCTTCTCAAAAAACCAGCTTTTAGTTTTATTGATTTTTCCTATTGTTTCCTTAGTTATTTTTCATTTGTTTCTGATCTTATCTTTATGATTTCTTTCCTCCTGCTAACTTTGGGGTTTTTTGTTCTTCTTTCTCTAATGGCTTTAGGTGTAAGTTTAGGTTGTTTATTTGAAATGTTTCTTGTTTCTTGAGGTAGGAGTGTATTGCTATAAACTTCCCTCTTAGAACTGTTTTGCTACATGCCGTAGGTTTTGGGTCGTCATGTTTTCATTATTATTTGTTTCTAGGTATTTTTTGATTTCCTCTTTGATTTCTTCAGTGATCTCTTGGTTATTTAGTAGTGTATTGTTTAGCCTCCATGTGTTTGTATTTTTTACATATTTTTTCCTGTAATTGATATCTAGTCTCATGGCGTTGTGGTCAGAAAACATATTTGATACGATTTCAATTTTCTTAAATTTACCAAGGCTTAATTTGTGACCCAAGATATGATCTATCCTGGAAAATGTTCCATGAGCACTTGAAAAGAAAGTGTATTCTGTTGTTTTTGAATGGAAAGTCCTATAGATATCAATTAAGTCCATCTTGTTTAATGTGTCATTTAAAGCTTGTGTTTCCTTATTTATTTTCATTTTGGATGATCTGTCCATTGGTGAAAGTGGGGTGTTAAAGTCCCCTACTATGATTGTGTTACTGTTGATTTCTCCTTTTACGGCTGTTAGCATTTGCCTTATGTACTGAGGTGCTCCTATGTTGGGTGCATAAATATTTAAAACTGTTATATCTTCTTCTTGGATTGATCCGTTGGTCATTATGTAGTGTCCTTTTTTGTCTCTTGTAAGAGTCTTTATTTTAAAGCCTATTTTGTCTGATATGAGAATTGCTACTCCAGCTTTTTTTGATTTCCATTTGCATGCAATATCTTTTTCTATCTCCTCACTTTCAGGTTGTATGTGTCCCTAGGTGTGAAGTGGGTCTCTTGTAGACAGCATATATATGGGTCTTGTTTTTGTATCCATTCAGCCAATCTATGTCTTTTGGTTGGAGCATTTAATCCATTTTCATTTAAGGTAGTTATCAATATGTATGTTCCTATTACCATTTTTTAAATGGTTTTGGGTTTGTTATTGTAGGTCTTTTCCTTCCTTGTGTTTCCTGCCTAGAAAAGTTCCTTTAGCATTTGTTGTAAACCTGGTTTGGTGGTGCTGAATTCTCTTAGCTTTTGTTTCTCTGTAAAGGATTTAATTTCTCCATCAAATCTAAATGAGATCCTTGCTGGGTAGAGTAATCTTGGTTGCAGGTTTTTCTCCTTCATCACTTTAAATATGTCCTGCCACTCGCTTCTGACTTGCAGAGTTTCTGCTGAAAGATCACCTGTTAACCTTATGGGGATTCCCTTGTATGTTATCTGTTGTTTTTCCCTTGCTGCTTTTAATATTTTTTCTTTGTATTTCATTTTTGATAGTTTGATTAATATATGTGTCTTGGCTTGTTTCTCTTTGGATTTATCCTGTATGGGACTCTCTGTGCTTCCTGGATGTGACTGACTATTTCCTTTCCCGTATTAGTGAAGTTTTTAACTATAATGTCTTCAAATATTTTTTCAGTCCCCTTCTTTTTCTCTTCTTCTTTTGGGATGTGTTTAATGTTGTCCCAGAGGTCTCTGAGACTGTCCTCAATTCTTTTCGTTCTTTTTCCTTTATTCTCCTCTGCAGTAGTTATTTCCACTATTTTATCTTCCAAGTAACTTATCCGTTCTTCTGCCTCAGTTATTCTGCTCTTCATGCCTTCTAGAGAATTTTTAATTTCATTTATTGTGTTGTTCATTATTGTTTGTTTGCTCTTTAGTTCTTCTAGGTCCTTGTAAAACGTTTCTTGTATTTTCTCCATTCTATTTCCAAGATTTGGGATCATCTTTACTATCATTACTCTGAATTCTTTTTCAGGTAGTCTGCCTACTTCATTTGTTTGCTGTTTCATCTGCTGTGTGTTTGTCTTCTCATTTTGCTTAACTTACTGTGTTTGGGGACTCCTTTTTGTAGGCTGCATGTTTGTAGTTCCCATTGTTTTTGGTGTCTGCCCCCAGTAGCTAAGGTTGGTTCAGTGGGTTGTGTAGGCTTCATGGAGGAGGGGCCTGGTGGCTGTGTTCTGATGGATGAGGCTGGATCTTGTCTTTCTAGTGGGCAGTACTGCATCCGGTGGTGTGTTTTGTGGTGTCTGTGACCTTATTATGATTCTAGGCAGCCTCTCTGCTAATGGGTTGTGTTGTGTTCCTGTCTTGCTAGTTGTTTGGCATAGGGTGTCCAGCACCGTAGCTTGCTGGTTGTTGAGTGGAGCAGCATCTTAGCGTTGAGATGGAGATCTCTGGGAGAATGTTCACCATTTGATATTACGTGGAGCCAGGAGGTCTCTGGTGGACCAATGTCCTGAACTCGGCCCTCCCACCTCAGAGGCACAGGCCTGACACCTGGCCAGAGCACCAAGACCCTGTCAGCCACACGGCTCAGAAGAAAAGGGGAAAAGAAGGAAGGAAGGGAGGAAAGAATAAAAGAAAGAAAGAAAAGAGAGGTAAAGAAAGAAAATAAAGTTATTAAAATAAAAAATTTAAATTAAAAAAATTAAAAAGTAACTTAAAAACAAAGAAAGAAAGAGAGAGCAACCAAAGCAAAAAACAAATCCACCAATGATAACAAGCACTAAAAAGCTATCCTAAAAAAAAAAAGCAAAAAACAAAAAAGCAGACAGACAGATCCCTAGGATAAATGGTAAAAGCAAAGCTATAGACAAAATTACACAAAGTCCACCACCTCAATTTTGGGATGATTCGTTGTCTATTCAGGTATTCCACAGATGCAGGGTACATCAAGTTGATTTTGGAGATTTAATCTGCTGCTCCTGAGGCTGCTGGGAGAGATTTCCCTTTCTCTTCTTTGTTCATACACCTTCTGGGGTTCAGCTTTGGATTTGGCCCCGCCTCTGCGTGTAGGTCACCTGAGGGCGTCTGTTCTTTGCTCAGACAGGACGGGGTTAAAGGAGCCGCTGATTAGGGGGCTTTGGCTCACTCAGGCCAGGGGGAGGGAGGGGTACGGAATGTGGGGTAAGCCTGCAGCCCCTGAGGCCAGTGTGACATTGCAACCGCCTGAGGCGCAACGTGTGTTCTGCTGGGGAAGTTGTCCATGGATCATGGGACCCTGGCAGTGGTGGGCTGCACAGGCTCCTGGGAGAGGAGGCATGGATAGTGACCTGTGCTTGCACACAGGATTCTCGGTGGCGGCAGCAGCACCCTTAGCATCTCATGCCCGTCTCTGGTGTCCACACTGATAGCAGCAGCTCCCGCCCATCTCTGGAGCTCATTTAGGCGGTGCTCTGAATCCCCTCTCCTCACACACCCCAAAACAGTGGTCTCTTGCCTCTTAGGCAGTTCCAGACTTTTTCCCGGACTCCCTCCTGGCTAGCCATAGTGCACTGGCCCCCTTCAGGTTGTGTTCACGCTGCCAATCCCAGTCTTCTCCCTGCGCTCCGACCAATGCCCGAGCCTCAGCTCCCAGCCCCTGCCCGCCCTGGCGGGTGAGCAGACAAGCCTCTTGGGCTGGATCCTCTGTGCGAAAATCTCTCCGCTTTGCCCTCTGCAACCCTGTGGCTGCGCTCTCCTCCGTGGCTCCAAAGCTTCCCCCTGCTCCCACCCCACAGTCTCCACCCGCGAAGGGGCTTCCTAGTGTGTGGAAACCTTTCCTCCTTCACAGCTCCCTCCCACTGGTGCAGGTCCTGTCCCTATTCTTTTGTCTCTGTTTTTCCTTTTTTCTTTTGCCCTACCCAGGTACGTGGGGGAGTTTCTTGCCTTTTGGGAGGTCTGAGGTCTTCTGCCAGCATTCAGTAGGTGTTCTGTTGGAGCTGTTCCACATGTAGATGTATTTCTGATGTATCTGTGGGGAGGAAGGTGACCTCCTCGTCTTACTCCTCTGCCATCTTGAAGGCCTCCCTCCTCTCTCTGGTTCTATCTCATTTCTGGCATCAGCCTACTCAGTACCTACTGCATACAAGGCAGTGTGCTAGGAGGTGCAAGGTGTTTTGGAGGAGTAAGGTATGAATAATGTCTTCCAGAGTTTATAGTCCAGTTTTTGGAGGTAAGAACTTTATACGTATCAAGAGAAATAACAGCACCAGAAAATGGTGTGAAAAAGGAGTGTTAAAGATAATTAGGGGGGCTTCCCTGGTGGCGCATTGGTTGAGAGTCCGCCTGCCGATGCAGGGGACATGGGTTCATGCCCTGGTCTGGGAAGATCCCACATGCCGCGGAGTGGCTGGGCCCGTGAGCCATGGCCGCTGAGCCTGCGCGTCTGGAGCCTGTGCTCCACAACAGGAGAGGCCACAGCAGTGAGAGGCCCACATACTGCAAAAAAAAAAAAAAAAAAAAAAAAGGTAATTAGGGACTGAGAGTTCAAATGAGAAAAAAAAAAATCACTGGACACTTGAAGCTAAGTCTTCATAATGGAAAGTGGGTTTTGGCCAGCTTCTGAAGAATGTGTTTAAGTGGGGGAAGTTGAAGACAGTGGTATGACTAAGTGGCAAATATGAAATGTGCAAGGTGTTTGAGAGACATGGTTCAAGTGATGGATTTGGGTAAGATTACAGTGGCAAATAAGGCCTCAATGTCAAGTTGAAGCTCTGCATGAGAAAAAAGGTTTCCTGTGCTTCAAACAGGCAAACTGGAATATGTAGGAACTGACCATGTATGTATGTGTCTATTTATGCCTGTGTGTTCAGTTGTGTATGTGCATGTCAAATGAAACACAATGTGGAATAGCTGCTATTTGCTTATTACTTCATCCTTCCACTCTGCTCTTTTTTACAAAACAACTAAAAAGTAATGAGGATTTTTATGTTTTGCATTACTTTACATTTTGGGCAGCCTATTTTGTGTTATTGCTGGGTTCCCATTTAAACATCCATTTACATTAGCTGTTGGGTTAGTAACTGTTCTCCTCATAAAGTACAGACATATTTATGTAGCTGCTGTGTGATTTATTAACTCGTTATGCTATGTGAAGCACAATTAGGCACTCCTACTCAGAGAATTTTGTTTGCTCTGTGTTCTAGAATGAGAGTTCGTGTTTTTGTTTATTTTTCAGATACATTTTTCAAAACCCCCAATGCTTTTTTTTATGAGTTAGAGCCATTAATGAGAGTAAAATCAACACAATATAGCTATATAAATTCTGTCTAATAGGGCCCTTTCCACACAGAGGGGAAGGTGAAAAAACATGAATTTGGCTTATTCTATGGCCTAAGTTAGGAAATGAAGGCTTTGTTGACACAGGAAAGGAAGGGAAGCCCCAAGCCAGGGCCTCCCTGAGGGAAATATCTTGTTGCTTCCTGGGGTATGGCTTCCTGCAGCCGCCAAGTTGTTAACACAAGTGCTGCTGTTCATATCTGCAGGCCCACAGAGTGACTGGTGTGGGGAGGGTGACTGGATATGGTTGGAAGGTGATCAGGAGTGGAGGGTGGGGCCTAAGTTCTTCTCTAAGTGTTAATGCAGTTAAGTGCTCTCCAGTGTCCTTCCCACTTCATTATGCTTCTAGTTACGAAACTCTTGTCAAAGAGTGGAGGCTGTAGCCTACAGACTGCCATCTTTGTGTCAAGTAGAATTAAGAGGCTGTCCCAGCAACCACATGAGAGCAAAAAAGCTTGCATGCAGGGACAGACATGGAAGGAATCAGATCCCAGGGGCCTCAAATGGTTACTATCAAATGGCTACTATCAAATGGTTAGTAAATGGTTGCTCAAATCGTTATTAAACTAGGTTACATCATTAGCCAAGGCAGAAAAACAAAACTCCTTCTCTCTCTCTGTCTCCTCCCTCTATATATACATATACATATATACTGCATTATATATAGTATGTATTATGTGTGTATATATATAATATCTTTTCAATAGATTTTTTATATCAGTAACTCACCTAACAGCAAATAAGCTTGGCCATGAGATTTATCCCTTTGAGGTATCTTAGGAAAGGAGAGGGGTGGGAAGAGACTGAGTGGAAAGAAATACCCAGGAGTCTGTCTGGTGTAAATTCATTAGGTAAAAGCAGTAGGGAAAAAGCAAACTCAAAGGCATTTGGATTTAGGGAAGCAAAAACGTTTTTGACTGTGGAACAAATACTGCTTTTCTGACCTATATTCTATCACACACAAAACAAAACAAAACAAAAACGTAAGCTCTCCAACAATGGCAGGCCACAGTTCCTGGCATGATGCCTGACACCTGGCAGGTCCTGAACAAGTGTTAATCTCTCCTTCTCCCTCTCTTGTACATTAGTATGTATAAGTATGCCTCCAAAAATAAGTACACTTACTAAATAAAGTCCAAATTTACACAAGAGATACATTAGATGTTTTTATTTACTTTATAAAATATTTGTTTTCCTTAGCAAATTGATTAATAATTTGAACTATTATTCAGCTTACAACTATATGATCTGTACGTATTTCAGGGACACACCAGTTACATAAAGTGAGACAGAACTATAGACGTATTTTCCAAATGTGAGTAAATCTAATTTTGAATAGTTGAATCAGATATTAAATTTCCTTGGAGAGTTGGTTATTCGAAAAGGCCCCAAGGTGAATTCTTTTGGTAAAGCATAAACTCTTCTGAATAGTGAAAAATTTCTGTGAAACTTGATGACAACTTATCTTGGCCAAAAAGAAGTGTTTGTCAAGTTTCCCAACAGTGGAGTCTAGGCAAAGTCCAGAGAGCAGCTCAGGGAGAGTAAAGGAAAGAACAGGTTATAGGAGGGGGTTGGGCACATCATCAAGCAAGTCTGTACGGATTTCTAACCTTGGCTGAAGATGGATGCATGGTTTCCAAACACAAAATCATGCATGCTTGTATTTTTTTATTTTTCAGGTTTTGACATTGAATTTTCAATTGAATTTTCTTCATGCATGTACCAGCTGCATTTTAGAAATTGAAAATGCAGTATTGACTAAACCTGGAAAGTATTACTTATGAAGCTTCACATTACATATGAAGGCAAGATAAATTATACTTTAAACTGTGAGAGAAGATGTAGGCACTCAAAGGAGTGTGTAGCTTTAGAAAGAGAGAAAAAGGGACAACAACCCCCTGAGAAGTATCCATAGTTAAGGCACAGCAAAGGAAAAGTAGACTGAGAAGGGGTGGTCTGAAAGGAGGAGGAAAACTAGGAGAGTGCAGTATCACAGGAAGCTAAAGGAGAACGTGGTCAGTCAGGTTAATTGCTGCAGATAAGTCAAGTTAGACAAAGTTTGAGAGGTGTCCTTTACACTTAGCAATCGTGAGGTCATTGGGGACCACTGACAAATCAGTTTCAGTGTGGAAGGAGGATGGACCTGGCAATAAGTGATGCATGCCTCTGGAACTTCAGCTGTTCCAGAGAGGCTGCTGATAATCAACTAGGGGCTCTCACATCAAGACTGGACTTGAAGAGAAAAGTGTTGCTATTTAAGAGAAGAGCAATGTGCCCAGAGAGGTATAACAGACATGGGCACAGATGTTTTATTGTGGTAAATACAAAGATAACTTTACATTTTTGACTTAATGGAGCATCTCAACTTGCCCACACAGAAGTTTTCTTGCACATAAATTTTATACTTTTCTCAGTAAACAAGCCTGAATTTCTTTGTTACTCCACATGCCAGTAACACCATGATAATCTGAGACTATCTGTAGACAATGCTTAGTCCTAGTCTCCTCCAACAGTTTCTATGTCCTTGTCACTTGAGAATTCCTAAACCTATATTATATTCCTAAACCTATATTAATTACATATAAGTATTTATTCACCATTTATTTATTCAACAAGCATTTATTAAAAGGGATCACTGTTTTGGGCACTCTGGGAGATAACCAGGATGAGTAAGGCATGTATCTAAACAACCTGCCAGATGAAATAAGTAATAAATAACTACACATACGATAGAATTAAATATATGTTATAAGATGAACATAAGCAAATTCTTAGGAAAATGTAAACAAAAGAATAATTAGAGCTAATGCAGGGTGTGGGGAGTTAATTCCAAATGTTTCAAGTAAGATGTGTCAAGGTGCCCTTGGGTTTCCCTTCTCTCTTTCACAATTCTCATATCTTATTTCACAAATTTTTAATATTTGCAGCTCTTTTTTGCAGTCACTTTCCAAACTTTTCAAATCCCATAGAGACTAATACCTGGCCTATTGTAAATGCAAAAATTAATGTATAATTGTTTCTCAAGTTAATGCAATATCATGTAGTGTCTGGTGAGCACTGGTATGTAGGAATGGGGTCAAACCCTTTGTCCTGTGACAGTGAATGCTATAGGCTGTGTTTGAGGTCAGAACACATGATGCTTCTGATGAATAGGCAGCAACAGTTTACTTCTAGCCTCCCGGTCATGCTGGGAGAGTTTCCAGACAGCACCTCCAAGAGTGTGCATATCCTGTTTCAGCCGCAAAGGTATCACCATCAATACAAACATCACTGACAACCAAAAGGTTATGCAAAACTGCCCAACATGGCTTGGGAAGTCAGGAAAGTTGATTAACTGTTATTTCCTGATCTATAAATCATCAATTTTCAACCTCTTTATGTGCTATCCATAAAATATTGGCTGTGGGCCTTTGTTATACAAGGACATCTCATTTTGAAAATGACCTTGTAAATAATAATTAATATGCTACAATGGAAGAGTATCCTGTATCCTGTTGTAAAACATACAAAATTGAGTCACATATTTTAACTGCTTTATCCTGTAGTTAAGGAATATGCTACACATGTGTATGCCTGTATGTCCTATTCAGCACTTCATTAAGGCTTCATATCTCAGAATGTGCATTTGAATTAGCTTGCAAATAAAGTTCCTAAAGTTATGGACTAATAATAACAATGCTAATTAAAAATAATAAGGGATTATATATGCAGCACACTTTCAAGTGATAAAAAACTTATTATCTCATTTGTTTCACATAACAATCAGGAAAGTGTATCATTTTCCCTACTTAAAAGATGAGGAAATTAGGATTCAAAGAGAGTAAGTTTCCCAAGATCACACCACTGATGATGACAGAAATGTGACTACATTGCAGGAGCGATGACTTTTAGTAGCATTCTATATGGTTGTTAGAGGACTTTTTTTTTTTTAAATAAAGGTGAGATTCATGGACAAATAAGATTGGCATCACCTTGGAGCCTGTTAGAAATGCAAAAATCAAGGCTGTAAGATTTATTGCTAATAATATACAAGGTTTCTTTTGTAACTGGGGTTATGATACATTAACAGAGATGCCATATATATGTGTGTGTGTGTGTGTGTATATATATATATATATATATATATATATATATATAAATAGCTTTTCGTTACGGCATAAGGAAATGCATTGTGGTCAACAGAAGTTGCTGAATGTTATTCAGATTTGGAATTCCATGTGAAAGTCTAAGGAAATACATGAAATATACACTCCATTAAGAGACATAAAATCTGATTTTTATCTCTGCCACTGATTTCCCATTTGCCTTAGAGAAAAATCATAAAATTATAAGGTGAGAAGGTCATCTAAATGATCAAGTATATGTATTTGCATTTTTTATCCTGTTAACTTCCAAAAGGATTTGACTTAACAGATTGAAATGCCAGAAGAACAGGACATAAAAAGAAAACAGATACTATAATAATTTTTAAAAGACCTTTAATGCATTGATGTTTTAACCAATTCCAATATTTGGGCATTATCTCTGGCTCTAAGTTTTTTGGGAGAATAAAAACAAAGACAGAAATGTGTACATAGGCTTTTAAGATCTCTCACCCAAATTACCCAAGAAACCCGGGCACTTATTTATTTCAAAAGAGTCAATCCTGACTGCAAATGCCAGACAGAGAAAGAATTGGATGTCTACCATGTTCAGTTGCCATTGCTTCTGCTGCTGCAGACTCATGGTCTGATGAGTTTTTATTCCTGGCTGTCTCCTTCATTGGTTAGGCAGTGTAACATGCTTGAGAGTCATAAAGTTATGGCTGTGTTTAGTTTACACACCTGAGCTTAGCCATTCTTCCCAAAGCATGTCAGTTGTGTGAGGGTGTTTGGGCCTAGGGAAGGTTCTAGTTTTAGACACAAGCTGGGCCATTACTACTTCTCCTCCAAAAACCCTAGCCAAAATCAGAATCTTCCTTCTCTCCTTAAGAATTTATCTTTTGGGTCCTTGATATACTCTTCTTTCTTCCACTGACTCTTAATCAGGTTATTCCTAGTAGTAACACTGAACCTCAAAGGAGTCCCTTTTCTCTTCCCTCCAGAAAGATTTTTGATTCCATGTATGTTTACCCACTTCCCTCCCTAAGACTCAGCATTGTGTTGTGCACCAAGAAATATTGGGAGAAGCTATTGCATTCGACTTTAAAGGACCATTTAAACCATATTCCAGGAAAATAAATAGCTAATAGACTTATATTTCATTCATTTGTACAACAGGCCTTTATGAGTGCCTCCAATCTGCCAGGCACTGTTCTAAGCTCCCAGGAAGCAGCAGTGAATAAATCTGACCAAGTTCTTGCGACCACGGAGTTTACATTCTAGTGAAAAGATGAACAGAAAACAAACATCAAGATATTTAATGGCAGTCAGTGAAAGGTATTTTGAAAGTAAAGCAATGGGCTAGAGAATAAGACAGGTTATTTTAGATAGAGTTATCACAGAAGGGCAGTTTCACATTGGGCAAAGTGAGGGAGTAAGTCATGTAGATTCTGAGAGAAGAAACTTACAGGAAAACAACATGTGCAAAGCCCTGAGGTCTGTGCATGCTTGGCAAGCTCAAGGAACAGCAAGGAGGCAATGTGTTTGGAGCAGGGCAAGCAGCAAAAAAGTAGCAGATGAGGTCAGAAAGACAGTCAGTGGTAAAACATGTAGAGCCTTGAAGACCACGGTAAGAACTCTGGCTTGAATTCTGCATGAGATGGGAGGCCTTTGAAATGTTTTTTAGCAGAAGACTGACACAATCTGATTTGTGTTTTAGAAGAAAAACCCCTGGCTATTATGTGGAGACTAAAGTGTGGGGCACGGGGTGAGGGTTGGGGGGTAAGAGTGGAAACAGGGAGAATAGTTAGTGTCATTGAAAAAAGAGGACTAATAATTTGCCTTTGGATTTAACACAAAGGAGCTTATTAGTGACCTTGATAGGAGCAGTTTTCATTAGGCTGGTGGAGACAAAAACTTTTTGTACAGCCCTCTGCCCTCTGATTACATCATGAACTGGCTTTGAGATTCTAGTGGAATTCGTTCATTCAGAATGGCGTTTTTTTTAATTGGGCAATTACTGTGTGCCAGAGACTATACTTCTCACTAGAGATACCATCAATTAATGAAGCATTAGTTCTTATTTATGACCAGGTAGGAAAGACAGACATGTAAAATGATGAATTATAAGCCAATATAATAAACAATTATCTTCTTGTTGGAATGAAATGTAGATAATAGGAGCTTAATCGCTTTTCTTCATGGGTGTTTAACCCATCTGAAAACTATCAGAGCCTTAGGAAACACATCAAAACATATTCTTTTCTCCCTCAATTTGTATAAAATATTTTTAAAAAGAGAACCTAAATTGTTAAATGGTTTTACATAGAGTAGTCTCACATTTGAAAGACGGTTTTCTTGCTTTCCAGTTATTGGCTATTGTCCCATCCTGTTCACACAGGACTTGTATGGGTGATGTGGTTTGTTTTCATTTCCTGGAACAGAACAGAAGGAATGTAGAGGATGAAAATGGGAAAGAACTGTGCTATAGAAAAGACCCTTACAAATCTAGGCCAGGGTGTTTATGTCACCAAACAACAGAAGAACCTAATAAACCAAGCAAAAGGACATACTTGAGTGACCACACTATAACCCCTTCAAATAAATACCCTGACTGGATTTATCTGAATGCTTCATGTGTGCAAGGGTCTGTGCGTGTGTGCACATGTATGTATGTTTGTGTGGTCATAAAATTTAATAAGTGCAGCTGTGTTTATTCAACTCTATAATATTCCACATATACATAGAGCAAACCTGGGGCTAGAGATCATTCATAGCTTCATGCTTGGAAAGAGTATAAGTAGAAAAATTGTACAACCCATGAAAACCAATTCACACTAGCTCATACATGCATAAATGCAGGGAGATGCTTTAAGTAAATTTACAGCTGAAATCACTGCTTTGAAACCTGAAACTATTGTTTCAACTGACTAACTAGATTTAGTCCATTCAGAAGCACTTCTGAGAATAGTCACACACATGATTAAAGGGACAGAAAAATCACATTTACATGAAAATGTTAAGGAAACTGGGATTATATGACATGGAAAAGAGCAAAGTATGAGTGATAGCTTACTGTTTCGAAATATACGAAAGTTATACTACTGAAGACAATATCCCATATTTTCTGACAGTGGAATAGAAGAGATACATATGGAATTAGATAAAGAGAATTTTGTCTGGCAAGAAGGTTTGTCAGATACTCAACTGCATTACAGAATTAAAGACTGAGAACTTTTTTCAGTTCAACAGATATTTTTAACACATAAACAACTATAAAAATACTGAAATTCTCTCCAAGAACTTACTGTCTTTCCTCAAAACCTTATTTCTCTGTCTTGGCACTGTGGTGAAGCATGGAAAGCAAGGATCTTCTGACAGCTGTGAAAGTAAGAAGCCAGGCAGAAGAGAGAACTGACAACTCTAATGTTGGCTAGTAAGCTGAAAAACTGGTGGGAGTATAACATGGGACAACTCAGAAAACTCTGCGTTATTATCAAGTTAAACATGCATTTAAACAATGACCCACCACGTATCTACCTGTGAGAGATGAAAACATATGCTCACAAAAACATTTGTGTAAGAATGTTTATAGAAGTTTTATTCATAGTGGATAAAAACCGGAAACAACCGAAATGTCCATCAGTAGGTCAATGGATAAACTAATTGTGATATATTCATATAACCTAGTACTACTCAGCAATGAAAAAGAATGGGCCACTGATGCATGCAGCTGCATGGATGAATCTCAGAAACATTTTTTTTAATATTTATTTATTAATTTGGCTGCCCCAGGTCTTAGTTGCGGCACACGGGATCTTTGCTGTGGCATGCAGACTCTTAGTTGCAGCATGCATGTGGGATCTATTTCCCTGGCCAGGGATTGAACCCAGGCGCCCTGCACTGGGAGGGCAGAGTCCCAACCACTGAACCATCAGGGAAGCCCCACAGAAACATTTTTTAAGTGAAGGAAACCAGACACAAAATAGTATGCACTATACAATTCCATTTACATTAAGTTCACGAATATGTAAAAGTAATCTACAGTTATGGAAATCAGAGTGGCAGTTGCCTATTAGACGGGGTGGGGATTGATGGGTAGGGAACAGAAGATAACTCCTTGTGATGATGGGTTATGTACACAATATACATTTGTCACAACTTATCAAATTTTGCACATAAAATTTGTTTTGTTTCATGTAAATTTTACTTCAATTAGAAAAAAATTCAGTGATCAATACCTTCCAATGATATTTCATCTCACTTAGAATTAAATTCAACTTCTTTTTCACAGCCTCTAAGGCCCTCACTTTCTGTCAGAGCTGACTTATGATCTATTTGCCCCTTGCACACTCCTTTCCAGCCTCAAAGGCCTCCTTATTATTCCTTGAACATGTGGGCATGCTGCTCCTGCCTCAGACCTTACACTGCCCTTCCTACTGCTAGAAACGCTCCTCCTCTGTAGATCTATAAAACCAGTTCCCTCTCTTTATTTAAATCTTTGCTCAAATGCCACCTCATTAGACAGTGCTCCCTAAAATCCCTTTCTGAAATAGCAGCACCTCTTCGCAACACACACACACACACACACACTCATCTCATCACTCTTTATACATTTCCCTTTTCTTCAAAGCACATATCAAACTCATACATCGTAGTATATATTTATGCATTTTTTGTCTTTCCTCCATAGAACAAAGAGTTCTGTAGCTAAGACCTTTTTGTTATTCACTAATGCATTCCCTAGTACTTAGAAAAATATCTATTATGTAAATATTCAATAAATATTTGTTGGATTGTATGGTAGCTCTATTTTTAGTTTTTTTAAGGAAACTCCATACTATTCTCCATAGTGGCTGTACCAGTTTACATTCCTACCAACAGTGTAGGAGGGTTCTCTTTTCTCCAAACCCTCTCCAGCATTTATTATTTGTAGGCTTTTTGATGATGGCCATTCTGACTGGTGTGAGGTAGTTTTGATTTGCATTTCTCTAATAATTAGCAATGTTGAGCATCTTTCATGTGCCTGTTGGCCATCTGTATGTTGTCTTTGGAGAAATGTCTGTTTAGATCTTCTGACCATTTTTTGATTGGGTTGTCTGTCTTTTTGACATAGAGCTGCATGAGCTGTTTGTATATTTTGCAGATTAATCCCTTGTTGGTTGCATCATTTGCAAATATTTTCTCCCATTCTGTTGGTTGTCTTTTCATCTTGTTTATGGTTTCCTTTGCAGTGCAAAAGCTTTTACGTTTACTTAGGTCCCATTTTTTAATTTTTGTTTTTATGTCCATTACTCTAGGTGACGGGCCCTATGTTCTCTTCTAGGAATTTTATGGTGTCATGTCTTACATTTAAGTCTTTAAGCCACTTTGATTTTAGTTTTGTGTATGGTGTGAGGGAGTATTCCAACTTCACTGATTTTCATGTGGCTGTCCAGCTTTCCCAATACCGCTTGCTGAAGAGACTGTCTTTTCTCCATTGTATATTGTAGCCTCCTTTGTTGAAGATCCTGGGCATATATCCAGAAAAGATGAAAACTCTAATCCAAAATGATGCATGCATCCCAGTGTTCATAGCAGCACTATTTACAATAGCCAAGACATGGAAGCAACCGAAGCATTCATCAACAGAGGAATGGATAAAGAAGATGTGGTATATATATACAATGGAATATTTTTCAGCCATAAAAAAAAAAGAATGAAACAATGCCATTTGCAACAACATGGATGGACCCCTAGAGATTATCATACTAAGTGAAGTTAAGTCAGAAAGGGAAAGACAAATATCATAGGATATCACTTATATGTGGAATCTAAAAAAAATTATGCAAATGAACTTGTATACAAAGCAGAAACAGACAGACATAGAAAACAAATTTATGATTACCAAAGGGGAAAGGGGGTGGGGGACGATAAATTAGGAGTTTGGGATTAACAGATACACAAAATACTATATATAAAATAGATAAACAACAAGGTCCTACTGTATAGCACAGGACCTATAATAAGCTATAATGGAAAGAATTTGAAAAGAATATATATATATATATACACACACATATATATAATGTAATATATATAACTGAATCACTTTGCTATACACCAGAAACTAACACAACATTGTAAATCAACTATACTTCAATAAACATAATAAATAAATATTTATATATTTGTTGAATGAATAGTTAAGCAAAGGTTAGACAGGTGATGTGTACAGGAGATACAAACATCAGTGGGAGAACAAACTAGATGTGTACGCTATCGATTGTTGCATAACAAACCCTCCAAAACTAATGGCTGAAAACAACAACAGAAGTTTTGCTCACAAATCTGTAATTTGGGTAGGGCTCAGCAGGAACAAATAGTCTCTGTTCCATGCAGGGTCAGCCTTGGTGGCTTGACTAAGAGAAAAAGGATGCACTTTCAAGATGGCTTACTCACATGTCAGCTGGGAGCTCAGAGAGCTAGAGCCATTGGTTCCTCTTCATACAGGCATGGTGGCAGAGTTCCAAGAGCAAGCATCCTAAGAAATGGGAAGTTGAAGCATCACTTCCACGCTCTTATCAATATACAATGTAAGTAGTTACAGAGCCCAGATTCAGTGAAAGGGAATATAAGCCATACCTCTTGATGGGATGAGAGCTGAAGAAGTTCATGGTCATTTTTTACAACCACCTCACAAGGTGATTTTTTTTTTTTTTTTGCTGTACACGGGCCTCTCACTATTGTGACCTCTCCTGTTGTGGAGCACAGACTCCGGACGCACAGGCTCAGCGGCCATGGCTCACGGGCCCAGCCGCTCCGCAGCATGTGGGATCTTCCCGGACCGGGGCATGAACCCGTGTCCCCTTTATTGGCAGGCGGACTCTCAACCACTGCGCCACCAGGGAAGCCCACAAGGTGATCTTTTAGGGTATGTTCCACCACCCTGGGATTTCTAATTCTGTGATTTGTTTTGTTGTAGAGTTTTTCAAAATTCATTTGCAACGTTACTTAACATTAAACTAAAACCATGATATGATAATTCAATAGCTAATTATATTAATATTAAAGTTCTAATTATGTCCTAGATACAGTGTTAAAGTGTTTTATATACTGTATCTCATTTTTTTAATTTAACAAACATTTATATAGCACTTGCTATATACTAGGCACTGTTCTGGTGCTTCAAGGATAAAACTTAATTTAATCCATGTAACAATCCCATAAATTAAGTGCTATTATTATCCTCATGCTACAGATTGGAAAGCCTATGCAAGAAAAGATTAAATACCTTGCACAAAGTCACACAGCCACTGAGGATGGAGCCAGGATTTGAACCTGCAGTCCGATCCCAGAGCCTATACGCTTAACCACAGTGTCATGCTATCTTTCTCTTAATCCGCCCAGAAATCCTATAATGTAAGTACTCTTGTTATCTCCATTTGACAGAAGAAAAATTAAAGCTTAGAGCAGTTGTCATCTTCCCAAGGTCCGTCTACCTACATGTTCCCACCGTTGCCCCAGTATTTTATACATTGCTTCTCTCCTCACAGCAGTGTTGCAAGATAGATGTGTCAAAACTGAGAATGAAATTTTAAATAACATGCTCCAGGTTCACATAGTTAGCAAGTATTAGAGCTGGGGGTTAAACTCAGGTGTACATGGCTGCAAAACCAGGCTTCTTTATTTTGCATTGCCCTCATCTTCAGGAGCAGGGCAAGAAGGGAGGAATGGAGCAGCTGACACTCAGGGAAGAGCGTTCCCTTCCATGCTGGGACTCCTGGTTAACCTCTGAGAGGGCCTGCAACAGAGATGGCCAGAGGTGACAAAAGATCTACAGATGATTAGGAAAGGTTTCTGTATCTATTGTTAGACTGTAAATGCTAGCTTCATATTTTTCTCTCTCCCTTGGAGAAATAGTTTTACTTTCCTTTCTCTGCTCTAGGGCATGACCTGTTTTTCAGTGCAGCCATTGTCTTCAACCCAACTGATAGAGGAGGAGGTGAAGTGATGAAAGTCAATCTACCCAGGGACCTCTTGTGGTTTAGTCAATTAATTGTTGGTCCTTTGGGGAGAGGGGAGTGGATGAAGAGTGAGGAGCAAAGGAAGAGACAAGAAAAAAAGAAATCAACTAATCTCCTGGACCTGTCAGGATTCCTCTCAGTTTTTCCTATGAAGATGTCCCTTGTGGCCCATTTAGAGCCATTTACAAAAACATTTTCAGATTTCTTTGATTTTAACATCTGCTTTCCTCTTTCTTCCCTGCACAGTCCTATGCTTCCGGGATACATGGCAGTCAGCCTTTGATCTTGGTGCCTCTGGTTAGCTGCATGCTGTAAGTTATCCCTCCTCAAGCTAATTCTGGGCAATGATGAAATCTACATCCCTTCCTTCTTCACCCTCTTTATCACAAGCCTCCCATCAAGTTTGACATGAGTCAGACCAGCTCTCCCATGGGGTTTCACAGAACTCACTAATTCTTTATAAATAACAGGGACTTCAGTCTATACATAGTCCTGGAGTTACTGTGTTAATCCTATAAATCAGCCATCCTAGAAAGTCATAGTGGTCCCAAAGAAATTAGATTATCAGCAAATAAAAAGTTTAGTATAATTTTCAAGCTTAATTAGGTTAGGTACAGCATTTCTCCATGTTATTTGCATCATCACCATTACTATCATTACTTGATTTCTGTCAACTTCAAATTTGCTAAGATACTGATTTAAGTGTGGGAGAGGCTGGAAAATACATTAAGGACAAGCTAATTTGGAGAAGGCTAACTTGAGAGTGAGAAGGTTAAATTGTAGAAGCTTTTAAAAGAACACAATTGTAATAATAAGGCTTACAAAATTATTCCAATTATCTGTGTTCCTAAGAATATTTATATAATGGAGATAAAGATGATTTATAATGAACTTTTAAATGTAAACATTTCTTCAAAATATTTTCTCAGATAATTTAAATATTTCCAGGTGATATTATCTATCACATAGCATGTGTATTCAAATTGTTCTTTAATGATAGCAAAGAAAAGGTAAATGTTAGACCATTCCCTAGGCAAATAATCACAAACTCTGAGTAATGGAAATTTTATTGTACTACTTTTCTACCCTCTGGGAAAAATACAGGTAATATGTAAAATGTTTCTTCTAGTGAATAAAAATTCCTTCCTATATTTTCAAATTATTTATTATTATAAGTTTCCCAGAGGAAACCATGTCCTGTTACTATTAATTCTTGATATCCAAGTGAATTTTTCATCTTGTGACTTTCCCAAGGCCAACATACACTTCAAATTACATTTTAGTCACAGATTCTGTCTACTCTGTAGTATGTTTCTGGTAGTAATTCTCCATCTCCTAGCTAGCACAGAAGTTTATGGAAACATGCAATGTAATACCAGACTGAACTAAACAACAAGTTCTAAAGCATTTCACTTTTTAATTATCTGGCATTTAGCGGTTACCCATATCATGCCCCTTTCTATATAATTAAGGATAAACTATATTAACCTATCATGTTAGAAGAGGGCAATAGGAAAGTGAAATACACTGTTCCTGTTTATATGATTTGCTAGTAATCAAAAGTGAAACACACAATCTTGTATTAAAAAGACAGATAATAATGTGTTTTTGGCTGAAATTCTCAAAACATAAAAAGACTGTGGAACCAAGAAGGTTGGCTTTTTTAGATCAATGGCTTTTAAACTGTTCTATGGCCACTAAATTTAGCTATGTTCCAAGAACTGACAGAATCTAAGAAGCAGAGGGAAACTGAGGCAGGAAGAATCGGGGAAGGTATTCAGAGGTAGAGGTTCTCAGTTGGATTTTGGAAGCTGGTGGAGAAAGGTGAAGTTGGCAGATGGAAGGGAGAGCAACAGAGACAGATGTCTGTCTTAGGCAATGGTGATCAGCACTTGCTCAGAGCAGACTTCCTCCCCACTGGCAGATGTTTTCAGACCTTCTTTGAGGTAAGGAGCTACCCTTACAGAACCTGGGGTGGCCTGTCCCAGGCAGGGGTTCAGATTTGCTGACTCCATCACATGCTGCTGATGGCAAAGGGTGAAGGCCCTGGAACGCCTGTCTTTGAGCCTCATCCCTCTTCATGACTCCTCAGGGAGAGCTGTCAGTGGGACGTTCCGGGCCATAAAAAAATGATCCTCTTCCTGGGGACTAGATTATTTCACCTGGAAAACCCAAGCATTCTTTCTTCCTGCAGGCATTTGTCAATGGGACAGGACCTGTTGCTCTCCAGAGTGGGGATGGATCTGCCCCCTTCGTTGCCTGGCCCCTGGAGCTTTGAGATTCAGCTGCTGGGCATAATTGCAGTCTCTGCTCTTCCCTACTGCCCATATCCCTAGCAGTGCCTGGTCTCTTAGAGCTACAGCCTATGCACCCAATTCTAAGAGAGTTGCTCTATGAGACAGATATTCTCAACCTTTCCTGCCTACTTCCAATGAACCAATAAACCTAACAGCTGCTGTTTACATAGCACTTACCTTTCAGGGAGCTCAGAGCAATTTCCAGTAACAGACTCTAATCCTCCCCCAAGGTCTGGGTGGTAATAGGTATTAATACTATTCCCCTGAATACGTAAGAGGAAGACTGAGCCAAGGAACTTGTAATTGTTTGCTGAATATTGCCTGGTCCTTAGATGGTTCGTTCATTCAACTATTTTTTTCCAGTTATGTCCTTGTCACTGAATTGTAAGGCATTTTCACATCTATTAACTTATTTTTTTCCCAAATTTTCTCAATGATAAGAATCACCTAAGGCTCTTGTTAAATAACTTCCCTGACCCCTGTCGTGGACATTCTCATTCAGTGGGTCTGCGATGGGACCCAGGAATTTGTGTGTTTGTCTGAGTGATTTTTTTCCCCTCCTTTTGTGAAGTAGAACATTCCACATGATTATTACCATTAGGAAAGTTTGGGAAACATTATTCCATTTAATTTTCACAGTAGCTGGGTGTGATATTATTATGTACCTTTATTGGAAAATAAACATGTGATCAGCATATCAGTATAGAAGGTAGAGACATAAAATCTCAACTAATTCAACTCTAACTCCCACAGACAATAGGTGACAGGTGATTAGTTTCTTATATTTGCTGGATCTTCCCAATCACACTTTCTCAATAATAAAGAACCGAGCTACTCATCTGGGGTTTGAGCTATTACATAATTCCTGCCTAGACCTGTGCCATAAATCAGTGCCATGAGAACTCCCTATTAAAGACTGTTCAAAATAGACCCTTTTCACTTTTCCAAAAACATGACATTTGATCTACAAGTTTAAGCTCATCTTCTGAGCTCCGACTTCTGACCCATCCTTATTCCATTGTTGTCATTACTGTTTTCTCCTTCCTCTCCTCTCCCCCGCCTCCTCCTTCCTCTCTCCCTCCCTCCCTTGCTCATTCTGACTATTCTTTCCCTTGATGAAATACTTACAAGTCTCCTTTCTCTGTCATAACTGCTCTGTGACCACTGATAGGGCTGTACAACTCCCACCCACAGCCCTAAAGATTTATTCTTGAGGCCTTGGGCAGAATTTCTGTCACCTTCATCCTCAAAAGGGATCATCAACTTGTACATGATCCTGGAGATCCCAGAAACTCAGGAGCTCTTTCCTTCTGTGGTTTCCAGGGCTCCTGTCACCTGCAGATGCTAGGCTAGGGAGTAGCCCCAGTTCAAGCATGGCACTCACAAGCAACATCTCACATCTAAATGAAAAGTGTAACGATTAATTCAACTGCTCTTATGTCTGGTGTTACATAAATCCACTGATACACTGATAAACTGATTCTCTGGGGGGAAAGAGGAGAGAAGAGGAGGGGAGGGGAGAGAGAAGAGATAAGAGAAGGGAAGGGAAGAAAAGAGAAGAGAAGGGAAGGGAAAGGAAGGGAAGGGAAGTGAAACAAAATAAGAGGAAGAGGAGGGAAAGGGGAAAAAAAGCCCTGATTTTGCAGATTTCAGTAGTGTAAATACTGTCATGATGGCCAATTTCAAGTTACCAAAGATTTAACAACCAGCTTTAAGAAAAGCCTGAATATTTAAGAATCAGTTCTCATGAGCTGGTGTGAACCAGCTCTAGCATACCACTGTGTAAGTCTGACCCCAGAAAAAATTAAATCATTTTCCCCCAGATCTTCTCATGCTTTCCACCAGATACCCTATATACTAGTACACAAAGATTACTCACTACTCCCCAAACGTGCTCTATCCCACCTCTATGCCTTTTCATCTTGATGGTCTATTTTCCAGGGATGCCCTTTTTCCTCATTTCTTCAAGGCCCATCTCAAATGCTTCCTGTTCCCTGAATCCTCATAGCATTTGATCTGTCACTCTCTTATGACACTTAAAACTTTATCTTGTATTAGAGCTGTTTTTATTTTTTTAACTTGTGTCCTGTACAATTACTGAATAAAGGCTCTCTGCACTGTCCCTGTATTCTCATAGCACTGAGAGCAATGCCTAGTGCATAGCAGGCACTTAAAGCCACGTTAACAACCATCTATCACATGCTTCTAATGTAGCAGGCACTGCTGTATCCCTGAGGAACAAACACCTCTGTGTTTGAAGAACTAGAGAACTTAAACTGTAATTCTGTGGGGAAATTCCAGAATCAGATAGCACATGTAAGTCGACCACTAACACAGTGTATCTAGAACAAGTTGATGAGTTCACTAAGTAGATAGCTTCCACCCAGGATCATTGGAACAATTAATCTAAACATGGGTTCAGCAAAATTTTCCTGTAAAGGACCAAAATGTAAGTATTTCAGGCTTTTGAGTCCATAAAATCTCTACCAAAACTACTCAACTCTGCTACTGTAGTGAAAAAGCAGTGATAGGCTATATATAAACAGAATGAGCATGGCTACATGCCAGTAAAACTTTATTTATAAACACAGGTAGTGAGCCAGATTTGGCCCACAGGTCCTAATTGGCCAAGCCCTGGTCTAGGTACTTGAAAGCTCTGATTTCCAAACTGCCATGTGAATTCTTTTGTTCATTTTCCTTTTGGTGTCAGTGTTCCTTTTTACTAGCTTCTAACTTAGCCTATCATGATTTTCTTGCTAATAATACTTGCTTACGTGTAGGCTTTGTTCGAGATAATCATCACTCTAAATGTAATTTAGCTCATCCAGGCATAGTTTGTGCAGCCAATTTGAAAAACAGTATAAAGATATGTTACACTGACTCTGCCAATAGTAACACAACTTATAGATAATACATAAATGTAATAAAATGTCCTTGCAATAGAAAATGATACAGATATTAGTGGGATTCAACTATGACTGTTGTCATGATAATACCTACAGATAATATATTTAAGTTCCATTAAGGTTGACTATATCTCTTATGAAGTACCTGAGTTCTTTTTCCTATGGTGAAATCAGCATCTTTAATGCCAACTCAGAACCAAGACTAATCATTCTGTGGTGCTAGTAGATCATTCCTAGTGTATGACTCTCCAACACCGCCAATGGACTATTTCTTACAAGAAGTGTGCATGGATAAAACCCTTTCCAAGAAAGTGAATAATAATTGCTGAAAGGCTCCTAAGGGTAATGATTCTTCTCATAAAAGCTGGAAAACTTGAGATGGTCATCAAAATTGAATTTCTTACTTTGGCTGCCCTAGTAAATAATGCAGCTCTTGCCCTGGGTGCACAACTGACCTTTTAAAATTCCTTTGCCCCAGTAATTATGGAAAATAATATAGCCTTAGACTTTAGTTTGGCAAATCAGGGGAAATACGCACCATTTCTAATACTTCCTGTTGTACCTGGACTAACAAAATGGGTTAAAATAAAAGGCAACTTGGATATCTAAGGAAGACCCAAGGAGCAAAAGCCCAAGGAGTGGGATTGTTTTCTTCGTCAAATCTGAGAAGTCTTGGATTATTATTTGAAAGGGCCTATTGAGTCCTTCTTATAATATTTTAGTTATTTTGGCACACAATTGTTCAGTATATATTTTCCAGAGTCTTAAATATTTCCATGCAGCCACTGTCCCAACAGGTGACTGACCAAATAGCAAACAACAAAGAGGGTAAAACCATGCTGATCCACTGTCAACTGAATTTTATATATCTGCAAACAAAACCTCATCTTCAAGGAGAATCAACTATGGTGAAAATATGAGTAATGCTTGAAGTCTTTCTTGAAGAAGCTTAGCTAGGAGAGGACCCAAAGGGTGACTGAAAAAAATGTAATCTTTCCTTACTCCTAAAAGACCAATTTTCGATAGCAAGGATGACAGGTAGCCACCAGAATAAGTTTTAAACCTGCTTAATCAATGAATAAGAGTTCTATATATAGCCATGGAACCATCAGAATTGGTTTTAAACACTTAATCAAATCAAAGTCAACTTGTTTTAGTGAACACACTTCTGTAAGCCAACCAATTAATAAAAACCCCTTGCTCCTGAAGGCCAATCAGGAATGGGATCATTCCAACAACTTGCTTCTGAGTGCCATACAATCAACAACAGTCTCCCCCAAATAACCATACTTCTACAGTTGACACCAACTTATTTATAACCATGAACTTCCACCAATCTCTGAACTCCGCGCTTCTTAAAATCCTTATGTATGATCAACAGCCTTCCCTCCTTAGAGAAACTGCAACTGAAAAGCAAGTAAGCGATAAATTCAGGATTATGCACTTTTGGGTTTTTTGTTTGTTTCATCACCATTCTGAGTGGCCATTTCATACTTTGAGAAAATGGAGGACGATAACAAGATGAAAAGGGCATTCCAAGTACTAGGGATAACTTGGGAAAAACATGGAGACACAAAAGTACTTGGTGGGTTCAGGAATATGGAGCCCTTTGTAGTAGCTGCTTGGCATTGGAAAGGTCAACCGAGAACCAGATTTTAAACTTTGGAGAACAATATGAAGAGTTCATATTTTATCTGCTAAGTGTTGGGAGTTCATTGAATATTTTAAGGTGGAGAGTTATAATTAGAGTTTTAGGGGCTGAAAAATTCAGTGCCAACATCACTGCTTGAAGTGACCATGGCATATTCAATATCTATATTAGAGATAGAATCTACTGGATCTTATGACTTATTGAATGAGAGAGTTAAGGAAATTAGAATCAAGGATGATATTTTTGACTTGAATAATTTATTAGAAGGAAGAAAGAGAGGAAGGGAGGGAGGGAGGGAGGAAAGGCCAGAGGACTGGGATTGTTTTCTTGGTCAAATCCGAGAGACCACTTCCATGCATACCAGTTTCATCTTCATGACTTCTTTTTTCTTCAATTCAGTGTCAAAGGTTGTTTCTAACCTTATTATGCCAAGATTAAAATGTAGGTTAAGGGGAAAGTTCTTCACACATTTGGCCTAAGCTTTCACTACCCTAAGACTGACTTTGGGCCCCAATAACAGTGAAAAATTGCATTTCCATTTGATCTGGGTTATCTGGACAATGCTTCCTTTCCGTGTACATTTCCTACTGAGACTGTAATACCTCACCCTCAATATTAGTCTGCTAGGACTACCACAAAAAAAAACGACTGTGTCACTTAAATGACAGAAGTTTATTTTCCCACAGTTTGGGAGTCCAGAAGTCTGAGATAAAGGTGTCAGCAGGAAATCAATCAATGTGATACACCATATTAACAAATTGAAGGATAAAAACCATATGATAATCTCAATAGATACAGAAAAAGCTTTTGAAAAAATTCAACACCCGTTTATGATAAAAACTCTCGAGAAAGTAGGCATAGAGGGAACTTACCTCAACATAATAAAGGCCATATATGACAAACCCACAGTCAACATCGTTCACAATGGTGAAAAACTGAAACCATTTCCACTACAATCAGGAAAAAGACAACGTTACCCACTCTCACCACTATTATTCAACATAGTTCTGGAAGTTTTAGCCACAGCAATCAAAGAAGAAAAAGAAATGAAAGGAATCCAAATCAGAAAAGAAGTAAAACTGTCACTGTTTGCAGATGAGATGATACTATACATAGAGAATCCTAAAGATGCTACCAGAAAACTACTAAAGCTAATCAATGAATTTGGTAAAGTAGCAGGACACAAAATTAATGCACAGAAATCTCTTGCATTCCTATACACTAATGATAAAAAGTCTGAAAGAGAAATTAAGGAAACAATCCCATTTACCATTTCAACAAAAAGATTAAAATACCTAGGAATAAACCTACCTAAGGAGACAAAAGCCCTGTGCACAGAAAACTATAAGACACTGATGAAAGAAATTAAAGATGATACAAACAGATGGAGAGATATGCCACGTTCTTGGATTGGAAGACTCAACATTGTGAAAATGACTATACTACCCAAAGCAATCTACAGATTCAGTGCAATCCCTATCAAACTACCAATGGCATTTTTCACAGAACTAGAACAAAAAATTTCACAATTTGTATGGAAATACAAAAGACCCCGAATAGCCAAAGCAATCCTGAGAAAGAAAAACAGAAGCTGGAGGAATCAGGCTCCCTGACTTTAGACTATATTACAAAGCTACAGTAATCAAGAAAGTATGGTACTGGCATAAAAACAGAAATATAGATCAATGGAACAGGATAGAAAGCCCAGAGATAAACCCATGCACATATGGTCACCTTATTTTTGATAAAGGAGGCAAGAATATACAATGGAGAAAAGATAGCCTCTTCAATAAGTGGTGCTGGGAAAACTTGGCAGCTACATGTAAAAGAATGAAATTAGAACACTCCCTTGAAACATATGTGAAGATGTTCAGGCAATGAGCAGCTGTTGTCAAGATATGACATGTTGCCTACAGGCAGCAAAGGAACAGATTCAAGAGTTAATAATAAAAACCACTAAGCTTCAAGCTGAAAGTTAAGATACAGAACCGTTGCATCACCACACAGGCCTCTCCCATTGGTGAATGGACCACGATGAGAAAAGTTGCAGTCTCTGCTGTTAAGAGATGGTTGGATATACAGAGCAGCCAACTCTCTAAGGAAAGGCAGGTGCTGGATTTCTGTACTCAGAGCTAAACATGCGACTTGAGCATTGAATTAGAATGTTTTTAGCATCACAACTAATCTTTTGAAAGAAAAGGTTCCTAGAAAAAAAATTTGCAGTTAGAGACCCACACATGAATTTTTCTGTTAAGTTATTGTTGGCTGACTATAAGAACATATACACAAAAAAAACACAAAAACAGAAATACAGATCAATGGAACAGGATAGAAAGCCCAGAGGTAAACCCACACACATATGGTCAACTTACCTTTGATAAAGGATGCAAGAATATACAATGGAGAAAAGACAGCCTCTTCAATAAGTGGTGCTGGGAAAACTGGACAGCTACACGTAAAAGAATGAAATTAGAACACTTCCTAACACCATACACAAAAATAAACTCAAAATGGATTAAAGACCTAAATGTAAAGCCAGACACTATAAAACTCTTAGAGGAAAACATAGGCAGAACACTCTTTGACACAAGATCCTTTTGGCCCACCTCCTAGAGTAATGGAAATAAAAACAAAAATAAACAAATGGCCTAATGAAACTTAAAAGCTTTTGCACAGCAAAGAAAACCATAAACAAGAGAAAAACACAACCCTCAGAACAGGAGAAAATATTTGCAAATGAAGCAACTGACAAAGGATTAATTTCCAAAATATACAAGCAGCTCATGCAGCTCAATATGAAAAAAATCCAATCCAAAAATGGGCAGAAGACCTAAATAGACATTTCTCCAAAGAAGATATACAGATTGCCAACAAACACATGAAAGGATGCTCAACATCACTAATCATTAGAGAAATGCAAATCAAAACCACAATGAGGTATCACCTCACACCAGTCAGAATGGCCATCATCAAAAAATCTACAAACAATAAATGCTGGAGAGGGTGTGGAGAAAAGGAAACCCTCATACACTGTTGGTAGGAATGTAAATTGATACAGCCACTAGGGAGAACAGCATGGAGGTTCCTTAAAAAACTGAAAATAGAAATACCATATGACCCAGCAATCCCACTACTGGGCATATACCCTGGGAAAACCATAATTCAAAAAGAGTCATGTACCACAATGTACATTGCAGCACTATTTACAATAGCAAGTACATGGAAGCAAGCTAAGTGTCCATCAACAGATGAATGGATAAAGAAGATGTGGCACATATATACAATGGAATATTACTCAGCCATAAAAGGCAACGAAATTGAGTTATTTGTAGTGAGGTGGATGGACCTAGAGTCTGTCATACAGAGACGTAAGTCAGAAAGACAAAAACAAATATTGTATGCTAACGCATATATATGGACTGTAAAAAAAAAAAAAAAAGAATGTTTCTGAAGAACCTAGGGGCAGGGCAGGAATAAAGACAGATGTAGAGAATGGACTTGAGGACAGGGGGAGGGGGAAGGGTAAGCTGGGACGAAGTGAGAGAGTAGCATTAATAGATATACACTACCAAATGTAATATCGATAGTTAGTGGGAAGCAGTTGCATAGCACAGGGAGATCAGCTCGGTGCTTTGTGACCACCTAGAGAGGTAGGATAGGGAGGGTGGGAGGGAAATGCAAGAGGGAGGAGATATGGGGATATATGTATAGCTGATTCACTTTGTTATACAGCAGAAACTAACACAAAAATATAAAGCAATTATACTCCAATAAAGATGTTAAAATAAAAAGGTATCAGCAGGGTTGGTGTCTTCTGAGGCCGCTCTCCTTGGCTTACAGATTGCTGTCTTCTCTCTGTGTCTTTACAGGGTCTTTCCTCTCTATATGTCTTTATCTCTTTTTATAAGGACACCAGTCATACTGGATTAGGATCAACCCTAATGACCTCATTTTAATTTAGTCACCTCTTTAAAAACTCTCTCCAAATAGTCACATTCTGAGGTACTAGGGGTTAGAACTTCTACATATGAATTGTGGGGAAAGGAGGAAAAACTCAGCCCATAACACCCTTCAAGTCCTGAACCAGCACCTAGCATGTTGCTGATCGTCAGAAAATGGATAAAACCTTTACTGGTCAGATAAATTTGTCCAGGAAAGCAGGAGTAATAAATAAAACGGTGGCCTGGGAGAGATGTTCAAGTGAAGGCTGAGTTTAAATTCCTCCTTCTGGGGTGAATAAAGCTGAGCTTTGGTCTGAGAGTGTGGCTGGAAGTGTGAGCTGGGAAGGGAGGTCTGGCCTTGGCTCTCCTGTGGACTTGCTATGTGGCCTTGGGCAGTTTAATGGCCCCACATCTCAATTTCCTCTTTGGCAAATGGGGGCAGGATATCATCTTTCATTCCCAGGGGCTATGACAGTGAGTTAAGGAAAAGGCAGAGTCTTTCGCGTCCCTTAGTGAGGGAAGCTGAGCTAGTAGAAGGTTCTACCACACAGGCCAGGTAGCTTAAACATTTTTCGATCATTACATGTTCAAGCAGCAAATTTTCAGACATGATTTCAAGCTTGCAAGGAAGTGTTTTTGGAGAATTTAGAATTACCCACTGGGATGTTTTTACACTGTAGTCCACTGAGAGATTTGACTTTAAAAGCTTTTCACTTTGGCCTTTGCTTAGCTTCGAACACAGGTTTATATTTAGACCTGCTGTTTTATCTTCTCACTTATAGTTTAGGGCCTTAGGAGTCTCAACAAATTCTGTCTTCTATGGGGTTTAAAAAGTCTGAAAACAAAATAAAGTCTCTGCTTGGAGGCTTTTCTTGGGCTGGTTTTAAAAGAAAAAAGCTGGGGGGATGAAGCAAGGGGAGAGTTAGACCCTAAATTATTTGGTAAACACAAGCACTATAAACTGTGTAATTGTCCAGCCTTTCACCTTCTTTGACCATAAGGACAGTCAACCCAAGGTACATTTCATCTTGTGTATTTCTGTGATTCTTTGGCAATTGTTCTGATGGCCTTATGTTCTGTGGAGATCCTTTTGAGACGGATCATCTTCTGAGATTCACCACTCAGGGCCTGAGCAAGAGAACACAGTTGACTTCTTCCATGCTTTATCTGAGGGTATAATCCTATCCCCTCTTGAGAGCTTAAATCCAAAACACAGAACACCTTTTGGAGATTCCAGTGCATTCTTAAATGATACCTTCACCTCTTCCTTCCCCGCACTCTTTCCCTCTCTCTAATCCTTCCTGAGTTTCTCATTTTCTACTTTCTTCTCGTCTTTCTTTTAGGTCACCAGACTTATAACTCCGGGCTTACTCTCTCAGTATATCATTGCTTATTGGAAAGAATGTTGCACATAGAGAATTAAAAGACTTGAGTTCCAAATCCCACTCTACCTTATACCAGCAGCATCACTTTAGGCAAGACACTTTATTTCTTTAGGCTGAAACTCCCACATCTGTAAAATGGGGATAACAATAATGCCTGACAGTTTTATTGTGAGCAGCTCATAAAATAATATATGTGAAAGTATCTGGGAAAAGGCACTCAATACATATGACTTCATATTAACCAAGCCTCTGAATAAATCTCAAACTTGAAAAGCCTCAGAATCCTAAACTGTAAAATGAAAATAATTATAGCTACCCTGCCGTCATCATGATTAATCATGGGGATTATGAGATGAGATGTATATAAAAAGCTTCATAAATTGAAAATCATTGAAACAATGTGAAGTATCACTTTCCCACTGCTTCTTCACAGGGTAGAGGATGACAGCTCATGATCAGCCTGTGCGATGCTGTTGAGGGATGTAGTCAAGTCAGTATTGCCCACTTGTTCTGGTTCTTTTCTCTCTCCGTCTGTCTCTGTCCCTCAGGATGGAATGCTATGTTGAAAGACTCTCCTTTTCTGTCTGACATGATTTCTTTCTGCACTACAGGCTGTTCTCCAAAGTGAATAATGACAATGCCATGTCTTCAATGAGGCAGAACACCAACACTAAATTGTGTCATCGCTTCTCTCATGCTGTAAAGTAGCATGTGGTGGGCCCAGGATCCCAGTCAGGGAATGGCCACCCTGGTGAGTTGGACTGATACGGCCTGTTGAATCCATTGCTTAGATCCCTTGGCAGTCATTTAATATTATTACTTTCCCTCCTCTTCTTGGAATTGTGCTTCCTCCTGTCTCCATATGAAGCATGAGTGAATTGGGAGAAGGCTGGGAAGGCGAAGAGGCTCAAAACAAGAGCAAAAGATGATAATGATAACAACTCACATTTGCAAAGTGTTTTACAGTTATAATGCCCTTTAAAATATATTGTTACATATGGTTCTTACTGCATAAACTCATGCAAATTATTTCACTTCTGTGCCTAAGTTCCTCATCCATAAAATGGTGGTAACGCCTACTTCAAAAGGTTGTGAGGGCTGAACAGTAATGTATGTAAACAGTCCAAAAGTGTGTCTGGAACTCAGTCCCTCATTTATTTAATGATATTTATAGAATGTCCACTATGTCTCAGATACTGCGCTAGGAACTGGGGACAGATCAGTAAATAGGACACTTAAGCCTCTGACCTCATGATGCTTACACCCTAGTAGCATGTAGTAAATGTGCACAAACACACACACAAATATAGCTGATACGATTATTAACAGAGACGTGAATTGAGAGGAACAAATAATTTAAAGAGAGGGTATGAAGATAGGATTTATTTGGGCTAGGAGATCAAATAGTATTGAGGGGAGGGGAGGGGAGGGGAAGAACAAAAAGGATTATTCTCTATGTTCTGGATGGGTCAAGAGAAAGGTGGTTCCATACACAGAGATAAGGGCTGTGGAAGGAGAGACAGTATGGGTATGTGGTAGGCAGTCTCTATAATGGCTCTCAGATCTCCTTGCCTCCTGGTATTCATCCCCTCCCCTGAGTGAGGGAGTAAGGGCCAGATCTTTCAACGGCAAAAGGGTTGGGATGTCACTTCCGAGATTAGGTTACAGAAAATGTTGTGACTCCTGTCTTGCTTCTCCTTTTTTACTTGCTCTCTGTCTCTCACGCTCTCTCTCTTTCTCTCAACGCCCTCACTTTGAGCAAAGCCAGCTACACGTTGTGAGTAGCCCATTGCAGAGGCCCACATGGCAAGAAACTGATGTCTCTAGACAACAACCAGTGAGGACCTAAGGCTCTCAATTCACACGAGTGAGATTCGAAGTAGATCTTCTGCGGCCTACCAAGGTAATGAGCTTGCAGGTGGATCCTGGCCGACACCTTGATTTCAACCTTGTGAGAGACTCTGAGTCACCTAGTTAAACTTTGCCTATATTCCTGACCCACGGAAACTGAGATAAGAAATGTTTGTTGTTTTAAGCCACTACATCTTGGGGTAATATGTTTGAAAATATTATGCAATAAATAACTAATACAGAGTGTGAAGATAATGAGTTCACTTTGAGATTTTAGTTTGAGGCACATAACGACCATCTAAGCGTTAGGCAGTAGGCAGTGCGATATGTGGGTCTGCAGTTCATTTCCCCAAGAAGGGCAGTGAGAGCAGAAGCTAGACTTCAGTGGATCAAGGAATGATGAGAAGTGGAAAAGTTGAAGATAGGGAGACTCCTCTTTCAAATAGTGTGACTTTCAAGGAAGAGGAGAAATACTGTGCCAGGTTCTTCTCAAGAGATGGAAATAAGGAGTTCAAGGAAAGATTTTGTTTGTTTTTTAATTACATATTTAAGTAGAAACAATTTATTCGATTGGTGAGAGGTGAGAATATTTATGTTGAGGGAGAATTGCACCAATTTAGAAAGAAAGCTAGAATGTAAAGGAAAATGACAGGATAATAAATGAAACAAGGTTCTAGATAGAACAGGAGAAGAGGGAGTGAAAAGAACTAGTGAAGGGATTACACAGAGCCCAGAGAGAAGTGCATTTGTTTTCTTCTGTTACATAAATTACTGCAGATGTAGCAGCTTGAAACAACATACACTTATTATCTCACAGTTTTGGGGTCAGGAGTCCAGGCATTGGTTATCCACGTCCTCCCATCAGGGTCTCATAGCCTGCAATAAAGTGTCAGTTCCTTTCTGTACCTTAGAGTCCTCTTTCAAATTCATGAGGTTGTTGGCAGAATACAGTTGCTAGGGTTGTAGGACTGAGGTCTCTGTTTTCTTACTGGCTGTCAGCCAGGAGTTGTTTTCAGCTCCTTGAGGCCACCTTCAGTTCCTTGCTGTGTGGCCCTGTCACAGACTCTCACACAACATGGCATCTTACTTATTCAAGGTCAGCAGAAGAATCTCTCAATCGCTCTTTAGTCTGCTAAGGTGGAGTCTTATATAATGTGTGTAATCAGGGGAATGGCTTTCCCATCATCTTTGCCATATTCTATTGGGTAAAAGCAAATCATAGGTTCCGCCTACATTCAAGGGTTCCACCTACAGGAGCATAACTCATTGGGTAGCACTTTGGGGTGTGTCCACTTTAGGAAGTGAGAATAGTTAGGGATACAATAACTCATTTGGCATGGACATTTGCTGGAAAGTTTTTTTTCAAAGGGATGTTCAGATGAGCAACTCATGATAGCTAACGTATGCAGCCCACTCTCCTGGACATGCAGTTATTATGGTGCGGAAAAGGCATCCTCCTTTTGCCCTAATGACCCCTAGTGGCATTACTTCAGTTATGCAGGGCCATGCCTTCGTAATATCCAGGTCAAGGGACAGGCTTGACAATGAGTTTGAGAAGACACCTATGTTCCAGCTAGTAATTGTATTCAGAGAGACAAATTTGTAACACAACAATTCTGAAAATAAGGAAAAGTGCTGCCTGGAGTGCAGTGGCTCTAGAGAGACCTCATATAGTGTGAAATAAAGACTAGAAATCAGAAGTCAGACTGAGACTATGCAACCAGCTATCTGCGTAGACTTGAGACAACTCACTACTTGACTCTATTGCTCCTTTCTCATTTGTAAGATGATGCTCTTGAAGTACAGTGCTGGTTTCCAAGTGATACTTCTCAAACTATAAATCACCTTCTACAGAGATGCTTTAGAATTTCAGCAAAAGAACGAGTGTTCTCCACCAAACAACAAAGATTTCACTTATTGGTTCATTGATTCATCACTTTATCTATTTGACATTTCAGATTTCCTATGTAATTCTATAGAAAAGGAGGTTGAACTCCATTTAATTTCTCAAAATAAGTGTGAAAATCACGAAGGTAGTTAATCTGTAGGGTCTAACTCTGATCCTCTTTGGCTCTATGAGAGACTGTGCATAGAGACTTTTTTTTCTTTTTCTTTTATTGTGGTAAGAACACATGACATGTTATCTACCCTCTAATAGATGTTTAACTGTACAATATAGTATTGTTATCTATAGTCACAGTACTGTATAGCATCTCTAGAAATTATTCATCTTGCATAACTGAAATTTTAAACCCATTGATGAGTACCTCCCTATTCCTCCTTGCCCTCAGCCCCTGGCAACCACCATTTTATTCTTTGCTTCTATGAGTTTGACTATTTAGATACCTCATATAAGTGGAATCATGCAGTAATTGTTCTCCTGTGACTGGCTTATTTCACTTAGCATAATGCCCTCAAAGTTCATCTATGTAGCTGCATATCTCAGTATCTTCTTCTTTCATAAGGCTGAATAATATTCTATTGTATGTGTATACCAAAAATTTTAATCCATTTAGGACATTTAGGTTGTGTCCATATCTCGGTTATTGTGAATAATGCTGCAATGAACATGAGAGTGCTAATATCTCTTTGAGATCCTGATTTCAATTCTTTTGGATCTCCTCTACCCAGAGGCAGTATTGCTGGATCATATGGTTGCTCTATTTTTAATTTTTTTTTAAGAACCTCTATACTGTTTCCCATAGTGGCTGCACTATTTTGCATTCCAGCTAACATTGTACAAGTGTTCCAATTTCTCTGTATACTCACCAACACTTAACTTTTTTGTGTGTGGTACTGCCATAAACAGGCATATAGACCAAATGGAATAGAATAAAAGCCTGGAAGTAAATCCACACATATATGGTCAACTGATCCTCCACAAGGGTGCCAAGAATATAGAGTAAGGAAAGGACAGTCTCTTCAACAAATGGTGTTAGGAAAACTGTATATCCACATGTCAAAAATGAAATTGGAAATTTACACCATATCAAAAAATTGAGCTCAAAATGGTTTAAAGACTTAAACATACCCTCAAATTATAAAACTCCTAGAAGAAAACACAAGAGAAAAACTTCGTGACATTGGTCTTAGCAATGATTTGTATGACATCAAAGTACAGTCAACAAAAGCAAAAATGACAAGTGGGACTACCTCAGATGCAAAACCTTCTGCAAAGTAAAGGAAACCATCAATAGAGTAAAAAGAAGGCTGTGGAATGGGAAAAAAAATTTGCAAACCATATATCTGATAAGGTGTTAATTAATTTCCAAAATATATAAGGAACTCCTACAGTTTAATAATTTTTAAAAAACCTACCCAGTTAAAAAAATAGCCTAAGGACTTGAATAGATGTTTCATCAAAGAAGACACACACATGGATAACAGACTAATGAAAAGATGCTAGGCATCAATAATCATTAGGGAAATGAAAGCTAAAACCACAATGAAGATATCATCATCATATCACACCTGTTTCGATGGCTACTATGAAAAAAAAAAAAAGACAACAACTCTTGGTGACGATGTGGAGAAACTGGAACCCCCTAAAGAGACTTAAGACTAGTGCTCTGGAGTCAGAATGTTCTTGGGTTGAATTCTCTCTCCACTACTGTGGGACCGTGAACAAGCTACTTAATTTCCCTGAGACTCTATGTCCTCCTGAAGGTAATAACTGAATCCCCTACACAGGGTGAATGGGTGACTGTGAAGATTTATTCACAGAGTTAAGGTTAACTTGTCTGAGACTTATTCCCCCACAGCCTGGCTCCCTGAAAAAATTCAGTGGAAACCATTTCCATACAGTCAAATGCTTAAGGTAGTTAATGCTGACAGAATGTTGAGGGAGTGAATCAAGTTCCAGTTTTTAAGTCATAAAAGCTACAACCCCAGTGCCTTAATCCCAGTCCCTCATCACACCCTAGAGAAAGGGAAAAGCATATCTTTTCAGTAAATAGCACTGGTCAACTGGATATACATATTGAGAAAAAAAAATAAAGAATCTTAACCCCTATCTCAGATCATGTTCCCAAGTCAGTTCCAAATGGATTGCAGGTCTGAATGGGAAATACAAAACAATAGAGCTTTAAAACAATAGAATATCTTTATAATTTAGAGTAGGCAAAGATTTCTTAAACATGTTACAAAATGCACTAGCCATAAAAGAAAAAAAATAATTTAGGCTAAATTACTATTAGAACTTCTACTCATTAAGATACTATTAGTATAATGAAAGGCAGCCCACAGAATGAGAGAAAATATTTTAATAAGAAATACAAGAAACAAAAAAATGGGCAAAACATTTGAACAGGCACCTTATCAAAAAATGATGCAATGCCAATAAATACACAAAAATGTTTTCAATCTCATTAGTCATCAGGGAAAAGCAAATTAAAACTACAATTCTATAGATACCTATCCTGGCACCATGCATTCCTTGCAAAGAGAAGGATGTGTAGTGTGGGTGAGACCCATCCAAAACACATTTCAAAGTGTCCTTGGACACAGACAAAGTGAGCTCCAAGCCTGATGCCTTCCTTGACTCTGCTTCTACCCAATTTCCACATTCATTTCACACACTTACTGTATACCTACACTGTACAGGGCACTGGGTACACAATGGCCAATAAAACAGACATGGTTCTTGCCTTTGTGAAGTCTAGTGAGAAACCTAGATGATCAACAAATAAATACACACCTGAATATACAAATGGTATATGCTATGATATAAAATAATAGTTACTGTGAGGATAATAAATGAAGATTTTGAGCAAAGGCCATAGAGGAAGTGCTGTTTAAGCTGAGAGGTGAAGGTAACAGTAGAAAGGCCTGTCAGGTAGAAGTGATAGCATAAATACTGAAGGGCAGTAAACATGGGATTAGAATAGCAGAAGTAGGAGCAAGAAGGATATCAAAGGTGAGTTGATAAGGGTAAGAGGAGCTGAAGCTATACATGGGGGCAAGGGTCATACAGGCCTTTGTAGACTACTTGCAGCTTTGAACCTTACATTAAGTGCAATGGACGCTAATATAGGTTTTTAGGCATGAAAATAATACAGTCCAATATAGATTTGTTTTAAAAAAAAAAAGATGCTTCTGGCTTCTGTGTGGAAGATGAATTGAATGAAGGGAGCAAAAGTGGAAAACTGGACACCAGTTAGGAAGATAGGTCCATTGTTCAAGTGGAAAATGAGAGGAGCTGGATCAGGAAAGTGGCCCCAGAGATGGAGAACAGTGGGTGAGTCAAAGGATACTTTGGAGATAGAGCCACCAATTCTATGGATTGGGGACATCTGAGAAGAGGGATTCATGTTTCTAGTTCACAAAAGAGGACCATTTCAATGAACATGATTTTTCTAGTCATGCATAGGATCTGAGATTGTTCGGGGACAGAGCAAAAACAAGCCTCATTTCTTCCATTTCTGAATTCTCTTCTTCTCTACTTGGGCAAAGGTGGGGGTCAAGCTCCAGCTCTGTGACTGTTGGACATAGTTGTTTTCCCTCTCTTATAAAATCCTCTGAAATCATTCCAGATACAATTCCTAAAACATTCCAGTGTTAAACGTGTGTGCTTATATCTAACCTGAATCTTTTCTGTTGTAGGGGTTAAATTCAAGTTTCCTGTTGGAAAAATGGCTTTCTTCTTCTCAGCAGGAGACAGTGTGGTATTTCTGTAGAAACCTCAGAACCTCACTTTTCACCTTCTCCTCCCAAGGCCTCTGTGCTGAGAATCCACTTTTTCTCCCGTATGTGGAAGTGTAGGGAAAGAAGGCCATCTTCCTTAGACTGCTTCTGAGGAGGCTATTAAAAAGACAGCTTTACAGGACGTTTATAGCGTTCCTGATCCTAGAGGGCAGGCCTGCAGGGCCTGGCAGGGGAGAGTGTTTGTGTGTGTTCTGGATGAAGCTGCTGTCTTCAAATCCAGATGGCCCATGATGTCACTGGAGAAAAACCCTGAAACGTGCTATAAGAAAGAACTTTTTTATAGCTCCCTGTGTAATGTTCCTATACACTGGGCTTGAGATGGGGAAAAAAGGAACTGAAAGACTTTCCTACTCCTAATGGCCCTGCCCAGCTGTCACTTTGGGCTGCAGGGAAAGGAAGGGCTGAAGGAAAATAAGGGTTTAGGTGGGAAGAGGGGAAAAAGAGCAAAAGATAAAGGAAGTTGAGTTAACCCTCTCTCCTTTATACAGCCTCTATATCTTGGCACCATGAACTTACCACACTGGGGCACGGATCTTGTTTATATATTGACTCCCCTACTAGACTTTGTGAACAGTGTTCCTGCCTTACTTATTTCTGTAACCTCAGAATCTGAAGCAATGTTTATTACATAATAGATATTCAATAAATGTCAAAAGAATGGCATTCTGCATTGGAGCCACATTATTAAAGACCATAACAGAAACAATCAGGAGAAAGAAAACAAAGAAACCAAAATTTATTGTTTGTTTATATGTCTCACATGTCCTAATAGACACCTTTGGATACATTTTCCTTATTGCTATTGGTTGAGATAAAAGTCAATAATCCCATTTTACAGAAGAGAAAGCAGAAGCTTAGAGAAGGTAAATAATGTGTCCAAGGTCAGGCAGCAAGTACAGCCAGCATTCAAGCCCAGGTTTGATTGACTCCAAAGTAGTTCCTGCTTGTATGGCCTGCCTTTCCCAGGAAACTACCACTCTACATTCTTCTCTACCTCAAACAAAGCAGACAGAAAGGTAGGCCATGAGTGGGAAGAAGTGGGCTGGGAAAGTGAGTCCTAATTCAGTATGCATTACAAACAAACAGATTCTGCTGAAACATAGTGTGTGGATGCTTTTAAGAACACACAGTTGGATTTCTTGTAATTTTCTAGCTGTTTCCCACCGAGCTGGAAGTAAGTTCCAAAGAGCCTAAGTTACTCAAGTTGGCTTGAGTATAATGGCTTATATAATGAGAAAATATGGCTTACAAGGAAAACCATTCCCTACTTAGATTAAGGATGACTCAAATAAACTTTGATATTTTAGCTTAAAAAATATGGGTGGTGGAGAAAAGGACAGGAAAGAAATGATCAAGAATGACTCTGCAAAATATTTTGTAATCAGATGAGAAAAACTCTCTCCTAGATTTTTATTCCCTCACCATTGAACCTTACATAAGCAAATGTTTGGAGGTAGGAGTTGGGGTAAGTTTTAGTTGGGCTAAGTTTTATATCTTGCTAATATAAGCACATAAAATTTTAGAACTGAAAGCTCTTTTGAGTCTTAAGTTTAGATTCTAAACTTAAATATCTAAGCCAACTGCTTCACTTCATCTCCAAGAAGACCTGGCCCAGAAGATAGATGATAGAGAAACTTGCCAGACTCTATAGATGGTTAATGTCAGAAGTAGCATAGAACCCAAGGGTTGGGTCTCCCAATTAAGAGATCTTGCCACTACATTAAGAAAACAAAAAAGACAAGTTCAGGAGATCAAGATGGCAGAGTAGAAGGACACTGAGCTCACCTCCTCCCATGAACAGATCAAAAATATGTCTACATGTGGAGCAATTCTCACTGAAAATAAAGACTGGCAGAAAGACTCTCCTACAACCAAGTCTGTAAAGAAAAATCCGTATAGAGTCTGGTAGGAAGGGAGGACAAACTATCAGGTCAGGACCCATGCCTGTCAGAGGGGACACAGAAGAGGAGAGGGGTATCACAAGTTTCAAGATCCTCCCTGGGGTGTGAGTGGTTCTAACCACATATTGGGCACCCAAGCCCTAATACCAGGAAGACAAGTCGCCTTGGCTGGTTTGAAAACCAGTGGGGCTTAGAGGAAGGCTGTAAGAAACTTAGACTCTACTAGTGATGAGCACACACGTGCTTGCTTACTCCCAGCAAATAAAACCACAGGAAACAGATTGAAACTGCCTGGGGCTCTGGCCAGTTTCCTGGAACTTCCCAGCATGCTCCCTGGCCCCTGCCAAATACCCACCACAGTCCCAACTCCAGATCAGATCCCCACTAAGGTGAAGGTTGCTGTTGCTGAGGAAAGTGCACACTTGGGGAAACGGAGCAAGCTTGGACAATGCACTGCATCTGAATGGGGTGAGGGTGGTCATCACTGGTACTCATGGAGTCAGTGAATTGGGACCTATCTTGCCCTGAATGGCATGGTGGAATTGTCCCAGCAAGCGCCCCAGCCCACCCTGGGTGCCTGCTCCAGCCCTTTTCCAGCACTGTTCCCCTCTGAAGCAAAGGTGTCTTTACTGGGAGAAGAGAGAGAACACACTTAGAGAGAATGGAACCACCTCAGACCCAACCCTCACGGCTTCTACTCTAGCACATTGGGACCCAACCCTGCCCCTGATAGGGCAATGACAACCACCAAGCATAGGAGAAGCCTTCACTCATACCTGGTTCTGGCTCTAGCCCCTCCACCTCCAGCCTCACCTCCCACCAAGGTGATAGCTGTCAGCACACACTGGGAGATGTGACCCATGTTCACTTCAGATCCAGCTCTCCCACCAGAGCCACTGGACACACACACACTGCATAGTGATGCTCCCACACAAGGACATGACTTCAAGACCAGGATAGGTAACTGTTTAACCTAATTTCATAGAGACTGAGAAAGTTAAATAATATGAAAAGACAGAGGAATTTGTTTCAAACAAAAGAACAAGAAAAACACCTGGAAGAGAACCACTAATGAAACAGAGACAAACAATTTATCAGATAAAGAGTGTAAAACATTAGTAATAAGAATACTAACTGAGGGAATTCCCTAGTGGTCCAGTGGGTAAGACTCTGTGCTCCCAATGCGGGGGGCTGGGGTTTGATCTAGGTCCCACATGCATGCCGCAACTAAGAGTTCACATGCCACAACTAAGGAGTTCACATGCAACTAAAAGAGCTCACGTGCCACAACTAAAGATCCTACATGCCACAATGAAGATCCCACGTGCCACAACTCAGACCCAGAGAAACCAAAATAAATAAATTTATTTATTTACTTAATGAAGCTTTAAAAAGAAAAGAATGCTATCTGAACTTGAAAAAGAATAGACAAATGCAGTGAGAATTTTAATTAGGAACTAGAAAATAAAAAAAGAACCAATCAGAGCTGAAGAACACAATAACTGAAATGAAAAACACTAGAAGGAATGAAAAGCAGACCAGGTGATACGGAAGAACGCATAAGTGATATGGAGATAGAATAATGGAAATCACCTAATCAGAACAGCAAAAAGAAAAACAAATTTTTAAAATGCAGACAATTTAAAGGATCTCTGAAACAATGTCAGCTGCACTAACATTCCCATTATAGTGGTCCCAGAAGGAGAAGAGAAAAAGGTCAAAAATATATCTGATGAAATTATGCCTGAAAACTTCCTGAACCTGAAGAAGGAAACAGATATCCAGGAACAGGAACCATAGAGAGTTCCAAACAAGATAAACCCAAAGAGACCCACACCAAAGATATCATAAGTAAAATGGCAAAAGTTAAAGAATTTAAAGGTGGTAGAGAAAAACAGAGTCACATACAAGAGAGGCCCCACAAGGCTATCAGCTGATTTTTCACCAGAAGCTTTGAAGTCCAGAAAGGGAATGGAATGATATATCTAAAGTGCTGAAAGGAAAAAATCTACAACCTACGGATGCTCTACCCAGCAAGGTTATCATTCAGTATTGAAGAGATAAAGAGCTTTTCATACAAGCAAAAACTAAAAGAGTTCATCACTACTAAACTGACCCTAAAAGAAGTGTTAAAGGGTCTTTTTAAGTGGAAAAGAAAAGGCTACAACAAGAAGTAAGAATTTATAAGAAAAGAAAAATCCCACTGGTAAAGGCAAATATATAGTAAAGGCAATGGATCAACCACTTAAATAAACTATTACAAAGATTAAAAAACAAATTGTAAAATCAACTATAAATACAATAAACTGTTAAGGTATAGGCATGAAGATGCAAAATGTAACATCAAAAACAAAATGATGGGAGGCTAAAAATGCTGATCTTTTAGAAAGTGTTTGAACTTAAATAACTATTAGTTTAAAGCAAGTATGGTTATGGTTGATATATATGAACTCCATAGTAACCACAAATCAAAAACCTACAATAGACACACAAAAACTAAAAATGAAGGAATCCAAATGTAACACGAAAGAAAATCATCAAACCACAAGGAAGAGACTAAAATAAGAGAAAAAGAACAAAGAAAAACTACAAAAACAACCAGAAAACAAATAACAAAATGGCAATAGGTACATACCTATCAATAATCACTTTAAATGTCAATGGACTAAATGCTCCAATCAAAAGACACATGGTGAGACTTCCCTGGTGGCACAGTGGTTAAGAATCTGCCTGCCAATGCAGGGGACATGGGTTTGAGCGCTGGTCTGGGAAGATCCCACATGCCATGGAGCAACTAAGCCCATTTGCCACAGTTACTGAGCCTGCGCTCTAGAGCCCATGAGCCACAACTACTGAGCCCATGAGCCACAACTACTGAAGCCCATGGGCCCTAGAGCCCGTGCACCACAACTACTGAGCCCAAGTGCCACAACTACTGAAGCCCATGCACTCTAGGGACCGTGTGCCACAACTACTGAGCCCACATGCTGCAACTACTGAAGCCCACACACCTAGAGCCCATGCTCCGCAACAAGAGAAGCCACTGCACTGAGAAGCCCATGCACCACAAGGAAGAGTAGCCCCCACTCGCCACAACTAGAGAAAGCCCATGCACAGCAACAAAGACCCAACACAGCCAAAAATAAATAAATTTATTTATTTATTTATTTTTTTAAAAAGACAGGGTGGCTGGTTTTAAAAAACAAAGAAACAAAAAACCCAAGATCCATCTACATGCCACCTACAGGAGACTCACTTCAAAGCTAATGACACACACAGACTGAAAGTGAGAAAATGGAAAAAGATATTCCCTGTAAATAAAAATGTACAGAAAGCTGGGGTAGCAATACTCAAAGGAGACTTTAAAAAAAAATTCTATTGTAAATGACAATAAAGGGCATTATATTGTATAATAATGAGAGAGTCAATGCAAGAAGAGGATAGAATATTCATAAACATATATGCACCTAATATAGGAGCACCTAAATATATAAAGCAAATATTAACAGACATAAGGGAAGAAATTGACAGTAACACAATAATAGTAGTGGTCTCTAACACTACACTTACATCAAAGGATAGATCATCCAGACAGAAAATCAATAAGGAAACAGTGGCCTTTAATGACACATTAGAGCAGATGGACTTAGTAAAAATCTACAGGACATTCCATCCAAAAATAGAAGAATACATATTCTTTTCAAGTGCACATGAAATGTTCTCTGGGCTATATCATATTCTAGGGTACAAAATCAGTTTCAATAATATAAGACATCAGAAATTATATCAAAAAAATTATATCAAGCCTCTTTTCTGACTACAATGGTATGAAAGTAGAAATCAATTACAGAAAGAAAAATGGAAAAAAATAAACACATAGAGACTAAACAGCATGCTACTAAAAAATACAGTGTGTCAATGAAGAAATCAAAGAGGAAATTTAAAATTACCTTGAGACTAATGAATATAAAAACACAACTTTCAAAATCTATGGGATGTAGCAAAAGCAGTTTTAAGAGGGAAGTTAATAGTGATACAAGCCTATCTCAAGAAACAAACAAATATCTCAAATAAACAGCCTAACATACCACCTAAAGGAATTAGAAAAAACAAAACCCAAAGTCAGCAAAAGAAAATAATAAATATCAAAGCAGAAATAAATAAAACAGAGACCTAAAGAAAAATGATAAATGAAACCAAGATTGAAAGATAAACAAAATGGTAACCTTTATCCTGACTCATTAAGAAGAAAAAATACCCAAATAAACAAAATTGAAAATGAAAGAGAAAAATTTACAACCGATATCACAGAAATATGAACAACCATAAGAGAATACTATGAACAGTTATATGCTAACAAATTGGCCAACCTAGAAGTGGATAAATCCCTAGAAACATACATTCATCCAAGACTGAATCAAGAAGAAATAGATAATCCAAAGAGACCAATTACTAGTATTGACACTGAATCAGTAAATCAAAAACTCCCAACAAATGAAAGTCCATGATTAGATTGGCTTCACAGGGGAACTCTACCAAACATTTGAAGAGTTAGTACCTATCCTTCTCAAATTATTCCAAAACATTGGAGAGGAGGGAACACTCCCAAATTCATTCTAAGAAGCCACAATTAGCCTAATACCGAAACCAAAGACACTACAAAAAAAAGAAACTTACAGGCGAATTTCTCTGATGACCATAGATGCAAAAATACTCAATAAAATATTAGCAAACTGAATTCAACAATACATAAAAAGGCTCATACACAATGCTGAAGTGAGTTTTATTCCAAAGAGGTAAAAATGGTTCAATATCCACAAATCAATCAATGTGATATACCACAGTAATAAAAACGAAGGATAAAAATCACATGATCATCTCATTAGTTGCAGGAAAAGCAACTGAAAAAAATTCAGCAACCATTCATGATAAAAACTCTCATCAAAGTTGGTATAGAGGAAACATATCTCGACATAACAAAGGCCATATATGACAAGCCCACAGCTAACTCAGTGGTGAAAAGGTGAAAGCTATTCTTCGTAGATCAGGAAAAAGACATGGATTCCCACTGTCACCATTTTTATTTAACACAGTATTGGAAGTTTTAGCCATGGCAATCAGAAAAGAAAAAGAAATAAAAGGCATCCAAATTGGAAGGGAAGAAGTAAAACTGTCACTATTTGCAGATGACATGAAACTATATTTGGAAAACCCTAATAATTCCACCAGAAAACTATTAGAACTAATAAATGAATTCAGTAAAGTTGCAGGATTAATATATAGAAATTTGCTGCTTCTCTATACACTAATGATGAAATATTAGAAAGTGAAAGCAAATATGTACACATATATATGTATATATATGGATCCCATTCACAATCGATTCAAAAAGAATAAAATACCCAGGAATAAATTTAATCAAGGCGGTGAAAGACCCAGACTCTGAAAACTAGGAGAAATGGATGAACAAAGCTGAAAATGTTATAAATATATAGTGTTCAAGGATTAGAAGAATTAATATTATTAAAATGTCCATATTCCCCATAGCAATCTACAGATTTAATGCAATCCCTATCAAAATACCCATGACTCTTCTCATAGAACTAGAACAAATAATCCTAAAATTTATATGGAACCACAAAAGACCCTGAATAGCCAAAGCAATCTTGAGAAAAAACAACCAGACTGGAGGTAATCCTGCTCCCTGACTTCAGAATACACTGCAAAGCTACCATAATCAAAACAGCATGGTACTGGCACAAAAATGAACACAGAGATCAATGGATCAGAATAGAGTACCCAGAAATATTCACACACATATATATGGTCAATTAATCTACAACAAAGAAGGCAAGAATATAAAATGAGAATAAGATAGGCTCTTCAATATGTGGTGTTAGGAAAACTGGACAGCTACATGTAAGAGAATAAAATTAGAACATTTTCTCACACCATATACAAGAACGAACTCAAAATAGATTAAAGACCTAAGCATAAGACCAGAAACCATAAAACTCCTAAAGGAAAACATAGGCAGTACACTCTTTGACATAGATCTCAGCAATATTTTTTGGGGATCTGTCTCCTCATGCCACAGAAACAAAAGAAAAATAAACAAATGGGACCTAATTAACCTTAAAAGCTTTTTCACAGCAAAGGAAACCATCTACAAAATGAAAAGGCAGTCTACCGAGTGGAAGAAGATATTTGCAGATGATATGACTGATAAGGGGATAATATCCAAAATATATAAAGAACTTATACAACTCAATACCAAAAAAGCAAACAAGCCGGGACTTCCCTGGTGGTCCAGTGGTTAAGAATCTGCCTTCCAATGCAGGAAATACAGGTTCGATCCCTGGTCAGGGAACCATGCCACAGGGCAACTAAGCCTGCATGCTCTAGAGCCCACCTGCCATAACTAGAGAGCCCTCATGCTGCATCTATTGAGCCCACGCGCTCTGGAGCCCATGCACCACAACTAGAGCACCCGCACCGCAACTACTGAACCCACACACTCTGGAGCCTCTGTGCCACAACTAGAGAAGCTCACAGACTGCAACAAAGACCCAGCGCAGCCAAAAAAAAAAGCAAACAACCCAATTAAAAAATGGGCAGGGCTTCCCTGGTGGTGCAGTGGTTGAGAGTCTGCCTGCCGATGCAGGGGACATAGGTTCGTGCCCCGGTCCGGGAAGATCCCACATGAGGCAGAGCGGCTGGGCCTGTGAGCCATGGCCGCTGAGCCTGCGCGTCCAGAGCCTGTGCTCTGCAATGGGAGAGGCCACAACAGTGAGAGGCCCGCATACCGCAAAGAAAAAAAAAGGGCAGGGCTTCCCTGGTGGCACAGTGGTTGAGAGTCCACCTGCCAATGCAGGGGACACGGGTTTGTGCCCCGGCCCGGGAAGATCCCACATGCCACGGAGCGGCTGGGCCCGTGAGCCATGGCCGCTGAGCCTGCGCGTCTGGAGCCTGTGCTCCGCAACGGGTGATGCCACAACAGTGAGAGGCCCGCGTACCGCAAAAAAAAATATATATATATGGGCATAGGATGTGAATAGGCATTTTCCAAAGAAGACATACAGATTGCCAACAGGCACATAAAAAGATGCTCAACATCACTAATAATCAAGGATATGTAAATCAAAACTACAATGAAATACCCCATACCTGTCAAATGGCTATTATCAAAAAGGCAAGAAATAACGAACGTTGGCAAGGATGTGGAGAAAAAGGAACCCTAGTACACTGTTGGTGAGAATGTATATTGGTACAGTCACCAATATGGAAAACATTACGAAGGCTCCTCTAAAGATTAAAAATAGAACTACTATATGATCCAGCAGTTCCACTCCTGGGTATCTATCTGAAGAAAACAAAAACACTAATTTGAAAAGATACGTGTACCCCAGTGTTCACAGCAGCATTATGTACAATATCCAAGGTATGGAAGCAACCTCAGTGTCCATCAACAGATGAACAGATAAAGAAAATGTGGTATTAGCCATAAAAAAGAATAAAATTTTGCCAGGTGCAACAACATGATGTGACCTGGAGGGTATTATGCTTAGTGAAATAAGTCAGAGAAAGACAAATACTGTACATTTCAATTATATGTGGAATCTGAAAAATAAAACAAATGGATATAACAAAACAGAAACAGACTCACAGATACAGACAACAAACTAGTTGTTACTGTGGGAACAAGTGTGAGGGGAGGGACAAGAGGACTAAGAGTTACAAACTACTAAGCATAAAATAAATAAGGTATAAACATATAGTGTACAATATGTGTAATATAGCCAATATTTTAAAATAACTTCATGTGGAGTATAATCTATAAAAATATCAAATCACTATACTGTACATCTGAAACCAATATAGTATTGTAAGTCAACTATACTTCAACAAAAATTTTTTAAATTACCAAATCAAATTCAGCAATCTATTAAAAAGATAACATATCATGCCATGTGGGATTTATTTCAGAATGCAAGGTTAGCCTATCATTCAAAAGCCCGTCTATGTAGTCATCATATTAGTAAACTAAAAATAAAAAAGCATATGGTATCTCAGTGTATCTCACATCTCAGTAGATTATAAAAAGCTATTTGACAAAATTCAGTGTACATTCATGACAAAAACGCTCAAAAAACTGAGAATATAAGGGGATTTCAGAAACCATGTCTTATAATTCATGGGGAAAGTTATATGCTTTCTCCTAATGATCAGGGATAAGGTAAAAGACCCACCTTTACTATTTCATTAATTTTATGCAGGAATTCCTAGCCAGGGCAATAAGACAAGAAAGAAAAATAAAAGACATAGGCTTTGGAGAGGAAAAATTTAAACTGTCATTTTTTTTTTTCACAGAAATTATTGACTCTACAAAACAACTATGAGAAGTGAATTTAGCAAGCTGCAGGATGAATGGTTAATACACAAAACATCAACTATATTCTTGTATAGCTAGAAGCAAACAATTAGTAAGAGAAACTTTAATATTACCATGGGAGTTTCCCAGGTGGCACAGTGGTTGAGAATCCACCTGCCAATGCAGGGGACACGGGTTCAAGCCTTCATCCAGGAAAATCCCACATGCCACGGAGCAACTAAGCCCGTGCACCACAACTACTGAGCCTGTGCTCTAGAGTCTGTGAGCCACAACTACTGAGCCCGCGTGCTGCAGCTACTGAAGCCTGCATGCCTAGAGCCCGTGCTCCACAACAAGAGAAGCCACCGCGATGAGAAGCCTATGCACCGCAATGAAGAGAAACCCCCACTCACCGCAACTAGAGAAAGCCTGTGCGCAGCAACGAAGGCCCAACACAGACAAAAATAAATAAATATTACCACGATAGCCTCCAAAAACATGAAATAGGAATAACATAACAAAAGATATGGAAATCCTATACACAGAAAACGTCAAAACATTGCTGAGAGTAAATACTACCTAAAGTGCCAGTTTATAAAGTAAAAGACTCATTACTTTTAAGATAAAATTCTCCTCAAATTAAAGCTGATTCTAAATTTGTAGAGAGAACAAACCTTGGGAACTACCTGATTTCAGCTTTCTATATAGCTCACTAATCAACACAGTGGGGCACTGGGCAAAGGATAGACATACAGATCAACACACACACACACACACACACGGATAACTGATTTTTTTTAAGTATAATGTTTTATTATATAGTAGTTCATAATAGTATAATGATTTTACATTCGGTTAGCACTTTATAGTTTACAAACTACTTCCAAAGATGTCATTTCATTAGAACCTTGAAACCCTGTGAAGAGGGTAAAATCCCCATTTTATAAACGAGTAAACTTGGAAATAAGCCTTGAAGCATCTTTTTTAAAGCAAACAGATGGCAAGAGATTGTGCCTAGCATCACACCTAAGGTCAGTATTCTGTTTTACACCCTGGGTGGCTGGTTGCTCAGGAATTCGACCTAGCATTATATCCATCATTTTTTTCATATGTGTGTATATTCTTATAAAATATATGATTAGGGATAGTGCATTTTTTAACATCTTTATTGGAGTATAATTACTTTACAATGGTGTGTTAGTTTCTGATTTATAACAAAGTGAATCAGCTATACATATACATATATCCCCAAATCTACTCCCTCTTGCGTCTCACTCCCACCCTCCCTGTCCCACCCCTCTAGGTGGTCACAAAGCACCAAGCTGATCTCCCTGTGCTATGTGGCTGCTTCCCACTAGCTATCTAGTTTACATTTGGTAGTGTATATATCAGACAACTGATTTGTAACAGGGAACCAAGCTAATTCAATGGGGGAAATGATACTGTTCAAAAATTGTCGCTGGAACAAATGGACATCCATAAAAGAAACTATAATCCTTATCTCACTTCATGCACAAAAATTAACTGTAGATGGGTTACAGATGTAAATTTGAATGCTAAAAATTTTAAAGAAATATAAAAGAGTTTTTGTCATTATGGGATAGGCAAAGACTTCTTAGATAGAATACACTACCATAAAAAAATTATAAATTAGAGTTCATCAAAATAAAAACTTCATTTGAAAACTGATATTGAAGAAATGAAAAGCCATATAGTGAGAGAAAATATCTGCAATGCATGTAGCTGATAAAAGACTTTCACCTAGAATAAATGGAAAACTCCTATAAAACATCGCTAAAATGACAGAAAACTCAATAAAAATGAGTAAAACTCATGAACCAACACTTATCCAAAAAGACATATAAATGATTAGTAAGCACATGTAAAGATGGTCAACATTATAGGTCACCAGGGAAACACAAATTAAAATCACAGTGAATAAAATTAAAAAGATAGACAACACCAAGCATTAGTGAGAATGTGGAGCAACTAGAACTCTCATACAGTTTTGTTGAGAATGTGTAACAGCACAATCAATTCAGAAAATAGACAGTTTCTTTAAAAGGTCAATATACACCTACTGTGTGGTCCAGAAACTCCAACTAGATAGCTTCTTCCAAGAGAAATGAGAAACTAAGTGCATAATAGGTCATATAAAGGATATTCATAACAGCTTTATCATAATAGCCCAAAACTAGAAACAACCCAAATGTCCATCAACTGGTCAATGAATAAACATGTAATATGATGCAGCAATAAGAAATAAACTACTGATACAAGATACAACATGAATCAACCTAGGAAATATTAGGCCGAACACAAGAGGCCAAACACCAAAGAGTTCATAGTGTACAACTGAATTTATATGAAATTCTAGAATAGGGAAAACTAGGCCGTGATGATGAAGACTAGATCAGTACCTACCATAAGAATGGGGTGTATTGACTGCAAAATGGCATGATAAAACTTCCTGTGATGATGAAGGTATTCCACATTTTTACTGAGGTGGTGATTTACATTTCTGTATACGCTGCGTGTACACATTTGCCAAAATTTGTTGAATTGCTCAGTCTCTGCATTTTATTGTATACAAAGTCAGTAAAATCTTCTGGAAAGGACCTTTTACCTGATGGAATTCAAATTAATGAAATTTAAAATAAAGAGGGTAGGGAAATTCAGACAGAACAGGATGTGGAAAGGGGCAGAAATAGGGACTGTAGTATGAAGTATTTTAGGAACTACCATCAGTTTGTAATAGGTACTGCAGAAGGGGCAAGCCAGACATCTGTGAGAGAGGAAATATCATGAAGGTACACACCGAGGAAAATTGCTGATTGCAAATGAATAAATTCACATTTGAACAAAATCTATAGTTGGCCTTCCGTATCCATAGGTCCTGCAAAGGCAGTTTCAACCAACCTTGGATCAAAAATATTTGTAAAAATAATTTCAGAAAGTTCCAAAAAGCAAAACTTGAATTTGCATAGCATTTACATTGTATTAGGTATTATAAGTAATCTAGAAATGATTTAAAGTGTACAGGAGGATGTGCTTGAGTTATATGCAAATATATGCCTTTTTATACAGGGACTTGAGCATCTGAGAATTTTGGTATCTGAAAGGGGTCCTGGAACTAATCCCCCATAGATACAGAGGGATGACTGTATATACACTTCACTAAAAAAGTATGCTTGTGGAAATACACACACCCATGCACTGCAATATATAAATCACATACACACAGATATCAGTATTGATACTGATGATAATATATACACATACAGGGACTGGAGACAATACCAGGCCAGATGATGTATTTACCTATTGTAATTGAAAACATTAAGTAGTTTACTGTGAGTATTTGCCATGAATAGCCCCCCTCACTTGGGCATGGAAGAACCCTTCAGCCAAGTATAGCAGATGGAAATGAAAGCCCTGGGTCTGTCTGGGCTTTTTCTTTTTGTCACCTGGCTTTTTTTTTTTAAACTAATGCACTTTAGTTTTTAGAGTAGTTTTAGGTTCACAACAAAATTGAGAAGAAGGCAGAGAGAATTCCCATTTACCCCCTGTTCCACACACACACTCACCCTCCCCATCAACATCCCCCACTACAGTGGTACATTTGTTCCAACTGATGAACCTATATTGACATATCATTATCACTAAAATCCATAGTTTACATTAGCTTCAGTTTTGGTATTATAAATTCTATGGGTTTTGACAAATGTATAATGACATGTATCTACCACCATAGTATTATATAAAATAGGTTAGTTTCACTGCCCTAAAAATCCCATGTGTTCCATCTGTTCACCCCTAACTCCTGGCAACCACTAGCCTTTTTAATGCCTCCATAGATTTGTCTTTTCCAGAATGTCATATACTTGGAATCATACAGTAAGTAGCCTTTTCAGTTTGGCTTCTTTCACTTAGTAATATGAATTTTAAGTTTCCTTCGTGTCTCCATGGCTTGATAACTCATTTCTTTCTAGCACTGAACAATATTCCATTGTCTGGATGAACCACAGTTTATTTATCCATTCACCTACTGAAGGATTGGTTGCTTCCAAATTTTGGCAATTATGAATAAAGCCTCTGTAAACATCTGTGTTCAGGTTTTTGTACGGACCTAAGTTTTCACTTCATTTAGATAAATACCAAGGAACATGACTGCTGGATCATATGGTAAGAGTATCTTTAGTATTTTATTAAAAAAAAAAAAAAACTGCCAAACTGTCTTCCAAAGTGGCTGTACCATCGTGCATTTCCACTGGCAGTGAAGGAGAGTTCCGTTTGCTCCACATCCCCATCATCATTTGGTGTTGTCAGTGTTCTGGATTTTGGCCATTCTAATACGTGTTTAATGGTATCTCATTGTTGTTTCAATTTGCATTTTCCTGATAGCATATGTATGATGTGGAGTATGTTTTCATATGCTTACTTACCATCAGGATAATTTCTTTGGTGAGTTGTCTGTTCAAGTCTTTTGCCCATTTTTTAATTGGGTTATTTGATTTCTTATTATTGTGTTGTAAGAGTTCTTTGTATATTTTGGATAACAGTCCTTTATCAGATACGTCTTTTACAAATATTTTCCTCTGGCTTCTTTGAAGATTTTTGCTTTACCATTGATTTTCTGAAGTTTGAATATGATATGTGCAGGTATAGTGGGTTTTTTTACATGCATCCTGATTGGTGTTCTCTGAACTTCTTGGATCTGTGGTTTGGTATCTGACATTAATTTGGGGGAGATTGTTAGTCTTTATTGCTTCAAATATTGCTTCTATTTCTTTCTCTCTTTCTTCTTCTGATATCTCCATTATGCATATATTACACCTTCTGTAGTTGTCCCAAAGTTCTTGGATATTCCATTTTGTTTTATTCAGTCTTTTTTCTCTTTGCTTTTCAGTTTTGTAAGTTTCTACTGTTATATGCTCAAGCTCAGAGGTTCTTTCCTCAACCATGTCCACTCTACTAATAAGCCCATCAAAGGCATTCTTCATTTCTGTTACAGTGTTTTTGATCTTTAGCATTTCTTTTTGATCCTTGCTTACAAACTTCATCTCTCTGCTTACCTTGTCTATTCTTGCATATTGCCTATTTTTCCATTAAGCCCTTAGTTTATTAATCATAGCTCTAAAAAATTTCTGGTTTAATAATTTCAATATTCCTGCCATATCTGACTCTGGTTCTGGTGCTTGTTCAGTCTCTCCAAACTATGTTGGTGTGTCTGTTTGTTTTTTGCCTTTTAGTATGCCTTGTAATTTTTGTTGATTGGTGGACTGGGTAAAAGGAGCTGTGGAAACAAACCTTTAGTAATATAGTCATAAGGTGTAGGGGTGGGGAAGCGTTCTGTAGTCCTATGACTAGGTCTCAGTATTTTGGTGAGCCTGTGCCCCTGGATTGAGAACTTTACCAGTGCTGCTCCACACACACACACCCTCTTAGGTGGGACAGGAAAGCTAGAGGGGGCTGGAGTTGGTTATTTCCCTTCCTCCTTGTAAGTTAGGATCTGGTAGAATAGATTCCCCTGAGGGAAGGCCTGGTTAAGAACAACAGTGTTCTCTGATGTATTTCAAAATGGTTCCTTTTCCTCTCCCCCTGCCAGAGCACGAGATTTTTCAGTATTCACTGTGAGGACCTGGTAGAGCTCCTGAAGGTAGGACTCACAAAGTGTAGGCCCTTCATGACTCATTCTAGAGGTTTTAACTCTCATACTTGCCCACACTGAGCTTCCAGAGATCCCAGACCTGGCACTGGTTCCCACAGAGGCTTCTGATCATGGGTTTCTGCTCTGGTAAGCTGTGAGTCTCTGTATCTGACTGTCTGTCTCTCCAATCTGTGGGATAGCAGTTTGCCCTGTGACCTCACTTCCCTGATGGATCTAGCAGGAGTTGTTGATTTTTCAGTTTGTTCTAGCTTTTTATTCGTTGTTAGGATGGAGCGAAGACCTCTAAGCTCCTTACATCTCACCTGGCTTTTATGTCACTTGATGATCCTCTTCTGCTTGTCTCTCTTTGGAATAGTTATTCCCTTGTATCAAGGTATTTTACACTAATTGGAACGCATTTTCAGTCTTTGTCACGTTCAACTGATAGGCTTTAAGTATAGAATCTCCATCTTGCAGCCAAACAAATCTGTTAAATCCTAGAGCTCCAGGAAAACATGCATTACCAGTATGCCTTTGGGAAGGGTCCTGCAGGTCTAGCTCTTCCTCTCAGTCTCTCTGGACTGAAATACAGTGGTCAGAACAGTTACAGACAGTCCTTAATTTTGGTGGGTGTGACCTTCCACCATGGTGAAGTTATCGTCTATGCTAACTTTCTATTAGAATCAAATGTTCTGCTTGGTTGCAGTAAACAATGGGGTTTTGTTCTTTAACTGTTTTAACATATGGAAAACCGAGAAAGAAAAGCCAAGAAGATCAGCTTGGCTTTGGGGAAATTTAGTGCTAAAGTCATATCAAACTCTGGATTAACCTACAGGCCATGCAGACAGCTCATCAAGTCTAACCATGAACTTACCTATGAGAAAGTATTTAAAGGTATAAGTCTAGGGATCTTATATCGACTGTCGTTGCATTTTCCTGCAAAGAACTGATCATTGACTGCAGTCAGACACACTAATTTTCAAGCATAAGGAAGGAAACAGTGATATGTTAAGAGAAAACTAGAAAATGAGTGGATTCAAGAGAAAAGGGGGATAGCCCTGATCCTTTCAATACTGGGTATGTTACTCCGTACAGGGCTCTCAACTTTGGGGGGCCTGGGTTTGTATTTGTGAGATAAGAGTCTGCTAGACGATTCTTAAATTAGTCCCTGACTAGGTCCCATTTGCAGAGCCAGGAATGCTGGCACACGGAGCTATGCCAAGAGTAGGACAGTAGGGACAGCCCTGGACCGAACCCAGAGCACTGAAAACACTATTATAAAGTCTGTGAGGTCAAAGTATAGCTCTAGAGGGAAGCCATGAATCACAGCAAAAGGAGAAGTACTAGTCCCCGAGTCTAAAGTCTTAGAATGAACTGTGTAAGAAAATGTACATAATGGTTAGGAACTGAGAAGATTGGGGAGAGGGTGGAAAGCAGGTTGCAAAAATGAAGTGTCAGCTCAAGATATATACATAATCCATGAAGGAGAACGAAGTGGCAAACGCTTGTTTCTGTTGGAAACATGGTAGCTGGTTCAGGAGAGTAAGGAGGGAATGGACCCTGGCTGGATCTTTTAAAGGAACAGATATATAAAGCTCATGGCTCTAAGTGCATGGTGAAGCTTAATAGAAATAATGTCAGAAAAATACAAGAATTTAAAAATTATCTGGGCATCATCTTCACCATCATCATGGTTCATCCTCACCACAGATGCTCACTCATTGATCTTATGCCATGTCCAAGCCACTGTCCTATGATTTTTCTTACCTACTCTCTTGGGCATTTCTCTCATTCATATTATCACCATACCCCACACGTTAATTAGTTTTTAAGTATTGTTTTTCAGATTTTCTTTATGGGGTTAGTTTTAGTAACTGGATTTCTGTTGGTAACTTGTAGATTTTATTAATTTAGGAGTAAAATTTTTTCACTGTGTAAAAAGCACGTGGTAAAGTTGGAGTTAGTGGGGATGGGGGAAGGTTTTTTTTCTTTCTTTCTTTCTTTCTTTTTTAATTTTGATGACTTGGCTTTAGGCAAAAACGGGCCAGGTTGTTTTGCTGCAAAGATAAATTTGGGCTATGACTGAAATATTAGAGCAGCTACTCTAACAGCTTGCTCGTAGCTACTGGAAGTGTAAACACAGTTACCAAAGGGTTTTTTATTTTCTCTTACTGTACCTGGTGGCCCATTTCAAGCAGGTCCTTTTACAACTCACACCAAGAATAATTACATTTGCTTTCTCCCTGCCTTTTATGGACATGGGAATAAATGAGACTCACATTCAGGCAAACACACACACACACACACACACACACACACACACCATTTGAGGTCACTGAAAATGTATAATGTTAAGACTAGATTTTCTTGAGCTTGAATTGAAGACCTATGGTAAGAAAACCAGTTGGTAAAAATACTTGAGCATATTAGAAGTACTCTGCAGATTTACATTTAACAATCCCTTTTCTTGCTATCTGATGGCTGTGTAACCACCCCAAACTTGTTGGCTTAAAATAATTACCTCATTTATTTGGCTCTAAAATCTGCAATTTGAGCAGGGCTCCGTAGAGACAGTTAACCTTTGCTCCACTTGGTGTCAGCTGCATGGGCCCTTAGGGTGGAGGCTGGAAGCACATCATGGCTCACTCACTCACAAGTCTGATGGTTGATTCTGACTGTTGGCTAGGAGCCTCAGTTCCTTTCCACATGGGCTTCTGCATGCGATCTCTTGGTATGAGCTAGTTTGGACTTCTTCACAGCACACTGGCTTGTTTGAAAGTTGAGCATCCAAAGAAAGAGAAAGCCAGACAGATGCAATATTGCCCATTGTGACTGGGCATCAGAAGTCATGCAATGACTGCTGCCACATACTGTTGAACAAGTCAGTTACAAAGGTCCACTCTGGTTTAAGGGGAGGGAACACAGACCTTACTTCTCAGTGGAGAAGTGTCAGTGGTCAATGTCTCATTATAGGAAGACCATGTGAAATGCGGGGAATACAGACACACACACACACACACACACACACACACACACACACACACACACACACACACACATATATATCTCCATAATTAGAAAACACAATCTTCCACAGGCTCCATATGGAAAAGTTCCTCTGTGTCCAGACTTAGGAGGATACAACTTCACAGCTACTACATATCAAACATGGAAACAATTACTCCCTTAGATTTTCATTGCCAGTCATTCAGTTCCTTGCCTTTAGGAATTGAATGGATTTTAGGAAAGGATGATGCATTCACTTCCTGGGGATGAGGCATTCACTTTCCTTTTCCGATCCTGGAATAGCTTCTCTGCTCTGGGCTCGGAGGAAGAATTACTGCCTCTGCCCCACCAGGCCCTCCCCAACTCCATGCTCTTTCTCTTCATCAGAAAGGGTGATGCCCAGGCAAAAGGAGAGTGTCATGATACGGCTACCAGCCCAGGTTACACCCCAAGCTAGGTCCCTTCTGATGTTAACACTTCCATAAGTAAAGAAGAGCATTTCAGCTGAAGAAGAGTCTTTCCTGAATTTAATAAAGCAAAAGGCATATTTATTCCAAATGGGGGTTTAAACTGCATTGTCTTTTTAAAAATTATTTCAATTTTTTTCATAGATTTCTGAACCAGACTGGTAAACTAAGATTCTACAACTTTTTGTGGTTCATACAAACTTTTAAGGGAGCTCTAATTTTCCAACAACATCCTTAGTTCCAAGAAGTTCAAACTACCATGTTTTCAAATCAGTGATTTAGCTTGGTCACTGGCCTTCTCATTTGAAGTTTCCCATAAAAGCAAACTTGGGAATCAAGATACTATTTTTTTTTCTTCAAACAAATGAGAAACACCTACTGAATCTAGACGCCTGGATCAAAACCTACTTCTGTGGACCCAGTTCCAAACTGGGTCCAGTTACAATACCCAATTTCCAAGTAACTGTTCAAGTGTGCTATGGGTTCCAAGCCAACTGGATGTCGGGGTATCTTATTCATTTCAGACAAAATGGGATTCCCTGTATCTGAGAAAATAAGGCTACAAATAATACTCCAATAGTTCTTATAACATATTTAACACATAAAGTTAATTATACATTAAATATGTGTTCTTCCTTCCTATGTCCCCCAAGTACTTTAAGATAAACAAGGGCTTAGAAATTAAGAAGTGAGGGTAGGAGAAGAACTTTTTGCAGAGTATACTTAGAGGGGAACAAAACCAAAAGTCTCCACAAAAGACTGATATACAACTATCTAGCACAAACAGGCGTCATCTTACCCAACTCTATTTTCCCTACCAACTGTATCCTAATTAAAAGGGAAAATGGCATTGCACTCACTCTCCCCTTTCATACTCCAGACCTTGTAAGTCTTCATCTTTTAAAATAGGGGATATGTTCTGTATCAAGAGACATCCAAGATTCTGCCTTTTCCCCTAATCAATGCCAATTTCAATTAAGAAATTGAATTAAGATACAAATGAACTAGCAAGAAATCTGCCCCTTCCCCTGAGCAGAGCTGAACTGGATGAACTGGAGAGTGTATCTCATTTATGTTACAACTTCACAGGGTGGGCACCCAATCATACTCTGGAGCCCTCTAGGGTGTCCCAAGTGAAAGGGATATGCTGATGTAAAAATCTCTCATGCAATTTCCCACACTATTGGAACACGACCTAGCATTAAAGAATAAGACATAGGAACTCGATATTCTTGATAGGAACAGTAGCTATTCAATTTATGCAATTCAGTTGGGTTGAAACACATATGTAGTCAGTTCCCCTCTCTAGTTCTATAATTACTCCATTTATATAAGTCTGCAGACAGATTGAAAAAATAACTGTGATTAAATGAGTACACTTTTCTTGCTGTTAAAATATTTTATATTAGGTCCAAGCATCAATTAGAAATGGTATTTTGTTACTAGAAAAACAGACTAATATAAAGTGGCTTAAATAACATACAAGTTAATTTCTCTTTTCTGTAAAATGTCTAGAAATGGGAAGTTCAAGCTCATAAGCATGGTTTCACTTGAGGCCTGAGCTCCTGTAACTTTAGCTCATGTCTTCTCTCTCCATGATCAAAGAGGCTTGCTTATGTATCACCCTTATTAGTTTGTAATTTTCTCAAGGGAATGGATAGTTTCTTAGTTCCATTTTTAGCCACAGCACCTAGCATATATTGGCTCTAAGCAGCATCTGTTGAATGAATAAGTGAATATAAGAAAGAATGAATAAATAAATGAAAAACAAATGGAGAACAAGTCTAGTGAGGGTAGATTTAAATGTACCATTACTGCACAAGGCAGCAGTACATTTACTGCTCAGTACTTCATTAATGGAAGTATGTATTATATACCAAAGAAAATCTTATGGGAAGAAATAATATTTAAACTGGATATTGAGTGATGGGCGGGATTTGAGTAGAAAATAAAGTTGTTCCTTGGTACTAGGAACATAGAATTTGGAGTCAAAAGACTGGCTTGTAGCCCTAACTCAAACATTTACTAGATGTGTAATTTTTGGCAAAGTAAGGAAAACTCTCTAAGCCCTATTTCCTCATCTGTAAAATGGAGGTAATAATAATTGACTACCTTACAGATTCTTGAGAGGTTTTCTTTATTCTTTCAACTCTTCTTTTAAATGTATACCATCTCATTTTATTCCACATTTCTTATAAATTCTTCTATAAATGTGTACATTCTTAGGAATTTATGATGGTTAATTTTATGTGCCAACTTGACAGGGCCAAGGGGTGCCCAGATTACATGTCATTTCTCAGTATGTCTATGAGGGTGTTTCTGAATGAGATTAGCACTTGAATCAGTGGACTCAGTGAAGTAGATTGCCCTCCCCAATATAAGCAGGTATCATCCAATCCATGAGGGCCTGAACAGAACAAAATGCATAGAAAGGGAGGATTTGTCTTCTTCCAGCCTGCCTGTTTAGCTGAGACATTGGTCTTTTCCTGCTCTGACTTGGATTTACACCATTGGCTTCCCTAGTCCTCAAGTCTTTAGACTTGGACTAGAATTAGACCACTGGCTTTTCTAGGTTTCCAGCTTGAAGACAACAGAGTGTGAAACTTCTCAGATTCCATAATCAATTTATATACACATATATACGTATATATGATACATTCAGTATCTTATTGGTTCTATATATTATATCATATATATATGAATTGCACTGAATATTGGTTCTGTTTCTCTGAAGAACCCTAATACACTTGTCATAAAAGAATTTAATTTTCTTATCACCAAATACATCAAAACTTCCTTCAGCCCCAAGGTACTCAGTGTCTATTAAATATTTTATTTTTTCACTTGTTCATTCAATTCATTTATTTATTTTCAGGCAATATTCCAGTCCCTGAGGTTTCCATACTAAACAGGTAGATAATGTGAAGCTTTTAGGAAGGGACATTATGGGAACCTTGCCTGAGAAGTTAATATTTGAGCTGAGATGTGAAGAAGCCATGACCCAGCCATATATATAGCTGGAATTAGACCTGGGGAATAAATATTTCAGGCAGAGAGAACAGCAAGTGAAATGACTGAGAAACAGAGAAAGAGTGTATTAGTTAAGGTAATGCTAGCTGTTATAATAATTTAACTCCAAAATCTCAGTGGCTTAATGTAGTAAACAGTTATTTTCCATTTGATGGCTGAGGTTTTCATTCACAGCAACATCCAGCTAACAGATGAAGAAAGAAAGAAAAAACTGTGTCTGGTGGTCCTTTATGGTCCAGGCTTAAAGTGGTAACCTTTTAACTCTGCTCCCATTTCACTGTCAGAACTCAGTCAATGGCCACACCTAAAAGCAAATAGTGATAAGTAACATCATCTTTGGGTCTCATTCTAATTGAGAGCTCAGAGTAGTGGTTTGCTCAGGAACTCGCCATTTTCTAACACAGGAAGACACTGTGGCTAGAGGTTAATTGGTGAGGGGGCAGGAGAGGAGAAGAAGGAGGAGGAGAATAAGGAAAAAGAGAGGGAGGGAAACGGAGGGAAGGAGGAAAACAAATAGAATAATTTGACACTGAGATTTAATCAAAAGCAAAATCAGGCAAGGCTTTTTAGGACTTTGAGAAGTTCTAATCTTAATCAAAGAGCAATGGAAATCCACTGAGAACTTTTAAGCATGAAAGTTACATGATCAGTTTTACCTTTTTAAAAGGTCTCTCTGCTGTGGGAAGAATGAATTTGGGAGGGGAAGAGTAGAAGTTTAAGTAGCTACTGGAAAAGTTTAGCTGGAGAATGATTGTGATGTGCTGAAGGATACTGACAGCAGAGATGGAGAAGAGTGATTGCATTTGAGGTATATTTTGAAGGTAGAGTCAACAGCATATAGATGATTGTAACCATGTTGTGAATAAATGAATGAATGAACAAATGATGATGCCTAACACTGAGCACATACAGTGTCAGTCTCTGTGCTAAGAACTTTTACGTGGATCAGGACATTTAACTCTTACAGCAATCTTATGACATTGGTATTACTGTTATATCCATTTTTCGGATAGAACGTGAGGTTCAGAGAGTTTAAATCACTTGCTCATGGTTATACAAGCCAGGATTGGAACACAGGCACTCTGACTTCAGGGCTTTTACCCTACTGGCCCTAAACAACCCGTAATTCTCTCCTAAAGGTAACAAGCCTATTAATGAGAATCTTTAAATGACCCCAAACTCTCAGCCCACCATCCCTCTTAGCCCCAGACATACAGAAAATTTCCAAAAGGCATAGTCAAGCACTACAGGTAAAGTGAAAGATGTTAGAGGTATTTATAGTGCCCCATCTTTTGGGGAGTTCACATCTTGTTTCTGAAATCCCTGCCTTTGGTAACTCCTGTTAAAACCAGTTGTAATGTATTTGTAAGATCAATTGCTCAGAGGAGAGTCTGTTCTGAATTATAAAATTGTTGCTGCTAAGGAGCCCCCAGAGGATGGGGAGTTGGGGGTGTGGGGACGCACATGGGTTCAGCATGGCAGGCTCCTATGCTGATAATGAATGGGGAAACATGGCCAGTAAGGCCCACAGAAAGAAAAACACTTAAGCCTCTTGATGAAAGGCCAGATGAGAAGGTAAGTGTTATAATTCAACTGAAAATAAAAGCCAGTGGCAGGTTATCCTTCCTTCCAGGCAGACAGTTTACGGGACTGCTTTCCTGCCGCTACAGTGGCAGTGATGGATTATCTGGGAAGGTGAAGCAGCTGAGCTGATCCACCCCCCCTCCTCTTCCACTCTCAAATCCCCCTCAGGCTACAAGGTTTCAGGGCAGCTTTAATCCCTCTTAGCCACCCCTCTCCCACAGATCCCAAGACAAGTCCCAGGTGTTGCGGTGCCTGGAGAGCATCCTCCCAAGCTGTTTCCTGAAATCTAAGCCTGAAAGACAGGAGTTGGCCTTCAGGTGCTTGCCAGAAGCCTCCATTCATTACCCTGCTGAGAAGGATTGTTTCAGGAGTCAGGGCTGAGAAGGATGGTTTGAGTCTGGCCTCAGAGGGAGTGTTGGTTGTTCAAGAGTAGCTTGTACAAGGTATGTCTGGAGTGAGCTGTTCATTTCAGGAGGCCCTCAGTGAGCCTTACTGGAGGATGCAATGAGGTTGATGGGGGTGAGGATGGAGGAGTAGTGGGTCCTTTGTCCCAGTCACTTTCTTCCTCCACTCTTAAGACTGCTTTCTGCTTTTTCTGCCCCTAATCCTGGTTCCTATCACCATCGGCTTGAGTTGCCAGCCCTTTTAAAACCATGTATTTTATTTATATTAGGCACTCTTTGGATCCCTCAAAATATTTCAAGAACTGTAAATATGTCTCTAGTTTTCAAAGTCTAAGGTTCTTGGAGAAATAGTTTGGGATAAGGAGGCCATCTTGGAAGCCCTTAAGTCTCTGTATCATACTTCTTATTCAAAGACTGGCCAGAATCTCTAGACTTAAAGCAAATGGAGGTATCATAACAACAGACCAGAGTTATCTTTTTCTATGCTTTGCTTATCCCCTCTGAAGATCTGGCATTCAATACCTGAGGCAACAAGTAATACACAAAGTGTGGGAGAAAGCAGACGGAGCAAGCCCCTGGAACCAATTTGTACAGGGATGGTAAATCTGTTTCAGAAAATAATTCTTCACCAAGAAAAAGTCCATCTTTTAGTTCCAGTCACATTTACTTTGCAGGGAATCCCTTTCAGACTATTCCATGAAAACTTACTGTATTATACCACATCGATTTTATACAAATTGTTATAAGAAACCCTAGCCACAGAGTTATAACTTTTATGTACTCTAAGACACATTTGAGTATGAAAACAGTGGTATGGGTTTTAGAGTAGGACTAACCAGAGTTCAAATTATACCCTTAACAAACAGGGTCTTAAATAATTTTATTTTTTCGGCTATAAAATGAAAGTAATCCCTGAAAAACTATTGTGGGGGTTAAATGAGATATGTAAATCCCCTGACAATAATGAAACATGTCCCTTTTTTATAGAAGCAGATTTGAATTTAACTAGAAAGGAAACTGAGATTTCCCTTTTTTCTATAATTCTCTGCAGCATGTTTCCTGGAAAGCAAAAAGATAAGGATGGTTGTTTTTCTTCCTAGTTACAATAGCAATATGATCTTTTGTACGTAAATAACATGTAATACTTTCCAAAAAACATTCACATTCACATTCACTTTGTATCACATTCAGTCTTCAAAGCCCGTCCACAAATACACACTGCTTCAACCCTAGGTCAGTAGCAGGATTTTAGTAGCAAAGAAGCACAGGTTTTAGGAGTGGTTATTTAGAAGTGAGGGAGAAGCAAGGAAAATGGTGTGCAGATTCTATTCCTGATCATCAAAACCTTGTATTCCAGTTGGGGACAGAAGGCTGATCCATGCAAGAACCAAGAAACAATGCTTGTCAGGGAATGGTTAAGAGCAAAATGAATGAATCTCAAAACTGCCCCAGTGATTCAGAGAAGGGTGAGAGCAGTGTGAATTGGGGTAGCCTGAAAAGGTCATGTGGCATGTAAGCTAGGCTTTGTAGGAAGAATAAACAGAAAAAGGAGGAGCTTCAAGATGGCGGAAGAATAAGACGTGGAGATCACCTTCCTCCCCACAAATACATCAGAAATACATCCACACGTGGAAGAACCTCCACAGAACACCTATTGAATGCTGGTAGAAGACCTCAGACCTCCCAAAAGGCAAGAAACTCCCCATGTACCTGGGCAGGGCAAAAGAAAAAACAAAAAACAGACAAAAGAATAGGGACGGGGCTTCCCTGGTGGTGCAGTGGTTGAAAGTCCGCCTGCCGATGCAGGGGACGCGGGTTCATGCCCTGGTCCGGGAAGATCCCACGTGCCGCGGAGTGTGGGCCATGGCCGCTGAGACTGCGCGTCCGGAGCCTCTGCTCCACAACGGGAGAGGCCACAACAGTGAGAGGCCCGTGTACCACAAAAAAAAAAAAGAATAGGGACGGGATCTGCACCAGTGGGAGGGAGCTGTGAAGGAGGAAAGGTTTCCACACACTAGGAAGCCCCTTGGCGGGCGGAGACTGCAGGTGGCGGAGGGGGGAAGCTTTGGAGCCGCGGAGGAGATCGCAGCAACAGGGGTGCGGAGGGCAAAGCGGAGAGATTCCCGCGCAGAGGATTGGTGCTGACCTGCACTCACCAGCCTGAGAGGCTTGTCTGCTCACCCGCCAGGGTGGGCAGGGGCTGGGAGCTGAGGCTTGGGCTTCTGTCGGATCCCAGGGAGAGGACTGGGGTTGGCTGCGTGAACACAGCCTGAAGGGGGCTAATGCACCACAGCTAGCTGGGAGGGAGTCCAGGAAAAAGTCTGGAGCTGCCAAAGAGACAGGAGACATTTGCTTGCCTCTTTGTTTCCTGGTGCACGAGGAGAGGAGATTAACAGTGCTGCTTAAAGGAGCTCCAGAGATGGGCGCGAGCCGCAGCTATCAGCACAGACCCCAGAGACGGGCGTGAGATGCTAAGGAGGCTGCTGCAGCCACCAAGAAGCCTGTGTGCAAGCACAGGTCACTATCCACACCTCCCCTCCTGGGAGCCTGTGCAGCCCGCCACTGCCAGGGTCCCGTGATCCAGGGACAACTTCCCCAGGAGAACACACGGCACACATCAGGCTGGTGCAACATCACGCCGGCCGCTGCTGCCCCAGGCTCGCCCCACACTCAGTATCCCTCCCTCCCCCTGGCCTGAGTGAGCCAGAGCCCCGGAATCAGCTGCTCCTTTAACCCTGTCCTGTCTTAGCGAAGAACAGATGCCCTCAGGTGACCTACACGCAGAGGCAGGGCCAAATCCAAAGCTGAACCCCAGTAGCTGTGAGAACAAAAAAGAGAATGGGAAATCTTTCCCAGAAGCCTCAGAAGCAGCGGATTAAATCTCCACAGTCAACTTGATGTACCCTGCATCTCTGGAATACCTGAGTAGACAACGAATCATCCCAAATTGAGGTGGACTTTGGGAGTAACAATATATATTTTTTTCCCTTTTTCTCTTTTTGTGAGCATGTATGCATATGCTTCTGTGTGTGATTTTGCCTGTATAGCTTTGCTTTTACCATTTGTCCCAGGGTTCTGTCTGTCTTGTTTGTTTGTTTGTTTGTTTTTTACTATAGTTTTCAGTGCTTGTTATCATTGGTGAATTTGTTTTTCCGTTTGGTTGTTTTCTTCTTTCTTTCTCTCTTTTTTTTTAATTACTTAAAAAAAATTTTTAATAATTACTTTTTGTTTTTTATTTTAATAACTTAAAAAAACTCTGTTTCTTTCCTCCTTTCTTTCCTTTTTTTCTCCCTTTTATTCTGAGCCGTGTGGATGACAGGCTCTTGGTGCTCCAGCCACACATCAGGGCTGTGTCTCAGAGGCAGGAGAGCCAAGTTCAGGACATTGGTCCACCAGAGACCTCCCAGCTCCACGCAGTATCAAATGGCGAAAATCTCCCAGAGATCGCCCTCTCAACGCCAAGACCCAGCTCCACGCAATGACCAGCAAGCTACAGTGCTGGACACCCTATGCCAAACAATTAAATAGACAGGAACACAACCCCACCCATTAGTAGAGAGGCTGCCTAAAATCATAATAAGGTCACAGACACCCCAAAACACACCAGCAGACATGGACCTGCCAACCAGAAAGACAACATCCAGCCTCATTAACCAGAACACAGGCACTACTCCCCTCCACCAGGAAGCCTACACAATGCACTGAACAAACCTTAGCCACTGGGGGCAGACACCAAAAACAACAGGAACTACGAACCTGCAGCCTGCAAAAAGGAGACCCCAAACACAGTAAGTTAAGCAAAATGAGAAGACAAAGAAACACACGGCAGACGAAGGAGCAAGGTAAAAACCCACCAGAACTGACAAATGAAGAGGAAACAAGCAGTCTCTGTGAAAAGGAATTCAGAATAATGATAGTAAAGATGATCCAAAATCTTGGAAATAGAATGGAGAAACAAGAAACGTTTAACAAGGACCTAGAAGAACTAAAGAGCAAACAATCATGAACAACACAATAAATGAAATTTAAAATTCTCTAGAAGGGATCAATAGCAGAATAACTGAGGCAGAAGAAAGGATAAGTGACCTGGAAGATAAAATAGTGGAAATAATTACTGCAGAGCAGAATAAAGAAAAAAGAATGAAAAGAAATGAGGACAGTCTCAGAGACCTCTGGGACAATACTAAATGCACCAACATTCGAATTAAAGGGGTCCCAGAAGAAAAAGAGAAAAAGAAAGGGACTGAGAAAATATTTGAAGAGATTATAGTTGAAAACTTCCCTACTATGGGAAAGGAAATAGTTAATCAAGTCCAGGAAGCATAGAGAGTCCCATACAGGATAAATCCAAGGAGAAACATGCCAAGACATATATTAATCAAATGATCAAAAATTAAATACAGGGATTCCCTGATGACGCAGTGGTTGAGAGTCCGCCTGCCGATGCAGGGGACATGAGTTGCCCCAGTCCGGGAAGATCCCATGTGCCGCAGAGCGGCTGAGCCCATGAGCCTGCGCGTCCGGAGCCTGTGCTCCGCAGTGGGAGAGGCCACAACAGTGAGAGGCCTGTGTAACGGAAAAAATAAATAAATAAATACAAAGAAAAAATATTAAAAGCAGCAAGGGAAAAACAAATAAGATACAAGTGAATCCCCATAAGGTTAACAGGTGATCTTTCAGCAGAAAGTCTGCAAGCCAGAAGGGAGTGGCAGGACATATTTAAAGTGATGAAAGGGAAAAACCTACAACCAAGATTACTCTATCCAGCAAGGATCTCATTCACATTTGACGGAGAAATTAAAAGCTTTACAGACAAGCAAAAGCTAAGAGAATTCAGCACCACCAAACCAGGTTTACAACAAATGCTAAAGGAACTTCTCTAGGCAGGAAACACAAGAGAAGGCCTACAATAACAAACCCAAAACAATTAAGAAAATGGTAATAGGAACATATATATCGATAATTACCTCAAATATAAATGGATTAAATACTCCAACCAAAAGACATAGATTGGCTGAATGGATACAAAAACAAGACCTGTATATATGCTGTCTACAAGAGACCCACTTCAGACCTAGGGACACATACAGACTGAAAATGATGGGATTGAAAAAGATATTCCATGCAAATGGAAATCAAAAGAAAGCTAGAGTAGCAATTCTCATATCTGACAAAACAGACTTTAAAACAAAGACTATTACAAGAGACAAAGTAGGACACTACATAATGATGAAGGGATCAATCCAAGAAGGAGATATAACAATTGTAAATATTTATGCACCCAGTATAGGAGCACCTCAATACATAAGGCAAATACTAACAGCCATAAAAGGGGAAATCGACAGTAACACAATCATAGTAGGGGACTTTAACACCCCACTTTCACCAATGGACAGATCATCCAAAATGAAAATAAAATAAGGAAACACAAGCTTTAAATAATACATTAAACAAGATGTACTTAATTGATATTTATAGGACATTCCATTAAAAAAAAACAGAATAGACTTTCTTCTCAAGAGCTCATGGGCCATTCTCCAGGATAGATAAAATCTTGGGTCACAAATCAAGCCTTGGTAAATTAAATAAAATTGAAATTGTATCAAGTATCTTTTCTGACCACAACGCTATGAGACTAGATATCAATTACAGGAAAAAATCTATAAAAAATACCAACACATGGAGGCTAAACAATACCCTACTGAATAACCAAGATGTCACTGAAGAAATCAAAAAATACCTAGAAACAAATGACAATGAAAACACGACGACCCGAAACCTATGGGATGCAACAAAAGCAGTTTAAGAGGGAAGTGTATAGCAATATAATCCTACCTTAAGAAACAAGAAACATCTCAAATAAACAACCTAACCTTACACCTAAAGCATCTAGAGCAAGGAGAACAAAAAACCCCCAAAGTTAGCAGAAGGAAAGAAATCATAAAGATCAGATCAGATCAGAAATAAATGAAAAAGAAAAGAAATAAATGAAAAAGAAAAAAAGAAAAAAATGAAAAAAGAAAAAGGAAATGATAGCAAAGATCAATAAAACTAAAAGCTGGTTCTTTGAAAAGATAAACAAAATTGATAAACCATTAGCCAGACTCATCAAGAAAAAAAGTGAGAAGACTCAAATCAATAGAATTAGAAATGAAAAAGGGGAAGTAACAACTGACACTGCAGAAATACAAAGGATAATAGGAGATTACTACAAGCAACTATATACCAATAAAATAGACAACCAGGAAGAAATGGACAAATTCTTAGAAATGTACAACCTTCCGAGACTGAACCAGGAAGAACTAGAAAATATAAACAGACCAATCACAAGCACTGAAATTGAGACTGTGACTAAAAATCTTCCAACAAAAAAAAGCCCAGGACCAGATGGCTTCACAGGAAAATTCTACCAAACATTTAGAGAAGAGCTAACACCTATCCTTCTCTAACTTTTCCAAAATATATCAGAGGGAGGAACACTCCCAAAATCTTTCTACGAGGCCACCATCACCCTGATACAAAAATCAAAGATGTCACAAAAAAAGAAAACTACAGACCAATTTTACTGAGGAACACAGATGCAAAAATCCTCAACAAAATACTACTAAACAGAATCCAACAGCACATTAAAAGGATCACATGTCATGATGAAGTGGAGTTTATCCCAGGAATGCAAGGATTCTTCAATATACACAAATCAATCAATGTGATACACCATATTAACAAATTGAAGGAGAAAAACCATATGATCATCTCAATAGATGCAGAGAAAGCTTTCGACAAAATTCAACAACCATTTATGATAAAAACCCTGCAGAAAGTAGCCATAGAGGGAACTAACCTCAACATAATAAAGGCCATATATGAAAAACCCACAGCCAACATCGTCCTCAATGGTGAAAAATTGAAACCATTTCCACTAAGATCAGGAACAAGAGAAGGTTGTTCACTCTCAGCACTATTATTCAACATAGTTTTGGAAGTTTTATCCACAGCAATTAGAGAAGAAAAAGAAAAAAAAGGAATCCAAATCGGAAAAGAATAAGTAAAGCTGTCATGTCACTGTTTGCAGATGACATGATACGATACATACAGAATCCTAAAGACGCTACCAGAAAACTACTGGAGCCAATCAATGAATTTGGTAAAGTAACAGGATACAAAATTAATGTACAGAAATCTCTTGCATTCCTATACACTAATGATGAAAAATCTGAAAGAGAAATTAAAGAAACACTCTCATTTACCACTGCAACAGAAAGAATAAAATACCTAGGAATAAACCTATCTCAGGAGGCAAAAGACCTGTAGGCAGAAAATTATAAGACACTGATGAAAGAAATTAAAGATGGTACAAATAGATGGAGAGATATACCATATTCTTGGATTGGAAGAGTCAACATTTTGAAAATGAGTATACTACCTAAAGCAATCTACAGATTCAATGCAATCCCTATCTAACTACCACTGGCATTTTTCACAGAACTAGAGCAAAAAATTTCACAATTTGTATGGAAACACAAAAGACCCCGAATAGCCAAAGCAATCTTGAGAAAGAGAAACGGAGCTGGAGGTATCCGGCTCCCAGACTTCAGACTATACTACAACACTACAGTAATCAAGACAGTATGGTACTGGCACAAAAACAGAAAGATAAATCAATGGAACAGGACAGAAAGCCCAGAGATAAACCCACGCACATATGGTCACCTTATCTTTGATAAAGTTGGCAAGAATATACAATGGAGAAAAGGCAGCCTGTTCAATAAGTGATGCTGGGAAAACTGGACAGCTACATGTAAAAGAATGAAATTAGAATACTTCCTAACACCATACACAAAAATAAACTCAAAATGGATTAAAGACCTAATGTAAGGCCAGACACTATCAAACTCTTAGAGGAAAACATAGAACAATCTATGACATAAATCACAGCAAGATCCTTTTGGACCCACCTCCTAGAGTAATGGAAATAAAAACAAAAATAAACAAATGGGACCTAAGGAAACTTAAAAGCTTTTGCACAGCAAAGGAAACCATAAACAAGATGAAAAGACAACCCTCAGAATGGGAGAAAATATTTGCAAATGAAGCAACTGACAAAGCATTTACCTCCAAATTTTACAAGCAGCTCATGCAGCTCAATATCAAAACAACAAACAACCTAATCCAAAAATGGGCAGAAGACCTAAACAGACATTTCTCCACAGAAGATATACAGACTGCCAACAAACACATGAAAGGATGCTCAACATCACTAATCATTAGAGAAATGCAAATCAAAACTACAATGAGGTATCACCTCACACCAGTCAGAATGGCCATCATCAAAAAATCTACAAACAATAAATGCTGGAGAGGGTGTGGAGAAAAGGGAACCCTCATACACTGTTGATGGGAATGTAAATTGATACAGCCACTATGGAGAACAGTATGGGTTCTGTTCTAATAAAAAAACAGTATTTTAAAAAACTAAAAATAGAACTACAATAAGACCCAGCAATCCCACTACTGGGCATATACCCTGAGAAAACCATAATTCAGAAAGAGTCATGTACCACAATGTTCATTGCAGCACTATTTACAATAGCCAGTACTTGGAAGCAACCTAAGTGTCCATCGACAGATGAATGGATAAAGAAGATGTGGCACATATATACAATGGAATAATACTCAGCCATAAAAAGAAACGAAATTGAGTTATTTGTAGTGAGGTGGATGGACCTAAAGTGTGTCATACAGAGTGAAGTAAGTCAGAAAGAGACAAACAAATACCGTATGCTAACACATATATATGGAACCAAAAAAAAAAAGAAATGGTCATGAAGAACCCAGGGGCGAGACGCAAATAAAGACGCAGATCTAGAGAATGGAGTTGAAGATACGGGTAGGGGGAAGGGTAAACTGGGACAAAGTGAGACAAAGTGAGACAAAGTGTATATATGGACATATATACACTACCAAATGTAAAATAGATGTAAAATAGATAGCTAGTGGGAAGCAGTCTCATAGCACAGGGAGATCAGCTTGGTGCTTTGTGACCAGCTAGAATGGTGGACTAGGGAGGATGTGGGGGGGGGAGATGCAAGAGGGAAGAGATACGGGGATATATGTATATGTATAACTGATTCACTTTGTTATAAAGCGAAAACTAATGCACCATTGTAAAGCAATTATACTCCAATAAAAATGTTAAGAAGAATAAAAATACACAGAAAAAAATGAATAAGAACAATGCACTTGCAGCAACAGCCAAAGCCAGAGGTACTCAACCTTGCCTAAACATTAGAGTCACCTGGGAAGATCTTTTCAAAATCTGATACCTCGTCCCCACCTCCATGAAGCCTGCTTTAATTGGGCTGGGATGGGGGCCAGGCATCAGAATTTTGTAGTTTTCCTTAGTGATTCTAATGTGCAGCAAATGTACTGTACTGTACTGTAGATTTGTCTACTTCCACAGAATCAGGTATGTATACATATCTCTCATGATAAAATAAAATATTGTATTTGTGAGAGTTAGTTTAGGAGTTCAGGTTTTTCTTGGGTTTTCTGTAAGTCTTCCTGAACAAAGATGTGGATTATTTATTATAAATTATGTATCCTGAAAATGTGTCCTCTAATCTCAATTGGTTAATTCTTGCTACATAATGTTCTTATTATTTAAACATATTTTGATGAGCGTGCCTTGTCACACTAACCAGCTGTCTGGTTTAGTGCAAAGTCTGGGCTTCGGTTTCTTCCTCTATAACACAGAGGAGATGGACTAACTCAGAAGCCTTCAAACTGGGCTCTGCAGAGGACTCTAGACTTCAAAGAGCTCTGTGGTCTACTTTGAGGAACAAGGGCCACACACTAGGCTTCAGCCAGAGATGCTCCATTTCTCTCTCTTTATGAAGCTCCATTTGTATCTGTTATACATCAAGCTTCTAATAATAGTTCATGTGAAAAAAGGAATGAGGCTAGATGTCAGCAAAATGGCAGAATAGGCAGCTCCAAACACTTGCCCCAAAAGAGCACCATTCACGATAGTCAAAAATCAGAAGTAGCTCCAATGTCCATCGATGAAAGAATGGATAAACAAATTGTAGTGTATACAGAGAATGGAATGTTATTCATCCATAAAAAGGAAGTATTGATATACTACAATATGGACAAACCTCCAAAACATTTTACTAAGTGAAAGAGGCCAGACACAAAAGGTCATATGTTATATCATTCCATTTATGTGAAAGATCCAGAACAGATAAATCCATAAAGACGGAACACAGGTTGGTGGTTTCCACAGGCGGGGTGGGGGAGAAACGGGAAAACTGCTTAATGTGTACGGGGTTTTACTCTGGAGTGATCAAACTATTCTGGAACTAACTAGATAGAAGTGGTTGTTGTACAAAATTATATATACTAAATGCTACTGAATTTTTCATTTTAAAATGGGTCATTTTACTTTAACAAAGTATTATTATGTTTTTTTAAAAAAGGAATGAGAACCGTTGGGTCAGATGATACTTAAGGTCCAACTCAGCTCTGAAATTGGACTTCTCCCATTGTATGAAATAAATATATTTTTAACAATTGTAACAAGTACCATGGCAAACATATAAAGAAGGTGCTGTACGAGTTCAAATGAAGAGTTAGGGGCATGAGGAAGAGCTTCATGAAGGAGACATGTGAGCCAGGTTCTGAAGGAGACGGGGAGTTCTGTACATGGAGAGGGCAGGAGAGCATCCATGCAAAGACGTGGACATAAGAATTTGCAGAGGAGGAGTTGGTAGAAGAACTGGGTCTGTATGGGGGATGGGCATCTAAGCCTGGAAATGTGGGTCTGAGCCATACTGAGGAAGAACTTCAATGCCAGGGTAAAAACATTTAAACTTCATTTGGACTCAAACAGATTATCTTTAAAAGTTTTGGAGCAAACAAGCTATATAATTGGAATTCTACTTTACCCTCGTGGTCCTGCCCTCAGGGTATAAGGGGAAAGCTGTAGAGAGGCTGCATATGGCATGGTAAAGGGTAAGGACTTTGAATTGAGACTGCCTGGATGTGAATCTCCAGTCTGCAACACTCCAGCCAGGTGAACTTGGGCAAGTTACTTAACCTCTCCATGCTTCAGTGTCGTCATCTGTAAACTGGAAACAATGCCCACCTCAGAGAATCGTTGTGAGGATTAAATAAATTAATACAAGTGAAGTGCTTAGAATAACACATGAAGCAGGGTTAAGTGCTCAATAAATGTTAGCTGCTATTGTTATTGGAATGAGGGATAGGATATATGTGTTCAGGAAATAATGGGGTTAGTGGTGAGAGTCAGACCTGCCTTGGTTACCGTTCTGGGTTGTGAGTGAAGAGGTACTTTGTGTGAATTCAATGTTATACTGTACTTGGAAGACTGAAATATTCATGTTTAAGCAAGAATAGACACTGGACAAAGAAGTTTTGAAATTTACTGGGGCATGAGTTAGAGACCATTAACTGGGAATGGATGAGAGATGAATAATATCAGGATGATGACTTTTTTGAAAATATTTTCAGATGACCTTGGGGGTTTTCACAAGCATAGATTCCTCAGGAGAATATGGCCATAAGTGTGGCTGCAAGGAAGTCATTTCTTCGGAATGGATACATTGGTGAAAAAATTAGAGGAAAACCACATGGAGTGGAGCAAGGTCTGACATGAGGAGATAGCACTGGTTGAGGACATCTGTTTTTATCAGCAAGACTGACATAGTGTTTGAGTAGGAAAAGACAGAGCTGAAGTTGAGGTCAACTTCTGAATTCAGAGGGGAGGCAACTCCAGGGGCCACATCGGAGGAGGCACTAGCTGCTAATTTTGACAGCACAAGCTTCTTCAACAAATTCAACCCCAAGGCAGGAATTCAAGCCTTCTGAATCAGTCAACAAATCTATTGCACACCTATAATGAGCAGGTGATATGGTAGTTTCCAGATATATACTGATGAAAAAGACAAACAATTCCTAACTTTGTTATAGTCTAGCAGAGGAGAAAGAATTAAGTCAATGTGTACACAACTAAATTCTAGAACATTCCTCTGGGCTTCTTCTAGGTTTCTTTTTGTAGTAAATTCTATAAGCTAAAATTCATCCTTAATAACTTTTTCTCATTATTCCTGTGTTCAACTCATCATGTCTTGTACATTTTGTCTCTCAAGTATCTTTTAAATCCAGCCATGTTGCTTCATCTGCAAGGTCCCAGTCTGTTTTGAGCCACCATCTACTGTAGCACAGCAAAAGCCTCCTAACTGGCATCTCACAACCACTCTGTCCTCCCTCCAAGCCAGTCTTGACTTAGAGGGGTGTTCAAAATAAAGTGCAAAATCCTTCATATGGCCTGCAGATCCTTTTATGATCCACGTAACTGTGTATGTCTCCACCCTTATCACTTTCTTGCACACTGGCCTCTTCATTTCCTTAAACTTGGCATGTGCCCTTCTGCCACAGGCTTTATTTATGCTGTCCCCACCTGACCATCTCAGCTCTTGGTTAACTCCTGTTAATTCTTAGGTTCTCAGCTCAAGCATCACTTCCTCGGAGGTATCTTCCTTCATTCACTGGTCAGATCAGATCTCCTTAATAAATCCTCTTAGCACTATGCATACTGCCTTCATACCACTTATATAATTAGTAACTAAAATTTATTTATGTGATTATTTAATTAAGTCCTGTTTCTCCCAGTAGACTGAGCTCCATGAGAGCAGATTCCTATCTGGTTTTGCTTATCATTGTTTCTCCAGTATCAAGCACAATGCCTAGCCATGTATTTACTGAATGGTTGAATGAAAGAATTAGTGATTTACCAATAAACTACTGCAAGTGCTTTGTGCTCTTACAACAATCTGAGCCATTGCGGAAGGCTTCCGTGAAGTTATGATAATCCAACAGATACAGAGAGAATGAATAGGAATTAGATAGGTGAAGAGAAGCACACTCCAGGCAGAGAGAAAAGCATTAAGATGAGACAGTCATGGATTTAGACAGGTCCAGTGTGGTTGGAGAGGAGAGTAAAGGAAGGCCAGTGCTTGGTGATGGTGGAGAGATTAACAGTGGCCAAAGAAATATGTATTTATTTCTATTGGACTTTATTTCTACGGGCAGTAAACAGCCATTAAAGTTTTTATAAGTTAAATGCCATGCTTGGTGTATAAAAGTCTCAGATTACTACATAAGATTACTCAGGCTTAAATAAGAAGAATGTAAGAAAACATGAGAAAGGGAAACTGTTTTGGAGGCCATGGTTGTGGCTTGGATAAGAGGCTGTTACAGCTTGGATTTGGATAAAGTAGAGCTGGAGAGTAGTGGATGGAAGAACATTTAGACGGTAGGATAATGATTTTTGAATATACTCATGACAGTATGGAGGGTGGGGAGGAGACTGAAATAAATCTTCTAAGCTGTTAGTAATAGTTATCATTAGGAGATGCAAAGGCGGTACCAAGGAGCAGCTTCAAGGAATCCTGGCCCTAGCTCCATAATGTCTTTGACCTCAAATAACAACTTAGGTAAAAACAGTATGCTACTTACAAGTATAAACTCAAGATAAGTCTTGCAGCCATTCATTTCAACCCCTAAGTTCTTCCTATACAAACTTGGCCCCAAGAATATGTGCTACTATTACTTTTAAACCAACATTTTGAAGTATCACTAAATGAGTATTTTCGTATTTCACTTCATTTAATAATCACAACTTTATTGTTTCCCAATCATTCCAGAAAGAAAATGAAGTATAATGAAGAAAAAACCCTGCCTCAAATTACAGTGTTCAAAATGGCCCAGCCAGGGTTCAAACCCAGATGGGTCTGATTGCGAAGCCCAGACTCTTCATCGTAAACTTCCCTGGGTCCTTTCCTCCACCATGTGGCAAACTGACATACTGGACAGCTTCTCCTTAAAGTGGTTTGGAGCCCAGGCCTTAAGTCTAACGGGGCATTAGCATTTCTCTTGCATTCATTCCCAGACATCCTTTCAGCTTGGCTTATTTTGACAACATATTTCCTATAGCAAAAGAAATGCTGTGGAATATGGGAGCTTTCAGATGTGGACTTGATTGAAATGGGTGAAGTTTGTTTTCTTTTATGTTCTATTTCTCTCATGCCTTCATAAGCTAGTGGATCCAGATGTCTGGAATCACCAATTAAAAACAAAGAGAACACTGGGGAAGGAGCAAGGGAGAGAGAGATACCAAGTGGTAATTAGGGATGAGACAGCTGAAATGGCTTCATGATGGTAAAGATTCTTTCATTCCAGAAGAATGTGTGTGCAAATTAGAGTCTTTTTCTCCTTCTGCACTGTAAAGGCAATTTAACATTAATAAATTGCCACCAGGATTCTTTATTTCTGTAAGAAAATGTGTCCTGCTGGATGTTTCCACAGTAATCAATGTGTGTCATTGAAATTACAGATTGGCTGATGTAAAAAGGTTGAAAAGGCAAGAGGAACAGAGCCTTCGTACAGGCTTCCAAGCTCTCCAAACCTGTGGTCAGGCAGCGTGTGTGGCTAGTCCAAAGGCTGCGGCTTGGAGGACAGACATTTTCAAGGTTTGCTAGCCTCACCCAGAGAAATTCACAGAGGAAGGCTTAGCACTTGGAAACATTGTGATTGCCCAGTTTCTTATTTGGTAGTGCATATCTCAATTATAAACTTCTCTCAACTTCTGGTCAGAAGTAGTGAGAGAGGCAGGGAGTGAGAGGAGGGAAAGTCAGGGGCGGGAAGGGGGTGGTGGCAGGGGGAGACAGGTGAAAATGCCAGAAGAAAAAGAGTAAGGAGGGGAATAAGGAGATAGGGGATAAAAAAGGGAAAGAGATGGAGAGAGGAAGATCAGAAGAGAGGGAGGAGAAGGGAGAAAGGAAAAGGAGAGAGAGAAGGCTTTTAAAGGAAATAAATAGGAAGAGAATTACAGGCCACTGCAGAAAGAAATGTAATTACATTACTTTTTTTAGATTCCTGTAATATTGAAAAATAGGTTGAATAATTGTTCCTATGTACTAGGTTCACTAGTAGCAGATTTAGGGACAGATCTAAAATGATCTGTAATTAGCTTTACACTTGCTAATATCTAATAGAGAACTCTGAATATGTTTGAAAGCAGGTTTACTCAAGTTTGTAGAATCAATTTGTGTGAATTTTTTTTTCACAGATGAACTTAGATAAACTTCGATTAAGCCACTCTTCAAGTTATTACAAGTTCAAGCTAATAAAATCCAAATGATTGAGGTCTGGCTGTATTCTTCATTCTCAAAATAAGTTCATTTCCCCATGTGGTTTTACTGAATGAAGGTGAAACAACAAAGAGTGATAGAAAATGAGTGTAGCCTTCCTCCCTTCAAGCTTGTTCTACATCCAATCTTGGGCTTCCCCGCCACACCCAATATCTCTTCTTCAGAACTTAGCTGCCAGATGTCACCCCAGACTATACTAAGGGCTAAGTTGCTCACAATCTCTCCACCAGAAGGTGAGCTCTTGAAGGCAAGGATTCTATCTGTCTGGGTCACCCCAGGCCTAGTATTGATACATCTCAGGGCATGACTGCTATTTGTTGACAGGCATAGTTGACCCATCTGCATCCTAGGCTGACTTTTACCATAGCAGCAAATAATAGGCACTGCACAATCTTAATGTCTAGATTCCTTGGGGCTGACACCCTTGAACTGATCCTGGAATTAACCATATTTAGGACTATAGCTCTACTTAACTTCTCTACTGCTTTAATCTGGTTTGTCCTGGCAACTGCTACTCACTACACCTGTCCTGGTCTTGGCTCCATTTCATGCAACTGCATTCACAGTTGCACCTAAGTTCAAGGTGTTCCTAAGTTCTTGATGATCAATCATGACACCTCCTCTAGCTGAGCTACCAGAGAAGGGGCCAAATATTAGAAGCAACTGGATATCATACAAAACGGCCAGACTTCACATCTGATCTAAACTGCTGGTTCTCTCTTAGGGCACATAAGAATCTCTTGGATACTATGAACAATTACATGCCAACAAATTAAGATAAACTAGAAGAAATGGATCAATATAAACATGACTGAATCATGAAGAAATAGAAAGTCTGAACAGAAAACTTACTAATAACGAGACTGAATCAGAGATCAAAAGCCTCCCACAAAAGAAAAGTCCAAGACCAGATGCCTTCACTGGTGAATTCTACCAAACATTTAAAGAAAAATTAATACCAGTCCTTGTCAAACTTTTCTGAAAAATAGAAGAGGAGGGAACACTTCCAAACTAATTTTATGAGGCCAGCATTATCCTGATGCTAAAGACAGACAAGGATACTATAAGAAAAGAAAATTACAGGCCAATATCCCTGCTCAATATACATGTAAAGATTCTCAGCAAAGTACTAGGGAACTGAATTTGACAGCACATGAAATGGATCATACACCATGATCAATTGGGATTTATTCCTAGGATGCAATGATAGTTCAACAACCACAAATCAATAAATGTGATACACCACATTAACAAAATGAAGGTTAAAACTCATATGATCATCTCAATATATGCAAGAAAAGTATTTGACAAAATATTCTTTCATAATAAAATTCTTAACAAATTCGGTAGAAATGTAATGTATTTCAACAAAATAAAGACCATATATGACAAGCCCACAGCTAACTTTATATTAGATGATGAAATGCTAAAAGTTTTTCCTCTATGATCAGGAATAAGATAAGGATACCCATTCTCACCACTTTTATTCAACGTAGTACCAGAAGTCCTAGCCAGAGCAATTAGGAAAAATTTTTTTAAAATAAAAGACATCCAAATCAGAAAGGAAGAAGTAAAAGTGTCATTGTCTGAAGATGACATTATATTATACATAGATAACCCTAAAGACTATGAAAAATCTGCTGAACTAATAAATGAATTCAGTAAAGTTGGAGGATACAAAATCAATATAAAATATCAGTTTTTATATACTGACAACAAGCTTTCAGAAAGAGAAATTAAGAAAGTAATCTTATTTGCAGTAGCATCAAAAAGAATAAAATACTTAGGAATAAATTTAATTAAGGAGGTGAAATGTTTGTACACTAAAATCTATAAAATATTGATGAAAGAAATAGAAGACAAACACACACAAAAGGAAGATACTCCATGTTCACAGGTTGCAAGAATTAATATTGTTAAAATGTCCATATTACCCAAAATGATCTACAGATTCAACATAATCCTTATGAAAATTCCAATGGCATTTTTTACAGAGATAGAAAAAATTCCTAAAATTTGTATGAAACCACAAAAGATCCCAAATCATCAAAGCAATCCTGAGAAAGAAGAACAAAGCTGGATGCATCACATGTCCTGATTTCAAATTATATTACAAAGCTATAGTAAGCAAAACAGTATGGTATTAGCATATAAAAAGACACAAAGATCAATGGAACAGAGTAGAGAGCCCAGAAGTAAACCCATGGCTATTGTGATACATTAATTTACAACAGAGGAGCAAAGAATATACAATGGGGAAAGGATAGTCTCTTCAATAAGTGATTGTGGGAAAACTAGATATTCACATGCAAAAGAATGAAACTGGACCCCGATCTTACACCACTCATAAAAATCAACTCAAATGGATTAAAAGACTTGAATCTGACCATAAAACTCCTAGAAGAAAATAAGGGCAGTAAGCTCCTTGACAGTCGCCTTGACAATGATTTTTTTGGACTTGACACCAAAAGCAAAGGCAAGAAAAGCAAAAATAAGTAAGTTGGACTATAGAAAACTAAAAAGCTTCCACACATCACAAGAAACAATGAACAAAATGAAAAGGCAACGTATGGAATAAGAGAAAATATTTTCAAATCACCTATCCAGTAAGGGCTTAATATCCAAAATATATAAAAAACCTATACAACTCAAAAGCAAAAAAGCTAACAACCTGATTTTTCAAATGGGCAAAGGGAATGAATAGACATACAAAGAGCCAACAGGTACATGAAAAGATGCTCAACATCATCAATCATCAGAGAAATGCAAACCACAACTACAGTGATATATCACCTCATATCTGTTAGAATGGTTATTATCAAAAAGACAAAAGATAAATACTGGCAAGGATATGGAGAAAGGAAAAGCTGTATACTGTTGGTGGGAATGTAAACTGGTGCAGCCACTATAAATAAACAGTATGGAGGTTACTCAAGAAATTAAAAATAGAACTATCACGTGATTCAGCAATCCCACTACTGGGTATATATGCAAAGGAAATGAAACTATTTTTATCTCGAAGAGATATTTGCACCCTCATGTTCACTGCAGCATTATTCACGACTGCCAAGATATAGAAACAACCTAATTATCTATCAATGGATGAATGGATAAATAAAATATTATATATATATATATATATATATATATATATATATATATACACATACACACATACATTCCATTCCATAAGCTTAATGGAATATTAAGCTTAAAAAAAAAAAAGGAAATCCTGCCATCTGCGACAACATGGATGAATCTGATATTATGCTAAGTGAAATAAGCCAGACAAAGGCAATATTGCATGGTATCATTTATATGTATAATCTTTAAAAAATCTGAGGTCATAGAAACAGAAAGTAGAATGGACGGTGGTTGTCAGGGGCTGGGGCAAATAGGGAGAGGTTGGTAAAAGAGTACACCTCTAGTTATAAGATGAATAAGGTCTCAGGACTTCCCTGGTGGTCCAGTGGTTGAGAATCCACCTTCCAACGGAGGGGAAATGGGTTCAATCCCTGGTCTGGGAACTAAGATCCTACATGTTACACGGCAACTAAGCCTTTGCACCACAACTAAAGAGCCCACGTGCTGCAACTACAGAGCCCATGCGCCACAAGTAGAGAAGCCCATGCACCGCAACAAGGAGGTTGCTCACTGCAGCTAAGACCCAATGCGGCCAAAAATAAATAAATAAATATTTTTTAAAAGGATGAATAAGGTTTTAATATCTAAAATATAAACAGTGACTATAGTTGATAATACTGTATTTGTATAACTGAAATTTCCTAAGAGTAACTTGTGTTCTCACACACACAGAAAGGTAAATATGTGAGGTGACTGATGTGTTAATTAACTCCTTGTATGTCAAATCATGTTGTACATATATTTAAATATATGTACATATATATTTATATACATACTTATATCTATATAAATTGTTTAAATATATTACAATTTTATGTCAATTATACCTCAATAAAACTGAAAAAAAAAGAATCACCTGTGGATTAAATTCCTTGGCTTCACTAAATGGAGCAGGGAGAGCAGAGTACCTGGGAATTTGCATTTTAGTAAATGGTGTTGATTAGGTGGTCTTAAACCACCTTTGAGAACCACCCAAACTTAACTTTCATAGTGTTCAGATTCATTCTCTTCACTTCAGTATCTGTATACTCCTAATTTTCTGCAGAGTGCCTACTTAAGCTGTTTATTGCATGAACTCTTCTGGGTTTCATTTTATTTAGCTCATCACATGGCTTAGAATTAGGTCTGGCTAAAGCGAGTTAGGCTAGAAGCAGGAGAAAACAACCTTAATGAGAAAAATATCAGAAGACACAAGGTTACTTTTACCAAGGTTCCTCTTTGTATATTTTTTCATGGTAAAAAATTCTTTTAATTTGAATATATAAAACCAAGAAACAGAAGAATTTCTTAGGATCCAATTACTTTTCAAACTCCATTCATTCATGTGTTTTGAATTGAGAATACTGGAACTATAATCGTGGTGTCAGCAAAGCCACTAGACTATTTAGTCATTATCTGGACTCTTCTGATCTAGGGAGTCCCAGCCCTGCTTTCAAAATCATATGCATTTTCAATCATCTCCAGAAATGTCATGAAGTTTTTAAAACGAATTTAATTTCAGTTTAACTTTATTTAAATATAGCAATTTCTATTTAAATATAATAACATTTATGATACAATAAAAATATGTGATAAAATGATATTCCATATTATCCTTTTCTGTAAAAATAAATAGTTGAATATATCTTTAAATTTTTATTTACTTACTTAGAAAAAGGTGTATAAGAATATTCATCAAATGTCAACCATGATTGCCTCCAAACAGTATAAATCTAGATGAATTCAAATTTTTCTTTTTTCTTATCCAGTGTTTCTTTTCTGAATTTTTCTGAATTAACATATAACAATAAATATGAAATAGGGAAAATGAAATATTTTCCTGAACATCAATTCTGAGTTACAAATCTAAAATAGTTGGAAATCACTGTGTCAATTCTCAGTTCATAATCAGTCCCTCCATTTTCGAAAACATCTTTTCTCTTAAATAGTTTTTTCCCGCAGATTATTCCTCCTCAGAGTATTATAAAAATTATATCTGGTACACTGCCTCTCCCTTTTGTAGTCCCTTTTCCTCTGGTCACCAATCATTGGACATCTTTCCACAGGAGAGTTCTCTCCCTTGTATACATACTCCCTGCCAGTAGCACCATATTGTTGATATGTAATCTGTGGCTGTACTATTTTTTTAAATATCCTCCTTCTGATTTAAGTAATGCTTTACTAATTTATAGACAATTTGGAAAAAATAAATTCACCCCTAATTACACTGTCCAAAGACACACTAATATACTAATAGATGCTATTTTATCCTAATTTTTTATATATATGGATGTGTGTGTAGGTCTAGTTGAGTGCAATTTACTTGGCCCACCAGCAGAAAATATTTGATCAAGGGCCAGAACAGAACTAGCTCAGTATAAATCAATAAAGCAGAAAGGAAATAGTTGATTTTTACATATAAAACTGTTACTTTTTATTTATCAATCTTTCCAACAACATTAAAAGGCGAATGACAAATTGGGGGAAATATTTGCAACATACAAAGTAGGGTTAGTTCTTTTTATCTAAAGTTATTTTTACCTGGAGTCTTTACCTAGACTCTAAAAATTACTTAGAAGAATATTAGGCCATCTAACAGAAATTAGATGAATGCTAGGCTGCTGTCACAAAAACGAAAAAAATAAAGTGGTTTCAGTAAGACACAATTGTTCTTCCTCTTGTTCTTACAAAAGGGTAGCAGGTCAGCTCTGCTCATGGCATCCTTGAGGTTTCTGCCATCTTGGTCAGTTTCCTCTGGACATTGTCATTGTCTGCTTAGTTTTTAAATTTCTTACTCTTTGATTCAGTAATTCTACCCCTAGGAATCTATTCTTATGAAATCATCAGAGATGAAGCTAAAGAAAATAATATATAGAGAGAAATATTCAATACCAAGACAATTATTAAATAATTCATGCAGCAACCACATAGTAGGATATTATGCAGCCACTAGAATCATATTTTGAAGCTCATGAGAAAATATTCATGATGCAATATTAACAGGAAGAAAAGAATGATTCAAATTTCTGAATTTAGGGTGATCTCAACTTTGTTTAAAATAAATATATGACTAAAAGTTAAAATACCACAATGTATGACCAGTATATTTGAAAGAGTTTTGCTTTCTTTGTTATTTGTTTCCTATAAATATTTTCTATAATTAGAATGTATTTTATAGTTCTATAAAATAGTAAATGCTAGTTAGAAATTATCCAGCAAAGCAGAAGATAATTCCCTAGGGATGGCAGTTGTGGGTAAAGAGACAGGGCTGCCTTCCAGCTTCAGAAGACTCAGAATAGATACATAGGACCCACATCTCCAGAGAAAAAGTCTCTGAGGATTGAAGAATGAGATCTCAATAACTTCAGAATTACCTGGCACATTATAACTACTGTAATATCATTCTCTCTATTTTATTCATTAGGAAACTTTTGGTTACAAGTATTAGAAACCAGTCTAAGTGCAACCAATTAAAACCATAAAGAAGGAAGAGCTGTCTCATGGCTATCCTCATTCAAGGATAGGAGTGTTTCAGAGTCTTGAAAAGGTAATTGAACCAAGGTCTAGAAAGCTGTAGAGACTCTTTGCTTCCCCCCCCGCCCCGTGTATCTGCTTTCTTCTTCTCTCTCTGTGTAGACTGGCATCCTCTTTTTCTCTGGTCCACATCACAGACATGAGATGGTTGCTGATTCTCCCACACTCAGTGTTACAGTTCTAGTCTCAAAGGATATCTGAATCTCTTTCCTGGACACAATTTTAAATTCCCGGGAAAAAGACCTAAAAAGGCCCAGTTGCCCATTTCTAGTCTTATTAACTACAGACAGTGTGGCAAGGTCATAAACAGGGCGCCTAGGGACTGACCACTGGAAATGGAGGCCACAGTGAAAGGGATCCATGAGCTGGGCAGACACTTTAAATACGGCTAACTGCATCCATTATCAAAAACTAGTAGAATACCTACGGGGTACACACTTAACTCTGAAAGGGAAAACTCAGGCGCCTACCTTCAAAGAGATAACATTATTTCAATAACTAATGGTGGAATGTCTATATATTAAATAGAGTTGCATTTTATTATGGCCAACTATTCAGTAGCCCACAACTTCACAATTTTCCACTATGATATAAATTTTCTGCACCTTCTCTGGAAAGTCAGAACTCTGAACACCACTCAGTTCTTTTCTGAAATATGGATTTTAAAGGTATAGTTGGAGGTATCATTATGGACTCATGGTTTTAAGTTAGATAGATGATAGACAGATAGATAGATAGATAAGATGACAGATATATGGAAGAAAAGGAGGGAGGGAGGAAGGAAGAGATGTGTGTGTATACATTGAGAAATATAAAAGTGGCCTGTGACATCCAGGAACTGGCTGGCATTCACAATTAGGCCTTGATATTCTCCTTTAGAATATAAATAATCTCACAGAGCACCAACATCAGACAATGCCACTCTACAACTGTCTTATGGCATCCAAGGATAGGAATGTTCTTGAAATAACACACACACACACACACGTGTGTGCACACAGACACATGAAACCACTTTGTGAAACTTTAAGCCCAGACTAAAAACAAGATCACTGTGCAAACCACAAAAGTAACTAAACATCCCCTAATTTTGGCTACTATGTTGACGGCTTCTTTTCAAATTATAGCTCTAACCTTCCTCTAGACTTCTCTATTTTAGATAATATTTACTAAGGTTCCCAACCAGAGAATTACCCCACTGACAACATCCATTCCAGAGCAAAGTCCCACTTCCTTAAACCCTTCCCCTAAACACCTGATACTGTAATAAGTTCTAAGACGCTCCTATTAAGATGACTCATGATTCTCCATAGTGTACAGCTGCCCTCATTGCAATAAGCCATAACAGCTTGTTCAATTACAGGCGTATTCCTGATAATTCCTAAATTTAGGTATTTACATAATTCCTAAATCTGTCTTCTAAGGGGACCTAAAAGCAATGACACTTTAGTAGCCATGAACATCCCTAACACTCAGATATTAGATTCTAAATATCATTCTCCAATAAAAGGCCACAGGACTCCTTAAAGAAAAAGCTGATTCAAGGGCTGAGCCAGGGAAAGAAAAGGGTGCACCTAGTCAATTATATCTCAACAAAACTGGAAGGGAAAATATTTTAATTAAAAAAAATGAGTATAAGATGAGCCTAGAGCATTTTATGGTGTCAGAAAGTAAGAAGTACTGAAAAAAATGGTGCGAACTTGTCAAAGGGACACAGGAGCCAAACTGAAGGGGCTTCTGATTACAAAATTTGAGACAACTTGAAAAGCAAAGTAACAAAGTTAGAAATGGATTATAGCTCACAGAATAAGAATCTATCTGTCCATACTGATATAAATAACTGAATAAATAAATAAATAAGGGAGAAGGAATAGCTCTTCCTTACATTAGAATTCCAACTAAGAAATGTAGAAGGAATGATGGAAGTAAAAAATTATCATTTAGCAAAATAGCTTTAGACAAGAATCATCAATGGATTTTAAAAAATTAGTGGGCAAAAGTATCAATATAATGAGAAACAGGATACTTTCACAGTCTCAAAATATCTCACCACAAAATGCTTACTAATTGCGAAAGGAAAAATAGTTAACTCTGGAGACGAGAAAACTGGCAAACATGACCTTAATCAAGCCGTAAATGTTAACATCACTAGTAATAGGAAAAGTCTTATTCATGTGCCTCTTGATGCCACACTGAGGAAAACACATCGTAACTTCAGTGGTAATCTTAATCAGGAAGAAACACACTGCGTGACACACGCAAATTGAGGGATAGTCTACAAAAATAACTGGCTAGTGCTCTTCCAAAGTGCGAAAGTCGTAACAGGCAAAGAAAGACTGGAGGACTGATCTAGATTAAAAGGCACATGAAAACTAATAATAATGTATGATTCTGGACCAGAAAGAACATAAATTGGTAAAATATGAATAACATCTATGGATTAGACGATAATACTAATATTTGATAGCTGTACTGTGGTTATGTAAGATGCTAACATTTAGAGAATCAAGACTATGGTTATTTGAGAATTTTTAATACTGTTTTTGAGCATTTTCATAAGTCTGAAATTATTTTAAAACAAAAATTATTTCAATTTAAAAATTTTAAAATAGACTGTACTTCTATGCCCTCACACTTGCCTTGCACATGTATTAAATTAACAGACAGCCTTAAAAAGCCAGGTCATAAATGCCTTCTTAGGAAGCAGTTGACACATATGTTAGATGAGGAAAATTATGAAGAAATATATACTATCTAAACATCAAATTTCACTCATGTTCAGTCTCAAAAAATACTCGTGTTCATATTATATGGGATTGGAAAAGTTGCCCAGGCAATTAATCACATTGCAGCTTTTTCCTGTTTTTATCTCCTGTTTTCTTATTTTTCCTAATTCCTTACTATTACTGCATTTTTGATTAAGCTTCTGTTCTATTTATTTCTTAGATGATTTTGTGATTTTTTGATAGTTTTCAAAAAACAGTTTTAACAAAATTAATTGATCAACACTCATAAAAATCATTCATAATCCCATTACATTTTTTAAATTACTTTTTAATATGTAAAAATAAACCACTTGCATGTTTAACATTGTCAGTGTTACAAGGTAAAAATATGATTATAACTGTCATTATTTTACATTTGTCATGTCTAAGGCTATATCTACCCAAAGTCACAGAAAAATGTAATCAGCTAGATGTTTGGGTCTAAAAAAAGGCAAATATTTGGCTACTATAAACACCTGCTGTAGATTATTCCAATTTTACTCAAATGTTTACCTTCATTTAGCCATAGTCAGTGTGTCTCATTTCCTTGGGTAGATGAACACAGATTCTTTTATATTCCACTATCTCTGAGGTCCAAAAACATTTTATATATACATGTACATATGTATATATATATGTGTGTGTGGCACTTCAAGATGAAAGGATATCTCACATTAATGTTAACTAACACTAGTATGTTTTGAAATAATCTTCATTGCCCTAACAAATCCTAAGAATGGTGGTCAAAAATATAGTCTTAAAGAAATTCCTTGTTTTAGTAATTCACCAGCCATGGACTAGGATAGACTCAAAGTCTGAAGTAATGCTAGTAGCTAGTAACATTGTCAGAGTGACAATGTTCTAATATATTTAGAAGAATACCTTCTCTGGTGCAGAGAGGGCAAAAAGTAACACTGACTACCTAGCCCCAAAACTTCAGGGACAACATAGGCCATTAGTTCATTCTGGCAACATCGTGTCTCCTGGAGAGTCTCCTTATCAGAGGATGCCCCAGCCCTGCAACAGAAGTCCTAGGGTATGTTATGAATCCCCTTGGTCAGCACCAGGAAGTTAAGTGCAAAATTCTGTTAGAAAATTATAGCATTACATAAATGTGAAGGACGTTATAATCATCATTATGATTACCTCTTGGTCTGCTATAAGTCTCCTCCAACAACCTATGTCAGAGCCAGCACCACCACCACTAGACAATACACAATAAACCACTACCAGGCACCACTTAATATGCCTGTTCCTGGAATTATGAAGGGGTGAGGATGAGGGTAGTGACAGTTGTGAGTGTGTGCTGTCTCTGTATGTGTTTGAAAAAATGCTAAATACTAGCTCCCATATACCTAAGCCTGTCCACCTTGTTCTGATCCCAACATGCTTCCTTTTAGAAGGCGTGGTTGTCCTTGAACTGAAGGAATAAGTACCACTTCACATGCAGATTGCAGACATCCTATAATTTACCTCTGTGTTAGAAACACTACAACCTCAAATGCGAGGGACCCCTTAAAATAACCAAGGATGTAAATCAAGTCATCCATAAGAAATAATAAATAAGACGTGAAAAATGGAGATATACAATGTTTATTTTTAAATATCTTTATTGAGATATAGTTAATATACAAATTAACTGCACATATTTGAAGCATAGAACATGCTAAGATTTAACATATGGTTGCATCCATGAAATCATCACCACAACCAAATTCATGAACAATCCAATCGCCAAAGTTTCCTCATGGCCCTTTTATTTTTCAACTGCAGTTAAAAAACACATAAAATTTACCATACTACCATTTTTTTAGTGTACAGTAAAATAGTGTTAATTATACATACCATGTTGTGCAACAATCTCTAAAACTTTTTCATCTTGCAAAATGGAAACTATACCCACTGAACAAAAATCCCTCTGTATCCCCTACTCACAGCCTCTGGCAACCATCATTCTATTTTCTGTTTCAAAGAGTCTGACAATTTTAGATAGCTCATATAAGTGGAATCATGCACTATTTGTCTTTTTGTGACTGATTTATTTCACTCAGCATAATGTCCTCAAGCTTCATACATGGTGTAGCATATGACAAGATTTCCTTCTTTTTAAGGCTGAATAATATTCCATTATATGTATATACTACATTATCTTTTTCCATGCATCCATCAGTGGGCATTTACATTGTTTTACATTTTGGCCACTGTGAGTCATACTGCAACAAACATGGGGGTGCAAGTATCTCTTCAAGATCCAGTTTTCAATTCCTTTGGATATATATCCAGAAGTGGGATTCCTGGAGCATATGGTAATTCTATTTTTAATTTTTTGAGGAATCTCCATACTGCCTTCTATAGCAGTTGCAACATTTAACATTTCCACCGATGGTGTACAGGTATTCCAATTTCTCCATATCCTCTCCAACATGATATTTTCTGTTTGTTCGTTTGATAGTGGCCATCCTGATAGGGGTAAAGTGATATTTCATTGTGGTTTAGATTTGCACTTGTCTGATGATTAGTGACGTTGAGCATCTTTTCACATGCCTGCTGGTCTTTGTATATCTCTTGAATTTTTTGTAAGAGTTTGAGAATAACTGGCATTAATTCTTTAAACATTTGGTAGAATTCTTCACTGAAGCCATTTTGTTTTGGGGAAAGATTTTGATTACTGCTTCAATCTCCTCCTTAGTTATACGTCTGTCAGATTTTTTAAATTGTTCTTGATGCAGTAGGTTGGTAGCTTGTACGCTTCTAGAAATTTAACCATTTCTTCCAGGTTATTCACTTTGCTGGCATATAGTTTTTTATTATAGTCTTTTATTATCTTTTTAAAAAATTTCTGTGACATCCAGTGTAATGTCTTTTCTCTTTAATTTTATTTAATGTTCTCTCTTTTTTTCTCAGTTTGGCTAAGGTTTTGTCAATTTTGTTAATCTTTTCAAAAACTGACTCAGTTTCATTGATTTTTAATTGTTTTACTTTTTTCTATTTTGGTTGTTTGGCTCTAATCTTCATTATTTACTTCTGCTAATTTTGGGTTTAGGTTGTTCTTTTTCTAGCTCTTTGAGATATAAAGTTAGGTTGTTTATCTGAGATTTTTTTCTTTAATAATTAGGCATTCATCACTATAAAATTCCCTCAGATTGCTTTTGCTGCATCCTTTAAGTTTGATATGTTGTGTTTTCATTATTTGTCTCATGTTATTTTCTAATTTCCTTAGTGATTTCTTTTTTGACCTATTTATTGTTTGCTCAAGAGTATGCTGTTTAGTTTCCAGATATATGTGAATTTTACATTTTTCCTTTTGCAAATCATTTCCTGTTTCATTCCACTGTGATTGGAAAAGATCCCTGGCATGATTTCAATCTACTTAAATTTGTTAAGACTTGTCTGTGACCTAATATGTGATCAACATTCAAGACTGCTCCATGTGCTATGGTCACCTTATCTTTGATAAAGGAGGCAAGAATATACAATGGAGAAAAGACAGCCTCTTCAATAAGTGGTGCTAGGAAAACTGGACAGCTACATGTAAAAGAATGAAATTAGAACACTCCCTAACACCATACACAAAAATAAACTCAAAATGGATTAAAGACCTAAATGTAAGGCCAGACACTATAAAACTCTTAGAGGAAAACATAGGCAGAACACTCTATGACATAAATCACAGCAAGATCCTTTTTGACCCACCTCCTGGAGAAATGGAAATAAAAACTAAAATAAACAAATGGGACCTAATGAAACTTAAAAGCTTTTGCACAGCAAAGGAAACCATAAACAAGAGGAAAAGACAACCCTCAGAACGGGAGAAAATATTTGCAAACGAAGCAACTGACAAAGGATTAATCTCCAAAATTTCCAAGCAGCTCATGCAGCTCAATATCAAAAAAACAAACAACCCAATCCCAAAATGGGCAGATCACCTAAATAGACATTTCTCCATAGAAGATATACAGATTGCCAACAAACACATGAAAGGATGCTCAACATCACTAATCATTAGAGACATGCAAATCAAAACTACAATGAGGGGACTTCCCTGGTAGCACAGTGGTTGGGAATCTGCCTGCCAATGGAGGGGACACAGGTTCGAGCCCTGGTCCGGGAAGATCCCACATGCCGTGGAGCAATTAAGCCCACGAGCCACAACTATTGACACCCACACAACTAGAGCCTGTGCTCTGCAACAAGACAAGTCATCGCAATGAGAAGCCCGCGCACAGCAACAAAGACCCAACACAGCCAAAAATAAATAAATAAAAATTTTAAAAAAACAACACAATGAGGTATCACCTCACACCAGTCAGAATGACCATCATCAAAAATTCTACAAACAATAAATGCTGGAGAGGATGTGGAGAAAAGGGAACCCTCTTGCACTGTTCATGAGAATGTAAATTGATACAGCCACTATGGAGAACAATATGGAGGTTCCTATTTTAGTTCTAAAAATAGAACTACCATATGACCCAGCAATCCCACTACTGGGCATATACCCTGAGAAAACCATAATTCAAAAAGAGTCATGTACCACAACGTTCCATGCAGCTCTATTTACAACAGCCAGTACATGGAAGCAATCTAAGTGTCCATCAACAGATAGATGGATAAAGAAGATGTGGCATGTATATACAAGGAATATTACTCAGCCATAAAAAAAATGAAATTGAGTTATTTGTAGTGAAGTGGATGGACCTAGAGTCTGTTATACAGAGTGAAATAAGTCAGAAAGAGACAAATACAGTATGCTAACACATATATATGGAATCTAAAAAAAAAAAATGCTTCTGAAGATCCTAGGGGCAGGACAGGAATAAAGACACAGATGTAGAGAATGGACTTGAGGACACGGGGAGGGGGAAGGGTAAGCTGGGATGAAGTGAGAGAGTGGCATGGACATATATACACTACCAAATGTAAAATAGATAGCTAGTGGGAAGCAGCCGCATAGCACAGGGAGATCAGCTTGGTGCTTTGTGACCACCTAGAGGGTTGGGATAGGGAGGGTGGGAGGGAGACGCAAGAGGGAGGAGATATGGGGATATATGTATATGTATAGCTGATTCACTTTGTTATAAAGCAGAAGCTAACACACCATTGTAAAGCAATTATACTCCAATAAAGATGTTAAAAAATAAAAAATAAAGAATGCTCCATATGCATAGAAGTATGTGTTTTCTGTGATTGTTGGGTGGAGTGTTCTGTATGTGCTTGTCAATGTGCTTGTTAAGTTCACTTTGTCTCTAGTATTGTTCAAGTCCTCTATTTTCTTATTGCTCTTTGTCTGGCTGATCTATGTATTATTAAAAGTAGGTATAGAAATCCACTACTATTTACTGTTACTTATTCAACTCTGTTGATGTTTGCCTCATATATTTAGGTGCTCTAGTGTTAAGTGAATATATATTTATAACTGTTATATCTTCCTGGTAAATTGACCCTTTTAGCATTATATAATGTCTTTCTTTGTCACTTGTGACAGGGACTCAAAGTCTATTTTATCCGATATAAATATGGTCACCCCTAATCTCTTTGGTTGCCATTTGCATAGAATATCTTTTCCCATCCTTTCATTTTCAGCCTACATATGTCCTTCAATCTAATGTGAGTATCTTGTAGTGACACCATCATCATGATAGAATAAGAGTTTTTTCCCCATCTTCCTCCCAAAGAACACCAATTTAGACAGTCACCCACAGAGGAGAGAGTTTTTGTGGAATTCCAGGATTCCAGCGGAGAACATGAGAGCAAAAATAAGAGGATAAGAGGAACAGTTTCACTTTACTTGCATCACTCCTCCCCAAAGGCAGCACAGCTCAGGGATCTTCTCAGTCCATGATTTCTCCAGCAGGGAAAGTGAGAGCATGTGAATGAGTACCCAGCTTCCTCAGCTATGCAGGTCACTGCCGAAGAGATACACTTTTTCATGCCCTGTCCAGAATACTGAGGTGTGCTGCATGACTAAGGAGCAGGGAGTGGCTAGGAGAGCCATGCAGGTCAGGAAAGAGTGTAATGTTATATTCAAAAGTACTGAAATTTTTAGGAAAAAGATAGAAACCTGTCAACCGAGAAGAATACTTTATCTGGCAAAGTACTCCTTCAAAACAGAGGAGAGATAAAGACTTTCCCAACAAAACAAATGCTGAGGGAATTCATCACCATTAGACCTGCCTTACAAGAAATGATAGAGTTTTTTAAGCTGAAATGAAAGGATGCTCATTAGCAACATAAAAACATATGAAAATATAAAACACACTTGTAATGGTAAGTATGTAGTCAAATTAAGACTACTCTAAGACTGTAATATGGTGGTATGAAAAGCACTTAACTCTAATATAAAGGTTAAAGGACAAAAGTATTAAAAATTACCACAGCTATGATCATTTGTTAATGGATATACAATATTAAAAGATGTCAATTGTGATAACAAAACAAAATTTGGGGGTTAGGGGGAGAATAAAAGGGTAGGGTTTTGTATGTGATTTTAGTTGTCATCTACATAAAATACACTATTATACCTATATGTATGCCTCGTGGTAACCACAAAGCAAACACCTACAGTAGATTCACAAAAGATAAAGGGAAGGAACTCAAACAAAGCATACCACTGTGGAAAATCATCCATTCACAAAGGAAGACAGTAAAAGAGGAGGAAAAAAGCAAGGGAACTACAAAGTACCATAAAACAATAAATAAGATGCTATTATTAAGTCCTTACCTAGCAATAATTACTTTGAATGTAAATGTATTAAATTCTCCTATCAAAAGGCATAGAGTGCCTGAATTTAAAAAAAAAAAAAAGATACATAGATCAATGGAACAAAAGAAAGATCCCAGAAAAAAACCCTACACATACATGTTCCACTAATATTTAGTGCCAATGTGGAAAGGATAGTCTCTTCAATAAATGGTGCTGGGAAAACTGGATAAATGCATGCAAAAGAATGAAAACAGGTCCTTATCTTACCCACCACTCACAAAAATTAACTTGAAATGGATTAAAGACTTAAATGTAAGACCTGAAACTGTAAAACTCCTAGGAGAAGACATAAGGAGTAAGCTCCTCTACATTGGTCTTGGCAATGACTTTTTTGGTTATGACACCAAAAGTTCAAGCAGCAAAAGCAAAAAATTATTAAGCGGGACCTACATCAAACTAAAAAGCTCTGCACAGCAAAAGAACAATCAACAAAATGAAAAGGCAACCTACAGAATGGGACAAAATATTTGCAAATCGTTTAACTGATAAGGGGTTAACATTTAATATATATAAGGAACTAATACACCTCAATAGAAAACAAATTAAATAATCCAATTAAAAATGGGCATAGGACCTGAACAGCTATTTTTCCAGAGAAGACATACAATGGCCAACAGTTACATACAAAGTATATCTAAGCAAAAATGTCAAAATATTATATCTGAAGCAACAATGTCAAAATATTAACACTCACTAATTCTGGTATTGGAATCACAGATCTTTGACAGCACGTCCACATTTATTTTACTTTTCCCCAACCAAAATCAAAAAATTAAAATAAAACTTTGCCTACCACTTTTATAAAACAAAGAAAAAGAAGGCAAATAAACTAGTAACTCTCAATTTCTTTCCCTTTTTTCCTACATTCACTAACTTTCTACTGATCTGTCACCAGTGTTTCACAGTAAAGAAGGCCATTCCATTGTTTTGCTATATCCTGTCATTCAGTATCCAAAGCCTGACTATGTTGTCATTCTTGAATGCAAGAGGCCTGCAAACACTAGAACAGCTTTTCACAATAACCCGCTGGCTGGGAAACCTGAGCAAACAAAGGAGAAAATTAACTCTGGTCTCTGGCCAAAATAATTTGCTTATGATAAACAAAATAGACAATTTCCAGTTCCCACCCCATAGCAGATTAAGACCACCTGTTGTTAATTCTCTTCAAATATTTGATAGTTCTTATTCCTTTCTGCTTCTCAGTTATGTCATTACTCTTCATTCGTGTTTTAACCCATGCAGCACTATTTGCTTTTCCTTGGCTTTCTACTTTTAGAGAGGCCACATCTAATTTACTTCTGCCTCTCTCAACCCAAGATTTAGACAGGAATCAAATACTTTGACCTTGTTACTTCTTAACAAATAGTATCCAACTTAGTGTGAAGTCTTTCTCTGACTTTTCCTGTAAGAGCTCATTGACTTCACTTCTCCTGCATACCACAGGAATGGAAGATGCTGGTTCTCCCATACTTGCAGCCACTAAATAATGCTTTCTCCTAACTCGACTCTTGTATCACTGAGGGGCCCAGCAAGCAAAAGAATGAACTTGCATTGACTAAGTGAAATGACTACTTAGAAGTAGGCAGGTTATGGAGTGAAATAAGGGACATTAAGAGATGCAGAGACTAGCAGAAATGGAAAGGCATTACCATCCCTAGGGCTAAAGAGGCAAGGGAAAGGAACATTTTTACAGAACCTAGTGAGAGCCTAAGATGTGGGGGAAGGGTTACTTTCTGGAGCTGCAGCCTTAGAAGGACTCAGCTACTACTAGAAGTGGTGCTGAAACAAAGGAGTGAGCAGGGAAGAAACAGAGCAATGTGTCTCTTCTCTTGCCCTCCGATCTCCTGCTCATGCCTTGCTTTGGCCAAATTCACTTACAAGCCCGTCAGAAGGGCACCCAACTGATACAGGCCTCAGGTGTCAGCCTTCTAGGTCCGTAAACTGGTTCAAGGTGAGTGAGGACTGGTTTGATGGGGGAGGAGACAAACAGAAAACCCAGCACAATGCTGAAGACATGAATGTTTCCACCTCCATATAAAAAGCTTTCCTCCTTCAAAGCTCATGTTATCTGATTACGCGACCCTCTCCCACTCCTCAGTGCTGTCATCTGCCTGTTGCACTTTCCACCACGGTTCCTGTCATCATCACTGGCAACCTCACAGTGTATGTGGATGGCCCTTCTGACAAGCTAGCCTCAAAACTTGCTTTCCTCCTCAACAACAGCATGTATCTATGCCCTGGTTGAGCAACCCATGGTAAGCTACTTATCACAGCCCTGTTATCTCACACTAGGCAGTACTGCCTTTACTAGCACAGAGAAAATGGGTTACTGATGAGATAGGAACTCCTGCAGTTTCCCATTCCCAAATTTATCTGCATCCATTATTCCTCTCCCTTTAATTTCAAAGGATAGGTTCTGATGGACAGAGTCAAGAAGGCAGACTAGGAGGAGGCGCAATTCGCGTCTCCGCAAAACTAGGGCACCTACCAAGCACCGGTAGGGGACCACAGACACCTAAGGGGACAGAAGGAACCCCCAGAAACCGGGTAGGACATGGGGCGTGGGGTGGGGGAGTAAGGGGGTAGGAGAAGTGGAGGTAGGATGGGACTGGCGCCCCTGAGGGGTAGCTCAGGGAAGGAAAGAGACCCTATGCACAAAACAGGAAATTGGGGGACCATTGGGAGGGCAGAGGATCAAAAGGGAGCATGGCCAGGTTTCCCCTGCCCACTTGGGCCCCTGGGGGCCTGCTGAGATCCCGGGCCTGATCCTCTGCCCACCGAGGCCCCCTCCAGCCGCGCAGGTCCTGAGGGAGTGGGAGGGAGGTAAGGGGGAGCAAAAGTAAAGGCTAGACCTACAGGACCAGCACCCCTGAGGGGTGGCTGGGGTAGGGGAGGCGTTCCTACACCCAGCGGGACCCACCCATGGTTAGGGATCCAGCCGGGACAGGGGAGACCCTGGGGGAGACCTGGGGCGGGGGGGGGGGCGTGGAGGAATGGAAGGGAACGCGGCCAGTGCTTTCCCTGTGCACTTAGGCACCAAGGAACCTCTTGGGTTCCGGGGCCTAACCCTCTGCCCTCGGAGCCTCCCTCTGGCCGCACAGAGCCCAAGCCCCACCCAGGGCCCTCAGTCTACACTCGGAGACCCCCTCTGAGACCCTCTCCAACTACACTGGGCCCAAACCCCACCCACACACCCTGACCCAGGGCCTTACCTCCAAAGTCCAGAACTCCTCACTCCGAGGGCGTTCCTTTGGAGGTGCTGCCTCTCCCCTTCCACGCACAAGTCCTAAGCAGGGCCCCGCCCCACGCATGAACGTCACCCTGCCTGGGGCCCGCCCCCAAGGCCTTTTCCAGCTGCCAGGGTCCTAAGCCTAGGCCCTGCCCCATGCTCAAAGGTCATCCCCCAGCCTAGGTCCCACCCCACCCTAAACCTCTCCTCTGCATAAGTTCCACCCCCCTAAACTCCACCGTCCATAGACAAGGATTTTTTTTTCCCCTCTTTTAGATTGGGGTTCTGTTTTACCTTGTTGATTCCTTGTTGTTGATTCATTTATATTTTTTTCTAATAAATCTTTTCTTTATCTTTTTTTTAACATCTTTATTGGAGTATAACTGCTTCACAGTGCTTTGTTAGTTTCTGTTTTATAACAAAGTGAATTAGCTATACATATACATATATCCCCATATCTCCTCTCTCTTGCGTCTCCCTCCCACACTCCCTATCCAACCCCTCTAGGTGGTCACAAAGCACAGAGCTGATTTCCCTGTGCTATGCAGCTGCTTCCCGTTAGCTATTTTACATTTGGTAGTGTACATATGTCCATGCAACTCTCTCACTTCGTCCCAGCTTACCATTCCCCCTCCCTGTGTCCTCAAGTCCATTCTCTATGTCTTTATTCCTGTCCTGCCCCTAGGTTCTAAAGAAGCTTTTTATTTTTTTAGATTCCATATATATGTGTTAGCATACAGTATTTGTTTTTCTCGTTCTCACTTACTTCACTCTGTATGACAGTCTCTAGGTCCATCCACCTCACTACAAATAACTCAATTTCGTTTCTTTTATGGCTGAGTATTATTCCATTGTATATATGTGCCACATCTTCTTTATCCATTCATCTGTCGATGGACACTTAGGTTGCTTCCATGTCCTGGCTAGTGTAAATAGAGCTGCAGTGAACATTGTGGTACATGACTCTTGTTGAATTTTGGTTTTCTCAGGGTATATGCCCAGTAGTGGGATTGCTGGGTTGTATGGTAGTTTTATTTTTAGTTTTTTAAGGAACCTCCATACTGTTCTCCATAGTGGCTCTAACAATTTACATTCCCACCAGCAGTGCAAGAGGGTTCCCTTTTCTCCACACGCTCTCCAGCATTTATTGTTTGTAGATTTTTTGATAATGGCCATTCTAACTAGTGTGAGGTATTACTTCATTGTAGTTTTGATTTGCATTTCTCTAATGATTAGTGATTCTCTCATGATTAGCATCCCTTCATGTGTTTGTTGGCAGTCTGTATATCTTCTTTGGAGAAATGTCTATTTAGGTGTTCTGCCCATTTTTGGATTGGGTTCTTTGTTTTTTGATATTGAGCTGCATGAGCTGTTTGTAAATTATGGAGATTAATCCTTTGTCAATTGCTTCATTTGCAAATATTTTCTCCCATTCTGAGGGTTGTCTTTGTGTCTTGTTTATGGTTTCCTTTCCTGTGCAAAAGCTTTTAAGTTTCATTAGGTCCCATTTATTTATTTTAGTTTTTATTTCCATTTCTCCAGGAGGTGGGTCAAAAAGGATCTTGCTGTGATTTATGTCATAGAGTGTTCTGCCTGTTTTCCTCTAAGTGTTTTATAGTGCCTGGCCTTACATTTAGGTCTTTAATCCATTTTGAGTTTATTTTTGTGTATTGTGTTAGGGAGTGTTCTGATTTGATTCTTTTACATGTAGCTGTCCATTTTTCCCAGCACCACTTGTTGAAGAGGCTATCTTTTCTCCATTGTAAATGCTTGCCTCCTTTATCAAAAATAATGTGACCGGGTGTGTGGCTTTATCTCTGGGCTTTCTATCCTGTTCCATTGATCTGTATTTTTGTTTTTGTGCCACTACCATACTGTCTTGATTACTGTACCTTTGTAGTATAGACTGGTGTCCAGGACCCTGATTCCTCCAGCTCCATACTTCTTTCTCATGATTGCTTTGGCTATTCAGCGTCTTTTGTGTTTCCATACAAATTGTGAAATTTTTGTTCTACTTCAGTGAAAAATGCCATTGGTAGTTTGATAGGGATTGCATTGAATCTGTAGATTGCTTTGGGTAGTATTGTCATTTTCACAATGTTGATTCTTCCAGTCCAAGAACATGGCATATTCTCTTCATCTGTTTATATCATCTATAATGTCTTCCATCATTGTCTTATAGTTTTCTGCACACAGGTCTTTTGTCCCCCAGGTAGGTTTATTCCTAGGTATTTGATTTTTTTTGTTGCAGTGGTAAATGGGAGTGTTTCCTTAATTTCTCTTTCACATTTTTCATCATTAGTGTATAGGAATGCAAGAGATTTCTGTGCACTAATTTTGTATCCTGGTACTTTGCCAAATTCATTGATTAGCTCTACTAGATTTCTGGTAGCATCTTTAGAATTTCTATATATAGTATCATGTCATCTGCAAAAAGTGACAGCTTTACTTCTTCTTTTCTGATTTAAATTGCTTTCGTTTCTTTTTCTTCTCTGATTGCTGTGGCAAAAACTTCCACAACTATGTTGAATAATAGTGCTGAGAGTATACAACCTTCTCTTGTTCCTGATTTTACAGGAAATGGTTTCAGTTTTTCATGATTGAGAATGATATTGGCTGTGGGTTTGTCATATATGGCGTTTATTATGATGAGGTATGTTCCTTCTATGCCTACTTTCTGGAGGGTTTTTATCATAAATCGTTCTTAAATTTTGTCGAAAGCTTTTTCTGCATCTATTGAGATGATCATATGGTTTTTCTCCTTCAATTTGTTAATATGGTTTATCACATTGATTGATTTGTGTATACTGAAGAATCCTTACATTCCTGGGATAAGCCCCACTTGATCATGGTTTATGATCCTTTTAATGTGCTGCTGGATTCTGTTTGCAAGTAATTCGTTGTGGATTTTTGCATCTATGTTCATCAGTGATATTGGCCTGTAGTTTTCTTTCTTTGTGACATCTTTGTCTGGTTTTGGTAACAGGGTGATGGTGGCCTTGTAGAATGAGTTTGGGAGTGTTCCTCCCTCTGCTATATTTTGGAAGAGTTTGAGAAGGATAGCTGTTAGCTCTTCTCTAAATGTTTGATAGTATTCTCCTGTGAAGCCATCTGTTCCTGGGCTTTTGTTTGTTGGAAGATTTTTAGTCACAGTCTCAATTTCAGTGCTTGTGACTAGTCTGTTTATATTTTCTATTTCTTCCTGGTTCAGCCACAGAAGGTTGTGTTTTTCTAATAATTTGTCCATTTCTTCCATGCATTGGCATATAGTGGCTTGTAGTAATCTCCCATTATCCTTTGTACTTCTGCAGTGTCAGTTGTTACTTCTCCTGTTGCATTTCTAATTCTATTGATTTGAGTCTTCATCTTTTTCTTGATGAGTCTGGCTAATGGTTTATCAATTTCTTTATCTTCTCAAAGAACCAGTATTTAGTTTCATTGATCTTTGCTATTGTTTCCTTCATTTCTTTTTCATTTATTTCTGATCTGACCTTTTTGATTTCTTTCCTTCTGCCTACTTGGGTTTTTTGTTGTTGTTCTTTCTCTAATTGCTTTTGCTTTTGGTGTATTGTTAGGTTGTTTATTTGAGATGTTTCTTGTTTCTTGAGTTAGGTTTGTATTGCTATAAACTTACCTCTTAGAACTTCTTTTGCTGCATCCCATAAATTCTGGGTCATCGTGTTTTCATTGTCATTTGCTTCTAGGTATTTTTTGTTGTCCTCTTTGATTTCTTCAGTGAGCTCTTGGTTATTCAGTAGGGTATTGTTTAGCCTCCATGTGTTAGTATTTTTACAGATTTTTTCCTGTAATTGATATCTAGTCTCATAGCATTGTGGTCAGAAAAGATACTTGATACAATTTCAATTTTCTTAAATTTGCCAAGGCTTGATTTGTGAGCCAAGGTAGGATCTATCCTGGAAAATGTTCCATGAGCATTTGAGAAGAAAGTGTATTCTGTTGTTTGGGGATGTAATGTCCTATAAATGTCAATTAAGTCCATCTTTTTTAATGTGTCATTTAGAGCTTGTGTTTCCTTATTTATTTTCATTTTGGATGATCTGTCCATTGGTGAAAGTGGGGTGTTAAAGACCCCTACTATGATTGTGTCACTGTTGATTTCCCCTTTTATGGCTGTTAGTATTTGCCTTATGTATTGAGGTGCTCCTATGTTGGGTGCATCAATATTTACAATTGTTATATCTTCTTCTTGGATTGGCCCCTTGATCATTATGCAGTTTCCTTCTTTGTCTCTATAATAGTCTTTATTTTAACGTCTATTTTGGCTGGTATGAGAATTGCTACTCCAGCTTTCTTTAGATTTCAATTTGCATGGAATATCTTTTTCCATCTCCTCACTTTCAGTCTGTATGTGTCCCTAGGTCTGAAGTGGGTCTCTTGTTGACAGCATATATACAGGTCTTGTTTTTGTATACAGTCAACCACTACGTCTTTTGGTTGGAGCATTTAATCCATTTACATTTAAGGTAGTTATCCATATGTCAGTTCCTATTACCATTTTCTTAATTGTTTTGGGTTTGTTTTTGTAGGTCTTTTCCTTTTCTTGTGTTTCCTGCCTAGAGAAATTCCTTTAGCATTTCTTGTAAAGCTGGTTTGGTGGTGCTGAATTCTCTTAGCTTTTGTTTCTCTGTAAAGGATTTAATTTCTTCATTGAATCTGAATGAGATGTTTGCTGGGTAGAGTAATCTTGGTTGTAGGTTTTTCCCTTTCATCACTTTAAATATGTCCTGCCGCTCCCTTCTGGCTTACAGAGTTCCTGCTGAAAGATCAGCTGTTAACCTTATGGGGATTCCCTTGTATGTTATTTCTTGCTTTTCCCTAGATGCTTTTAATATTTTTTCTTTGTATTTCATTTTAGATAGTTTGATTAACATATGAGTCTTGGTGTGTTTCTCCTTGGATTTATCCTGTATGGGACTCTCTGCACTTCCTGGACTTGATTGACTATTTCCTTTCCCATATTAGGGAAGTCTTCAACTATAATCTCTTCAAATATTTTCTCAGTCCCTTTCTTTTTCTCTTTTTCTTCTGGGACCACTATAATTCAAATGTTCATGCTTTTAATGTTGTCCCAGGGGTCTCTGAGACTGTCCTCAATTCTGTTCAATCTTTTTTCTTTATTCTGCTCTGCAGTAGTTATTTCCACTATTTTATTTTCCAGGTCACTTATCCGTTCTTCTGCCTCAGTTTTTCTGCTATTGATTCCTTCTAGGGAATTTTTAAATTCATTTATTCTGTTATTCATCATTGTTTGTTTGCTCTTTAGTTCTTCTAGGTCCTTGTTAAACATCTCTTGTATTTTCTCCATTCTATTTCCAAGATTTTGGATCATCTTTACTATCATTACCCTGAATTCTTTTTCAGGTATACTGCCTATTTCCTCTTCATTTGTTTGTGCTGGTGGGTTTTTACCTTGCTCCTTCATCTGCTGTGTGTTTCTCTGTCTTCTCATTTTCCTTAACTTACTGTGTTTGAGGTCTCCTTTTTGCAGGCTGCAGGTTCATAGTTCCCATTGTTTTTGGTGTCTGCCCCCAGCGGCTAAGGTTGGTTCAGTGGGTTGTGTAGGGTTCCTAGTGGAGGGGACTGGTGCCTGTGTCCTGGTAAATGAGGCTGAATCTTGTCTTTCTTGTGGGCAGGACCACGTCCAGTGATGTGTTTTGGCATGTCTGTAAACTTATTATGATTTTACAAGCCTCTCTGCTAATGGGTGGGGTTGTGTTCCTGTCTTGCTAGTTGTTTGGCATAGGGTGTCCAGCACTGTAGCTTGCTGGTTGGTGCATGGAGCTGGTCTTAGTGTTGAGATGGAGATCTCTGGGAGAGCTTTCGCTGTTTGATATTACGTGGAGCCGGGAGGTCTCTAGTGGACTAATGTCCTGAACGCTGCTCTCCCACCTCAGAGGCACCGGCCTAACACCCAGCTGGCGCACCAAGACCCTGTCAGACACATGGCTCAGAATTAAAGGGAAAATGAAAGAAAGAAAGAAAGAAAGAAAGAAAGAAAGAAAGAAAGAAAGAAAGAAAGAAAGAAAGAAAGAAAGAAAGAAAGAAAGAAAGAAAGAAAGAAAGAAAGAAGGAAAGAAAGAAGAAAGGAGGAAAGAAAGAAAGGGCAAGAAAGAGAAAGAAATAAAATAAATAAATAAAATAAAGTTTTTAAAATTAAAAATATTGATAATTTAAAAAATTAAAAAGTAATAAAACAAACAAACAAACAAAAACCAGACAGAACCCTAGGACAAATGGTAAAAGCAAATCTATACAGACAAAGTCACACAAAGAATCATACACATACACACTCACAAAAAGAGAAAAAGGGAATATGTATATATATCTATATAGTAAAAAAAAAGGAAGGGAGCAACTAAATCAATAAACAAATCTACCAATGATAATAAGCTCTGAATACTAAACTAAGATAAACATAAAACCAGAAACAAATTAGATCCACGACGCAAACCCCAAGTCTACAGTTGCTCCCAAAGTCCACCGCCTCAATTTTGGGATGGCTCACTGTCTGTTCTGGTATTCCAGAGATGCAGGGTACATCAGTTGATAGTGGAGATTTAATCCACTGCTCCTGAGTCGGCTGGGAGAGATTTCCCTTTCTCTTTGTTCGCACAGCTCCCAGGGGCTCAGCTTTGGATTGTTCCTGCCTCTGCGTGTAGGTCGCCTGAGGGCATCTGTTCTTCGCTCAGACAGGACAGGGTTAAAGGAGCAGCTGATTAGGGGGCTCTGGCTCATTCAGGCCAGAGTGGAGGGGTGGTACGGATTGTGGAGCGAGTCTGCGGAAGCAGAGGCCAGCGTGACGTTGCAACAGCCTGAGGCACGCCATGTGTTCTCCCAAGGAAGTTGTCCCTATATCACAGGACCCTGGCAGTGGTGGGCTGCACAGGCTCCCAGGATGGGAGGTGTGGATAGTGACTTGTGCTTGCACACAGGCTTCTTGGTGGCTGCAGCAACAGCCTTAGCGTCTCAGGCCTGTCTCCGGTGTCTGCACTGATAACCGTGGCTTGCGCCTGTCTCTGGAGCTCGTTTAGGTGGTGCTATGAATCCCCTCTCCTTGTGCACCCTGAAACAATGGTCTCTTGCCTCTTTGGCTGTTCCAGACTTTTGCCTGGACTCCCTCCCGGCTAGCTGTGGCGCATTATCCCCCTTCAGCCTGTGTTCACGCAGCCAACCCCAGCTCTTTCCCTGGGATCTGATCTCAGAAGCTGAAGCATTACCTCCCAGCCCCTTGGGATCTGACCTGTGAAGCCAGAGCCTCAACAACTGCCCCCACCCTCCGGTGGGTAAGCAAACAAGCCTTTCAGGCTGGTGAGTGCTGGTTGGCACCTATCCTCTGTGCAGTAATCTCACCACTTTGCCCTCTACACCCCTATTGCTGTGCTCTCCTCCATAGCTACAAAGCTTTGCCCCCACCACCCCCACGTCTCCACCAGTGAAGGGGCTTCCTAGTGTGTGGAAACTTTTCCTCCTTCACAGCTCCCTGCCAGATGTTTAGGTCCTGTCCCTATTCTTTTGTCTCTGTTTTTTCTTTGTACTTTTGCCCTACTCGGGACATGGGGAGTTTTTTGCCTTTTGGGAAATCTGAGGTCTTCTGCCAGCATTCAGTAGGTGTTCTGTAGGAGTTGTTCCACATGTAGATGTATTTCTGATGTATTTGTGGGGAGGAAGGTGATCTCCACGTCTTACTTCTCCGCCATCTTGAAAGTCCTCCTATTTTTCAAATTTTATTTTATTCTTTATATTTTGTTATTGTTCTGCTCCTTTTGGCTTCTTCCCCTTTTTTTTTCTTTTTTCTGCTGTGGTTTTGTTTTACCTTGTTTCAGTTGTTTCTATTATATTTTTATTTTTTCTAATATATTTTTTATCTTTCAAAATTTATTATGTTTTTTATTCTTAGTTATTGTGCTGCTCCTTTTTTCTTGTTTTTTTTTTTTTTGGCTGTGCCAAGCTGCTTGCAGGATCTTGGCTCCAAGGGTGGAGGTCAGGCCTGAGCTCCTGTGGTGGGAGCTCCAAGTCCAAACCGCTGGACTAACTGAGAACCTCAGACCCCAAGGAATATTAATTGGAGTGAGACCTCCAATTAATAAAGAGTGAAAGAGCAAGGTAAAAACCTACAAGACCAAAAAAGTGAAGACAAAATAGACAACCTACCTGAAAAAGAATTCAGAGTATTAATAGTAAGTATGATCCAAAATCTTGGAAACAGAATCGAGAAAATACAAGAAATATTTAACAAGGATCTAGAAGAACTAAAGAGCAAACAAACAGTGATGAACAACACAATAACTGAAATCAAAAATACTCTAGCAGGAATCAATAGCAGAATAACTAAGGCAGAAAAACGGATAAGTGAGCTGGAAGATAAAATGGTGGAAATAATGCCAGGGAGAAGAATAAAGAAAAAAGAATGAAAATAATTGAGGACAGTCTCAGAGACCTCTGGAACAACATTAAATGCACCAACATTCAAATTATAGGGGTCCCAGAAGAAGAAGAGAAAAAGAAAGTGTCTGAGAAAATATTTGAAGAGATTAGAGTCAAAAACTTCCCTAACATGGGAAAGGAAATAGTCAATCAAGTCAAGGAAACACAGAAAGTCCCATACAGGATAATCCCAAAGAGAAACATGCCAAGACACATATTAATTAAAGTATCAAAAATTAAATACAACAAAAAATATTAAAAGTAACAAGGGAAATGCAACAAATAACACACAAGGGAAGCCCCATAAGGTTAAGAGGTGATCTTTCAGCAGAAACTCTGCAAGCCAGAAGAGAGTGACAGGACATATTTAAAGTGATGAAAGGGAAAAACTTACAACCAAGATTACTCTACCCAGCAAGGACATCATTCAGATTTGATGGAGAAATCAAAACCTTTACAGATAAGCAAAAGCTATGAGAATTCAGCACCACCAAACCAGCTTTACAACAAATGCTAAAGGAATTTCTCTAAGCAGGAAACACAGGAGAAGAAAAAGACCAATAAAAACAAGCCTGAATCAATTAAGAAAATGGTAATAGGAACATACATATCAATAATCACCTTGGATATAAATGGATTAAATGCTCCAACCGAAAGACACTGACCGGCTGAATGGATATAAAAACCAGACCCTTATATATGCTGTCTACAAGACCACTTCAGACCTAGGGACACATACAGACTAAAAGTGAGGATTTGGAAAAAGATATTCCATGCAAATGGAAATCACAAGAAAGCTGGAGTAGCAATACTCACATCAGATAAAACAGACTTTAAAGTAAAGACTACTACAAGAGACAAAGGACACTACATAATGATCAAGGGATCAATCCAAAAAGAAAACATAACAATTATAAATATTTATGTACCCAACATAGGAGCACCTCAATACATAAGGCAAATGCTAACATCCATAAAAGGAGAAATCAACAGTAACACAATACTAGTGGGGGACTTTAACACCCCACTTACACCAATAGACAGATCATCCAGACATAAAGTAAATAAGGAAAAACAAGCTTTAAATGATACAGTAGACCAGATAGACTTAATTGATATTTTTAGGACATTCTACCCAAAAGCAGAAGAATACACTTTCATCTCAAATGCACAGGGAACATTCTCCAGAATAGATCACATTTTGGATAACAAATCAAGCCTTGGAAAATTTAAGAAAATTGAAATCATATCAATCATCTTTTCCAACCACAATGCTATGAGATTAGAAATCAATTACAGGAAAAAAACAGTAAAAAACACAAATACATGGAGGCTAAACAGTGCACTGCTAAATAAGCAAGAGATCACTGAAGAACTCAAAGACAAAATAAAAAAATACCCAGAAACAAATGACAGTGAAATCATGATGATACAAAACCTGTGAGATGCAGCAAAAGCAGTTCTAAGAGGGAAGTTCATAGCAATTCAAGCTCGCCTCAAGAAAGAAGAAAATCTCAAATAAACAATCTAACCTTACACCGAAAGCAACTATAAAAAAAGAACAAAGAAAACCCAAAGTTAGTAGAAGGAAAGAAATCATAAAGATCAGATTAGAAATAAATGAAATAGAAACAAAGAAAACAATAGCAGAGATAAATAAAATTAAAAGCTGGTTCCTTGAGAAGATAAAGAAAACTGATAAACCTTTAGCCAGATTCATCAAGAAAAAAAGGGAGAGGACTCAAATCAATAAAATTAGAAATGAAAAAGGAGAGATTAAAATTGACACCGCAGAAATACAAAAGATCATAAGAGACTACTACAAGCAACTATATGCCAATAAAATGGACAACCTGGAAGAAATGGACAAATTCTTAGAAAGGTATGACCTTCCAAGACTGAACCAGGAAGAATTATAAAATATAAACAGACCAATCACAGGTAATGAAATTGAAAATGTATTTTAAAATCTTCCAACAAGCAGAAGTCCAGGACCAGATGGCTTCACAGGCGAATTCTATCAAACATTTAGAGAAGAGTTAACACCAATTCTTCTCAAACTCTTCCAAAAAACCGCAGAGGTAGGAACACTCCCAAACTCGTTCTACAAAGCCACCATCACCCTGATACCAAAACCAGACAAAGATATCACAAAAAAAGAAAACTGCAGACCTATATCACTGATGAACATAGATGCAAAAATCCCCAACAAAATACTAGCAAATAGAATCCAGCAACACATTAAAAGGATCATACACCATGATCAAGTGGGATTTATCCCAGGGATGCAAGGATTCTTCAATATACACAAAATAATCAATGTGTACACCATATTAACAAATTGAAGGAGAAAAACCATATGATCATCTCAATAGATGCAGAGAAAGCTTTCAACAAAATTCAACAACCATTTATGATAAAAAACCCTCCAGAAAGTAGGCATAGAGGGAACTTACCTCAACATAATAAAGGCCATATATGAAAAACCCACAGCAAACATCATTCTCAATGGTGAAACACTGAAAGCATTTCCTCTAAGATCAGGAACAAGACAAAGATGCCCACTCTCACTACTGTTATTCAACGTAGTATTGGAAGTCCTAGCCACAGCAATCACAGAAGAAAAAGAAATAAAAGGAATACAAATTGGAAAAGAAGAAATTAAACTGTCATTGTTTGTCAATGACATGATACTATGTGCAGAAAATCCTAAATATACCACCAGAAAACTACTAGAACTAATTAATGAATTTGGTAAGGTTGCAGGTTACAAAATTAATGCACAGAAATCTCTTGCATTCCTATATATGAACAACAAAAAATCGAAAGACAAATTAAGGAAACACTCCCATTTACCATTGCAACAAAAAGAATAAAATACCTAGGAATAAACCTATCTAAGGAGATAAAATCCTGTACTCAGAAACGTATAAAACACTGATGAAAGAAATCAAAAATAACATAAACAGATGGAGAGATATACATACGATGTTCCTGGATTGGAAGAATCAATATTGTGAAATTGACTAAACTACCCAAAGCAATATACAGGTTCAGTGCAATCCCTATCAAATTAGTAATGGCATTTTTCACAGAACTAGAACAAGAAGTTTTACAATTTGTGTGGAAATGCAAAAGACCCCGAATAGCCAAAGCAATCTTAAGAAAGAAAAATGGAGCTGGAGGAATCAGGTTCCCTGACTTCAGACTGTACTACAAAGCTACAGTAATCAAGACAGTATGACACAAAAGCAGAAATACACATCAATGGAACAGGATAGAAAGCCCAGAGGTAAACCCACACAAATACAGTCACCTTATCTTTGACAAAGAAGGCTAGAATATACAATTTAGAAAAGACAGCCTCTTTAATAAGTGATGCTGAGAAAAATGGACAGCTACATGGAAAAGAATCAAATCAGAACCCTAACACCATACACAAAAATAAACTCAAAATGGATTAAAGACCTAAATGTAAGGCCAGACACTATAAATCTCTTAAAGGAAAACATAGGCAGAACACTCTATGACATAAATCACAGCAAGATCCTTTTGACCCACCTCCTAGAGTAAGGGAAATAAAAACAAAAATAAACAAATGGGACCTAATGAAGCTTAAAAGCTTTTGCACAGCAAAGGAAACCATAAACAAGACAAAAAGACAACTCTCAGAATGAGAGACAATATTTGCAAAGGAAGCAACTGACAAAGGACTAATCTCCAAAATATACAAGCAGCTCATGCAGCTCAATATCACAAAAACAAACAACCCAATCCAAAATGTGCGGAAGACCTAAACAGACATTTCTCCAAAGAAGACATACAGATGGCCAACAAACACATGAAAAGATGCTCAACATCACTAATCAGTAGATAAATGCAAATCAGAACCACAATGAGGTATCACCTCACACTGGTCAGAATGGCCATCATCAAAAATAAATGCTGGAGAGGGTGTGGAGAAAAGGGAACCCTCTTGCACTGTTGGTGGGAATGTAAATTGATACAGCCACTATGGAGAACAGTAGGGAAATTCCTTAAGAAACTAAAAATAGAATTACCTTATGACCCAGCAATCCCAGTACAGGGCATATACCCTAAGAAAACCATAATTCAAAAAGAGTCATGTACCACAATGTTCATTGCAGCACTATTTACAATAGCCAGGACATGTAAGCAACCTAAGTGTCCATCAACACATGAATGGATAAAGAAGATGTGGCACATATGTACAATGGAATATTACTCAGCCATAAAAGGAACGAATTTGAGTTATATGTAGTGAGGTGGATGGACCTAGAATCTGTCATACAGAGCGAAGTAAGTCAGAAAGAGAAAAACAAATACCATATGCTAACGCACATATATGGAATTTTAAAAAGCGGTACTAATGAACCTAGTGGCAGGGCAGGAATAAAGATGCAGACGTAGAGAACGGACTTGAGGGCACGGCGGGGTAGGGGAATTTGGGATGAAGTGAGAGAGTAGCATTGACATATATACACTAACAAATGTAAAATGATTGGCTACTGGGAAGCTGCTGTATAGCACAGGGAGATCAGCTTGGTGCTTTGTGACAACCTAGAGGGATGAGATAGGGATGGTGGGAGGAAGGCCCAAGAATGAGGGAATATGAGGATATATGTATACATATAGCTGATTCACTTTGTTGTACAGCAGAAACTAACACAACATTGTAAAACATTTATACTGCAATAGAGATGTAAAAACAACAACAACAACAAAGGATAGGTTCTTTCTCTGTCCAGAATAACCTATCTCCCTGTGCTCTTTGTCTGATCCCTTCCTGTCTCTTTCAGGACTTTGCACCAACAGTTGCATTCTCTTCCTTTTTGCTATCTCCTTCCTCATACACCATACACAGGCTCAAGTTCCTCTCATTTAAGAAGAAAATAAATAAGAAAAAAGAAAATGAAAGCTACCCTTAATCCAATATTCCCTTCTAGTTGCTACCTTGCTTCTCTTCTTAGCAAGTTCCTCCCAACAGCCTACATTTCTATCTACTTTCTCATACACTCTCCCACTAGTTAACCCTCGGCAATCTGTCAGAGTCTCTGTTCACATATGTGATAGAGTTTTAAAGTAAACAAAAATTACTATGGAAATAAATTTTGTTAACATGTCAATGAATGTTTTATCCATCTAGAACCTGTACAACATTGTAGGTAAGTTCATCTTAATGAGCTATTCTAAATGCTTCTAAAACCACAAGCCAGATTTACAAATAAAATTCCTTAGCACTTTTCCTATAGTATTTGAAACAGAGAATCAGGTATAATTAGAATCTTGAGGACAAATAAACTCAGTGTTCATTTTTGTAAATATTCCCTGCAATATAATTTGGTTTCATATTGTGAAATTTAGTGCAACAGGCCACCTAGCAAGATTATAGTAATGTCAGCAATTAGTCAAATATTATTTTGCTGTGTGTGCTGTAGAGTCAGTTCTACAAAAACAAAACAAGACAAAAACAAACAAAAAATCCCACTTCCAATCAATCACCTTTCAGTAACAAAATCTTGAAAGTAATTTTCTGATATACCAGAGGTTGAATGTTGCTCTATTTTATCTTTCACTTTAAATTCAAGAAAATGTCTAATAAAATAGGAGAAACAAATAGATTCACTAATTCACTTTCACTCATCAAAGCAGAGTACATGTTCTGAAATTAAAGAAAAAAAATCTTAATAAGTTTTCCTTACTTTTTTTTTAGTTCTTGTCAACCAGTCAACTCCTTGAGAAGCATATTAAGATGTTTAAATTTAACTAATAAAATAAATAAATATAACAAAACACATGTTCTAGGTAAATAGCACCTTGCCATACTTTAGTTGAGAACTGTAGTTGACAGTAGGTACTGGCCTCAGGTGACTCACATGGCTGCTCTCAAGTTTGGAGACAAGACACGCAGCTACACCTTGCAACTTGAATGCATGCCTCCTCATTCCTCAAAGGAAAGAGGGTGGCATCAGTGAAGGGCTGCATTTATTCCTCTTCCACATGCTCTACAGTTTACCAAGATTGGGAACAATCTACCTGGAAAACACCGATTTAAGTAGTTGCATGTAGAAACTTGAGTCAGTGACTGGCCCTATAGCTATAATTTATGACAATGGTATTTTAGTATCTTTTATAGATTGATGCCTTGGGCAGCTGCTTTCAGGCCTGACTCAGCACCTAGCTCTGCATTCTCCTCATCTGTGGACTGTAAAAACCATCTAACCAATGATTTCTAAGACAGAAATCAGAATCATCAAAATTCATATCTGTCTCTCAATCCTTTTCCCAAATTCACAATATTACCAAGCTTTTGGGCTATCCTGTCTATCATATATCAGCTCATACACCTTATTAGGAGTGGTTAGCATCACTCCCTCTCCCCCACTTTCCTCAACTCTAAGCCCCTTGAAGACAGAAAAGTTGTCTTATTCTTCTTTAGCCCTGGTCCCTACAGCAATGCCTGGCCTATAGCTCATGTTTTTTAAATAACCATTGAAGGGAAGCATGAATCAATGAGTACACCTCTGAGCCGACACTAGGAAAGTTGTCCAGAAGATGATGTAAAGCACATGGGATCATCACATAGTTATTTGAAAATAAATTTAGATATAGAACATTAAAAATAACCATAGCACCTCTTTCAAAGATCAAGATAACAAAAGTAAGTGACAAATAGCATTTTGGGGATGATTCACCACTAACAACATGTAAAAAACAGTTACCTTTCTTTATCGTATACTTGGATTGTCCATAAAATCTGGTTCTTCCAGTTGATGAAGCAACCATCTCTCTCAAAAGATAGGGCTGTTTATGGTGTAAAGAGGTCAGCCTCTCTCTTCATACATGCGATGAAGTTTTAAAGCAAACCAACAATCCCACTCCTGGGCGTATACCTGGAGAAGACCATAATTCAAAAAGATACATGCACCCTAATGTTCATTGCAGCACTATTTACAATATCCAGGACATGGAAGCAACCTAAATGTCCATCAACAGAGGAATGGATAAAGAAGATGTGGTATATATGTATAATGGAATATTACTCAGCCATATAAAGGAATCAAATTGGGTCATTTGTAGAGATTTGGATGGACCTAGAGACTGTCATACAGAGTGAAATAAGTCAGAAAGAGAAAAACAAATATCGTATATTAATGCATATATGTAGAATCTAGAAAAATGGTATAGATGAACTTATCTGCAAAGTAGAAATAGAGACACAGATGTAGATACACACATATAGATACCAAATGGGGAAGGGAGGGGTGGGATAGACTGGGAGATTGGGACTGAAATACATACACTACTATGTATAAAATAGATAACTAATGAGAACAGTCTGTATAGCACACGGAACTTTACTCAATGCTCTGTGGTGACCTAAATGGGAAGGAAATCCAAGGAAGAGGGGATATGTGTATATACACGTGGCTTATACTTTGCTGAACAGCAGAAACTAACACAACATTGTAAAGCAACTATACTCCAATAAAATAAATAAATAAATAAAGTAAACCCAAGTTATGTAATAAACATTGTAACATATAAGTGAATGTTTTATCTACTTCGATTCTATAATATTGAATAAATTTATAAGAAATGAGAAGCAATTTAACAAATTTAAGAAAAATAAGATATAGCACAAATTAGGGCCTCTTCTCTGCTTTTTACTCTCTTTGATCTCTTAACTAAACTTCTGAATATTTCCATGCTTCAGTGAATTTTATATGCACTTCTTCCCTTCAGGGACAAAGCCTCACAATTTGTATTCCAGAACTCAGAGTTTCATTGCCTCAAAAATCACATTTAGCTTTATTCATAGGTGGCCTTTGGCTGTTTTGATGCTTAAAGTCTTACAAGGACCTTTACCAATGGTTTCTGAAGTTCTCTGAAAAAACTCCCCAACTTTGTGTACAAGAAAAACTGAAAGCCTCAGTGTATCTGCCCCAGACATCAAATCTTTCAATAGTCCCTTGCTACCCTGGAATTGACCTGCTTTATATGAGAGGATTTGAAATATTCAAGAGAGGAGGGTCTCTCTATATGCAGCTTCTCTCTATTTTCATGAGAACATGTTCACCTTAGAACTGGATCCAACTTTTGAAACATAATGTGGTGATTTTTATCCTGCTTCTTTTTCCTTTGATTAGTTCTTTACCCCGGTTTGTTTTTGTATCAAACTCATATTCTCATTTCTTATCCTACATTATATATACTCTCCTTTTTTACCAACTATTTTTGTAGCTTCAGGTCTATTTTCTTTGATAGAATTTACTTTTAAATAACTTTAAAAGTTACACTTTCTCAGTTAAAACTCAGAAATAATATTACTATATACCTTCTTTGAACCTCCTTGCTTACTGTTTCATGAACATTGACAGTAGTAACACTAAGATATTTTATTCAGTTGTAAATAATAGAAAAACTATTACAAATAGGAGTTTATTTTCAACAAGAAGTCTAGAGATAGTCATAGGAGTTCCAGATTGCTGCCAAGGAACCAGGATTCTTCAGCTTTCTACTTTATCAACCCTTGTACATTAGTTAGAGTATGCTAGGTTGTGCTGCTATGACAAACACTGACGTCTTTAAAAGTCAAAACACAAAACACACAAAAAATGCGGCTGGTGGGGATGAAGTGGTCATTCATGAACAAAGGTTCCTCCCATTTTACCCTCAGCATGTAGTCAAGGTCATAGTAGAAGGGGAGTCTGATTATCAGAGACCTTAGGGGTGAGATAGAGCTCAGCATCCCTGGTCTATACCTCTTTAGCTTACCCTCCACCCCTAAGATTTGTTCATCTAGCATCAGTTGAAACAGTTCTTGGGATACAGCTTCTGATGTTCCCAAGATGACCCACTGGGTTTTGATAATTAAAGCCTAAGAATAGGGACTTCCCTGGCGATCCAGTGGTAAACAATCCGCCTTCCAATGCAGGGGATGTGGGTTCGATCCCTGGTCAGGGAACTAAGATCCCACATGCCATGGGGCAACTAAGCCCACGTGCCACAACTACTGAGTCCACACGCCACAAACTACAGAGCCCACGCACTCTGGAGCCCTCGCACCACAACGAGAGAGAGAAAACCTGCACGCTACAACTAGAGAGAAGCCCGTGTGCCATAACAAAGAGCCTGTGCACCACAATGAAGATCTCGCATGCCACAACGAAGATCCTGTGTGCCGCAGTGAAGCCCAAAAGGAGCCAAAAAAAAAAAAAAAAAAACAACCCTAAGAATAATTCCTTTCCTACAAGTCAAAGTGGAACTCCCTGAAACTTTCATCCACTTATTTTAATATTCTTTCCAATGGTTAATCTTTTTGAAAGTCATGGTGTTTGGAAATATAAAGAATGGTTATGGACATTTCCCCCAGAAAAGTATGTGTATATGCAAAACTCACATGTACTTTCATGAGTTTGGAGGGCTTCTTGGAGTTTTTCCATGGATACCCAAATTAAGAACACTTGACCTATAGCAACTTGAATAAAATCCTATCTATACTTCTATATCATAGCTCCTTGAATATTTGAAAACAGCTTATATATTCTTTCCTTTACTTGTCAAACACTGACAAAGCCTTACTATGTTCAAATACTGTTCAAAGCACTTTATTATGATTAACTCATTTGATTTTCTTAACATTATAAAGTAGGCATTATTATTTTCCCCCTTTTACAAATGAGGAAACCGAAGTACAGAAGAGTTAAATAACTTGCCCAAGGTCACGCAGCTACTAAGTGCAAGAATCAAGATTTGAAAGTAGACAATCTGGCTTCTGAGCCTATGCACTTAGCACCATGACACTTAATTGATGTTTAGTTTGGAAAAGAGAAGTCTAACTTCTTTGACTGTATTTATATTTCATAAATTTTAGACCCCTCATTCTTGTCTAGACAATGTAGTCTGACAATATCCCTTTAAAATGTGTTGCCCAGTTCCAAACACTATAAATGTACTGGTACAGCACCACACTGAATCAGCTTGTTTTGACAGCCGCTAAGGGGTCATTCATGCTGGGGAAGGACAGGATAAAGGAGGAGGCCTATGCGTCTTCTTCAGCTTCACACTGTCTGGGTCCTCTGGGCTAGGGTTAGGAATAGCTGTGGGATGGATATATCTGCAAGACTTTGTTATGTAATATCCCAGGAAAAGTCATGCATGGATTCTTTTCCTCTCAGAATGAAACTTATTCCAGGCACCAAGTAATCATCCCCAAGAGAATTAAGTGGTCCCTAATTAAGAACAATACTACTAAATCCTCACCTGAACCACAAAATAACCACACTTGAAGAGTCCACAGCCCTAAATGAAGAAGGACTGTTAATCTATGGTGATACCTTTAGCTTGATTTTATTTTATTAGAAGGATTTTATAGTGGTTATTATCTCCTGGTTTACATAATCCTACACTTCCCTTAAGGCAATGTGAATTGAGATTCATTGGAATTTGAATTTACAACCCAGTGCAGCTGGCAGTGCTGAGACTCAAATTCAAGACCACAAAACACCACACTAGTAGATACATATTTGGAAAGTTGGGGGTTGGTGGGGAGTTACTGGGATGTGATTCATCAAATTGTCTGAGGTGAGGTGTCTGGGAATTTGTACTACAAGTGAATCTGAACTTCAACTAATTTGACTTAAAGGTTCCATGACCTCTCTTAAGTGGGAGACTCCATTGCTCTGGCGTACTTACCCTCCATCTTTGTCTGTTGCTAATAATTTAGCCAGCAACAAGGTATGCTTAAAGATCAGCTTTTTTCTGCTACAAATATGACTTCAGTCCAAGAATTTAAGCACCTGAACTCAAGTGAGGATAATAAATGTCAAAGGAATATTTATAGCTTGGTATATGGAGACTTTCCAGGTCCCTGTTCTGCAATAACACAGATCCATCTGCTAAGGGCATTAGAGTTGTGTGTTGTTGCCTTTTTTTTTTTTTTTCCAAGATGATAGGTTCTGAAAATAGAAAAACGGCAGTATGCAAAGACTGACATTGATTTTAACCCTTTCCTACTCAAATAATTATTGAATGAAGAGTTAATTACCAAGGGTAAAGTTTCTCTACATTTCCTGGCTATTGGATGCAAGCCCAGAAGAAACCTTAGCTCCGTCTTACATAAGCCCCTGTCATCATTGCGCTCATAGACCTACCTGAGGATTTACCGTAATCTTGTCAGACTTTAGGGACCTGAGGTTAGTCCACTCCCTAATCTATCATTGGGATTATGATTGTTTTTACTGCTATACCATAAACATGGTTACCATTGGTACTATCATAAGTTAATGTATTTCTCCTCTAAAGTCTTAGAAAGAGTACTTTTAAACACCTACACACAGAGTTTATATGTATTTGTACCAGGAGTTTATTTAGTTCATTTTCTATGATTGGCAATGGCAGGAAGAACCTCTCTGGCTCCTTTCCATCTGTGTGACCCAACCTAGAGAATTTCCATAGAGCTGACTGAGTCAATTAGCTTCTAAATGAGAAATTCTATGCATTGGTTGAGATTAACACTAGAGTACCAATCTAAACAGTACAATAAAGTGGAAGAAGAATGATATCTCTTCTGTGACTAATAAATGCGTATTCTCTGCTGCACAAAAGAAGACAATACTTTAATACGTGAGGGAATGTGTCTCATGTTACATCTGGGCTTGGTCTGAAATAGTATGCAAATTAAATTTTGCACAGCATATTTTCCCTCATAGCACAGTTTCAAGAATGTATCATTCTAGATCATCAATTGGCATTTACTTCTCTTTTTAAATTTACATTTAATTTTAGTTTTACAAAGACTCCAATTGCAGGGTTGAGTTAACCATGCTCTGCAGGCAGTAGCATATTATTATTACTGGTCTGCACAAGACACACCTCTTGTTTTATTTATTAACTTGTTTTCTCTTCATTCACATTCTGTAGCCCCATATCTTGCTCTCACTCTAGTCAACTCCCCTCATATGCTTGATTTTAAACCTTTTCTTTATATAAATCTTTGGAAAATGGCAATGGTTGTTTGTGTGCATGTCATTTAATTTACACTACTGTTGTTGTGCTATAGATACCAGCTATCTTACTTTTTTCACGCAACAATATAATTTTAAGATACAATCTTATTGCTATGCATATATCCAGCTTGTGGCTTCTGGTTTCTGCCAAGTACTACATTGTCTGCATCCACCTCATGTTAATACTCCCTCAGGGCTGGGACGCAGACTGCTATCATCTTCCTGCTACCACAAACAACACTATGATAAACATTGCTTTGAGCTTCTATTTGTTCTCTATCCAATAATAAAAGCCTTTAAGCAAATATTCAAGTGCATTGATAGATTCCCTAACTAAGAAAACATGGAGAATCTTATTGGAAATTAGGTCATGTGGCTATTTCTCTTACTATGCAAATAATTATCCTTAATATGTTTGTGGTATAAGTTTCCTGTTTGGACTTATATACATTTGACTTCCATAAAGATAAAACATCTATATGAAACAATTTGGATGTTCTTCCAGCTCAGTGGGCTTAATGCTTTGCTCTCTATCATTTAAACTGTCGCAAGTAATCAGCTTTCTTCTCTGAGATACTGTATCCCAGACCAATAGATATGACTTCTTGGAAGTCCTAACATTTGGCTTACATTTTCTTTTTCTTAAACTGACCTCAAAAGAGTGATATCTTCAGGCCAAATCTCTCCCTAAAGAAATTAGCAGTGTATAAGGTTAGCTAAAATGGCAGATTCATAAGAACTCTGTAACTATTTGGGTGCAGGAATAGGCAATAGTAGATGATAGTAAGACAGCTTTGCAAACGTCCCCACACCTATAAGCTGGGGCTAAAATTTTGACAGGTCCTTAGTAAAAAGTAATGTTGAGTCTATTCATTCTTTGTGCTAAAGGTAATATGAAGTCTGGGAAGTAGACTGATATAACTGCCATGTGTTGAGGAATGAAATGCTTTAATTAACCAGTGTTTACTGAATATTTATTATATTTGAGGCACTATGATAAGCAATGGGATAGAAGAATGTGGGATGTAAGCATTTATAAAACATTTATAATTGTAAGAGTATAGTATAGTGGAGGTTCCTGATGTGAATAACTAACAGGAGAGGGTAAGACTGTAGAAACCCAATTCAACAAACATTGAGTTTCAACCAAGTACAGGGCTCTTGTTTTATCAATAAGTCCTCATCAAATAAACACAAATGACTTCAGTACCACCCTTACAATCTGCAGGAGGTGGAAAACAAGAAAATAAATGCTATTAAGTCTTATGGAAACCATGTTGGAAAGAATGCAGAAGGAGAAAAAAAAGTCAATTCCACCTAGAAGAGCAAGGCAAAGCTTCATATAGAAGGTGGTATGTGAACTGAGTCCTGAACCTTAAGTGGGTTAAGAGGGGAAGATTTCCTTGTAAAGCAAAATCCTGGAGGGTAAAAGAGTCTCATGATTAGGGAAACAGTAAGTAATTCAGAAGAACCCATCTGGGTTCAAATTCTGGCTCTACCACTTATAAGCCTATGATCATCTGCATGTATCACTTTCCTCATCCATAAAATGGACATAATTCCTTCCTCATGGAGTTAATTTGAAAATCATAGAAGACAAAACTGTAAAATTATGGATACTGTACGTGGAATGTAATAAGTGCTCAATAAATGTTAGTATGTTAATAACAATAACAAATAATATATTGGTTGTCAGTGAAAGGGTGAAGGGAAGAGAAAAAAAGGGAGTGAGAAATAAGTCTGAAAAGGTAGGCAGAAGCCAGATCATGGAGGATCTTATATGCATTCTCTGGAGTTTAAAATTTGTTGGGTAGGCAATAGGAAGTTGGAAAGGGTTTTTTGGTTTGTTTTTTAATTTATTTGTTTTGTATTTTATATTGGAGTATAGTTGATTAACAATGTTGTGTTAGTTTCAGGTGTACAACAAAGTAATTCAGCTATACATATACATGTGTCTATTCTTTTCCAAATTCTTTTCCCAACTAGGTTGTTACAGGGTTTTAAGGCAAAGAAGAAACTTGATAAAATTTAGATTTTAGAAAGAACACTCTGACATTAATATAGAGGATGGACTGGAAGAATGAACTGGAAGAATGAACATTTAGAGGCGAGGAGGTCACTAATGATCCAGGATAACTATGAGCATGGAAGTAGGAAGGAATGTGAAAAGTTTTGGGGATGATTCTGAGACATATACCAGACTTGTTGTTTGATTTCACGAGGAAAGTGAGGGGGAAAAAAAGAACTCTTGAATGATTTCCATTTCTAGGTTTGGTGACTGTCATTTGGTGGTGTCATCCTTCAAAACAGTAAGTAAAAGGGGAAAAAATTTATAAAAAAGATAAGGAATTCAGAAGTTCAAGATAAGTTTTAAACATTTTACTGGTGCCATCAAGTGAGCAATCCAATGGTCAGATCTGGAAATCAGGGAAGAGGTCTCACTTGGAGATAAGTGATTTGACAGTAATTGAAGTCAGGAGAGTAGATGACCCATAAAAAGAAAGCACGTGGAATTAAATATAATGTGGCCACTTAACAGAGCCCTGTAAAACAACAATACTTAGAGACAGGCAAAGAAAAAAAGAGCAGCAAAAGGAGATTGAAAAGGGAAAAGATACAAATGCAAACATGAATAATGCATACCCCTGGATATTACAAAAGCCAAAGTAGGTGGCTTGAGGAAACTGGTGAAGAAGGATGTGGTGGGAGGATAAGGAGTCCAGCAGCCTGAGACTGCTGCAGGGATCCAAATGACACCCAGCTTCACACTCTGATTCAGGAAGTACCAGAGGTCCTGCCTATGGTAGCCCACGAATCATGGGCCAGGATGCTCTCCTGGCTCATATGTGACATATAGAATTTTTAATTTATTATAAAATATTTCACACATTAAAAGAAATGAAAGTAGTTCAATTAATTCTTGAATACCTATTATGCATTTTAAGAAATAAATCAAACCCATGGATCCAAAACCACTTTGGAAAACCCTCTTATTCAATTCTTCCACAAAGGGAACCACTGTTCACAATTTTCTGCTTATCATTCCCCTACTCTTCTGTAAAGCTTTATCACATATGTATATATACATAAATATTAAGTTTTACATATTTTTGAACTCTTTTGTATTCCATTATTTCTTTTTCTATTCAACATTTATGTTGTGAGTTTCACCCATATTAAAATTAGCTATTTGTGCCTTAACATTTTTTCTTCCTCAATCTTGCCAGAGACATAACTGCTTTATTAGTTTTCTCAAAGAAATGTTTGCCTTTGTTGATTACTGTATCTTCATTTTTCTACTTATTTTTTATTCCTATCATTATTTACATTTTTATCTTTGTATTTGAATTTCTTCTATTGTTCTTTGTCTAACATTAATTTTGTATTTAGCTCATTCTTTCCGAATTTCTTTCTAATATAAACATTTAAGGTTTAAAATTTCCCTGTAAGTATTATTCTAGCTTCATCCCACAAGTTTTGTTATTTAGTATATTTCATCATTTAGTTTTAACTATTTTCTGATCTCTTTTTCTGATTTTTTCTTTGACTCATGTCTTTTAAAATTTTCAAGCACATAGGATTTTTAAATTTATCTTTGTTGTTGCCATTAATTTCATTATTGTCAGAGAAAATAAAGTCTTTTGATACTGATTCTTTGAAATTTACTGAGAATTGCTTCATCATTGGTACATTATCACTTTTCATATACATAATTATGTTCTTGAGAAACTGTATTCTCATATGTGGAATGAAAGCTTCTGTATCTATTCCTTATATCAGAATTATTTATTGTCTTTTTCAGATCTTCTAAATCATTGTTGTTTTCCTTCTCAATTTTTCGTTGTTGGTCCTCAGAGAGGGAGTGCATTTGTCCATTACTCCTTTTCTTTCTATTTCTATTTGTGATATTTTGAAGTTACGTTCTTATATTTACCAAAGTTTAGAATGCTTGTATATGTTTTATCATTTTGAAGTGGCCCTCTTTATTCTTGATTATAGTTTTGTTTTAAAATGTGTTTGGTATTAATATAACTGTGATAGCTTATTTAATTTAGTATGTATATTGTAGTTTTTTTAAACATCTTAGAGTATAATTGCTTTACAATGGTGTGTTAGCTTCTTCTTTATAACAAAGTGAATCAGCAATACATATACATATATCCTCATATCTCCTCCCTCTTGCGTCTTCCTCCCACCCTCCCTATCCCGCCTCTCTAAATGGTCACAAAGCACGGAGCTGACCTCCCTGTGCTATGTGGCTGCTTCCCACTAGCTATCTATTTTACATATAAATAAGGAAACACAAGCTTTAAATGATACATTAAACAAGATGGACTTAACTGATATTTATAGGACATTCCATCCAAAAACAACAGAATACACTTTCTTCTCAAGTGCTTATGGAACATTCTCCAGGATAGTGCATATCATAGGTCACAAATTAAGCCTTGGTAAATTTAAGAAAATTGAAATCGTATCAAGTATCTTTTCCGACCACAATGCTATGAGACTAGATATCAGTTACAGGAAAAAATCTGTAAAAAATACAAACACATGGAGGCTAAACAATACACTACTAAATAACCAAGAGATCGCTGAAGAAATCAAAGAGGAAATAAAAAAATACCTAGAAGCAAATGACAATGAAAGCCCGATGACCCAAAACCCATGGGATGCAGCAAAAACAGTTCTAAGAGGGAAGTTTATAGCAATACAATCCTACCTCAAGAAATAAAAAACATCTCAAATAAACAACTTAAACTTACACCTACTGTAGTTTTTTTAATCATACTTTTATTTTCAACATCTTTTTGGTCCTTACACTTTAGTGTTTATCTCTTTTTTAAAAAAATATTTTTAAATTTTGTAATTGAAATAAAGTTGACTTAAAATGTTGGGCTAGTTTCAGGTGTACAGCATAATGATTCAATATTTTTTCAGATTATACTCCATTATAGGTTATTACAAGATAATGGGTATAATTCCCTGTGCTATGCAGTATATCCTTGTTGCTTATCAATTTTATATGTAGTAGTTTGTATCTGTTAACCCCATACCCCTAATTTGTCCCTCCCCCTTCCTTCTCCTCTTTGGTAACCACAAGTTGTTGTTTTCTATATCTGTGAGTCTTTTTCTATTTTGCATATATGTTCATTTGTATTAGTTTTTAGATTCCCAGATAAGTGGCATCATATAGTATTTTTCTTTCTCTGTCTGACTTATCTCACTAAACATAATATTCTCTAGGTCCATCCATGTTGCTGCAAATGGCAGTATTTCATTCTTTTTTATGACTAATATTCCCCTGTGTGTGTGTATACCACATCTTCTTAATCCAATCATCTGTTGATGGACATTTGGGTTCCTTCCATGTCTAGTGTTTCTCTTTTAAATAGCATGTACATGGATTTTGTTATTTTTAACTGAATATTTTGGTAATTAACATTATTGTGATATATTTGGAATATTTTACCAACTTATTCTGTACTTTATCTTTACTTCTTTCTTTATTTTATGTTTTTACTTCTCCTTTAATGAATTCTTTTGAATTGGCTGAGATTTTACATTTGTCTCTTAATTCTGTTTTTCTCCTCTTTTGGTTTGGACATTATTTACTTTTTTCTATTTTGTTAGCGGTTATCCTTGAAATTTTAACATATGGATTACACATAAAAAAGTGGAAAACTAATTAGTATGCTTATCCCCTCTCTAACCAACATAAGCAGCCACAGCATACTTTAGTCACTGCCTATTATGTTAGACAGTTTATCGATCCTCTTTTATTTAGTTCTTAATATTATAATTTTAGTCCTTCACATTTTTGATTTTTACTTATATTTATGCATGTTTAGCAATTTCTTTTGTCATAGTTTCATTTTATACCTCAGATATTCCTTCTGAGATCATCTTTCTTCTTCTGAATAACATCTTGTAAAATTTTCATCAGCAGTAAGTGCTCTTATTTTTTATTTGAAAATGTCTTTATTATGTGCTAATTCTTGAAGGATAGTTCACCGGAAATAAAATAACTCTTGACCTATAATTATATTTCAGCATTTTCTAGATATTATTCCACAGTCCCTTGGATTCCACTGTTCCTCTCGGGAAGTCAGTTGCCAGCCTAATTGTCATTCCATTGTAAGAAATCTGTTTTTCTATCTGGTACTTTTAAGATCATCTATTTGCTTTGGTGATCTGCTGCATCAGTATGATATGTCTAGGAATGGATATATTTTGATATATTTTCTTGTTTGGGGTATGTTGTGCTTTTCGAGACTAAAGAGCCAAACAATCATTAATTATGAAAAATTCGATTCTAATCCACAAATATGATATATTCTTCCATTAAATCTCCTTTAATTCCTCTCAATGATGTGTTATAGTTTTCTGTGGTCTTTCACATCTTTCATTAAATATAGTCCATGTTTTAAGTATTTAATATTACTGTTATTTTCTAACTGCTTTTTGTTAGTACATGGAAATATAGATTGATTTTTTTATATATTGATTTTGCATCCAAGAACGTTGTTGAACTCATTTATTAATTATAATAACTTATGTATAGATTCTTCCACATTTTCTAAGTATGGAAGTATTCTGTTTACAAATAATAATAGCATGACTTCTACCTTGTCAATGCAGATGACTGCAGAAGACCATGTGTTATAAATTGCTAGAATCCCTCCTTCCTCTACACAATAGCATGAATAATATTTCCTCTATAGGTTCAAATAGTCTGATCTGTAGTTCATGAGTCACAAGATCAATCAGAATGAGCACTATTTACTTTTCAGTTTGCTAACTTGTCTTCACAAACATTTAGTTCAATAATTCATTGAACTTTGCTCAGAATTTCTGAAATCCCTACAGGGTTTAGTCTGTGTAAAATTTCAACCTGAAATGGATTTGTCTGGAAATTCATCATCAGAGATTTTTACATAAAATCTTCCCCTCATATGTAACTAAAAATATTTTACTGGCAATACTGACATATAAACATAGATGGGTCCCTGTAAACCATATAGTATATAGTACTTGATCATTATTTTCACTCGGCATGCTCACATACGAAGTTCATTACTGAGAAAGGAAAAAAAGGAATGAGATTATAGGTGATTTAAAAATAAATATTCTTGTTGAATTTGTACCTATATAAAAGATTATAAATTCAATTTCATTAGTTTTGTTTTCATAAAGCTTAAATGGATAAAATTTCCTAATTTAACTCATGTACTAAGCAGGGAAATTTTTAGGCTAGGGACAAAGCAGAGAGGAGAAGTTAAACACAAATTAGGGGATGCATGCCTTCACATGCTGATATTCCCTTTAGGAAAAGACACCAGGCTTGTGTAAGGGCTAGGAAAACATCAATATTATCACTTCAGGGCTTTTGCATAAGTTTTCCCCTGTTTGAAAAATGTTTTTTTTTTCCTCATTCTTCATCTGAACGATTCTACTTATGCAAGTCTCAGTTTAAATGTCACTTTCCTAGGCCCTTTTAAACCAATGTGTCTCAATCTAAATTTGCCTTCCCCATGTCATTCTATTTTATTTTAGGTTCTTTATCATAAATTTTAATTCCATATTTGCATGTTTACTTGTGGTTCTCAAACTGCAATGTGCTTAAGAAGCACTTGAGGAACGCATTAAAAATGTAGATTCTTGCACCTAACTTTACAAATTTCCACCCAATACATCTTAGTTGGGACCCAGAAATCTACATTTTTAACAAACTTTCCCAATTAGTTTGGGAAAGTAGGTGGCCCTAAGAACATACTTCTGGAAGTTCTCCATGAGGGCAGCAACTCTGTCTCTCTAACATCTAGCAGAGTGATTAATAAATATTAGCTGCATTACAAATATTAGGACTCAAAATATCCAACACACTTCGGCAAGTAAGCCAGGGGACTAATACTGATTTAGGGTCAGGGCTGCCTTCAGACCCAGAGAAAACTTTCTACATGTTGGGTGAAAGAGTTTGGAAGAGAGGAAAAAAGGAATCCGAGTGTTGGAGTTTGGGCCAGAAGTCAAAGTTGATGAGCTGTCAGCAGCCAGTCTTTATCGTGATGAGTCAAAGACTGTATACAAAACTCCTATGGGGTATCCAGTTCAGAATTTTAGCTGGATAAGGGCACTATCTTCCTTTCATCACAGTGCTGCTTTCAACACATCAGGAAACACCATGTCACTCCTTGACAGAGGCTGGCAATTTGAACTAGGGAGATAATTTGATGGCTTTAAAGCTGGCTGATATTTTCATTTGTGATTCTTCATGGCAGCACTGCCCCTCTTTCTCTGTTTTGTCCCCTGTTGTGAGGTTTGGCAGCTAGAATAGTATTTTAAGGCACGGTTGGTTGTGGGGCGCTATGCGGGAACTGTAATGCCAGCATTTCTGCTATCTGATACCAGCAATTTAAGGGACAATGATGTAAAGAGAAATGGTTCTTGGGGACTTAAAAAAAAAAAACCTGAAATGGACCAGAGGGACTTGAGAGCTAAGGCCTGAGATTAACCTCTGGAGCTATAGATAAGCAAGAGTAGACCTTGTTTGCTGTTTTAGAGTGTGAGGAAAGATTATTTAGGGTCTGCCTTTCAATTTTGTCTTCCAAGAATAAGTTAAGGTTGGGTATGGTGACTTTAAGGGAAGGTGGAAGTCTCAACAAAATCAAGTATTCAGGAAATCAGTTACTGAGAAAACTTAACTCAGTAAGGAATGGTAAGGATAGGGCTGAAAAGAAAATCAATTATTGTATGGCAGTCAACATAGCTGCATGATTCGATCTGTAACTCTAGGGGAAAACGAATTTGGCTAAAATGCCTTCTTACCTGACGTTCTGGTTTTTGTTTTTTTGGGTTTTTTCCTACATCTCTGTTTTTAGATGTTACTTTTTAGAGAGTTGGCATGTAGACAGTCTCTGACAAGGCAAAATATCTTTAATGGGCTCTCTCTGAGTTAAAATCTTTGGCCTCTTCCAATCTTTCATCTCCTTTGAGCAGTAAATCCCTCCGCTCTTTCAGACAGCTCTTGAGACCAGGTTGACATAAACAGTAATATCTGCCAGGAAACATGGCAGCTCTGCTTAGAAGAACCTGGAGTGCCTGGGGAATACTTGGCTGCAAATTTTTGTGTTGAGAAATGTGGCACCAGAGATCAGAGGGGATACATGTCTGTCTGGCTTTTGGTTTGCACTCAAGGGCTACGCTGTAAGTGACCAGAGGCCAAAACTAAAACAAAGCCTCCTTAATCTGTGCATCTACCAGCATCTTCCCCATCTGGCAGGAAGATTCTCCTCTTCTGTTTTCACTTACTCCCAGTTAATATTTCAAACAGCATTTTTATTTCTGCAGTTCCAGATTCTAATCAGACCCCTGCCAATCTCTAAAGGGCTTGTGTGTCTCCTATCACTGGCCTGTTTTATTGACTCTATCTGAATTACTCCAGTTATGGCCATGCTGACATTTGCCCTCCAATCTGACTTTAATTACAATAAATATAAAGTTCAGATGGTATTGTTTCCCTTATCCTAACTTTATTCCAGTATGACACTCTAACTGCCTACATCAAAATTACCATGAAAGGGGGAGGGCTAACTAAATGAAGACTCTTGGGTCCCTGTACAAACATATGTAATCAGAGTCTTTGTAGATAAGACCTGATAATTTGCATCTGTTCAGCTTTTGTGGAAACGGGGGCTTCCACTTCCAGCAGTGACAGAATTGATATCAGACAAGCCCTTCCACTATAGATAGCCATAAAAATGCATAAAATGCATGAAACAATTTTCAGTTATTGAAAAACATGCAGTGCAGGATTGTGTCTCTGAAAGAAGGAAAATAAGTGATGTGAGCCTCAATTCACACAAGCTTTCTGCCCACAATCACCTTCCAGGAGATGTCCCAGGAAAACGGACAGAAAAAAGAATTCAGTGCTGTTAGTACAGATGAAATTTGCAGGGCAGATTATTAGAAGAAGGAGACATGCAGGAAAGAGACGCCAGAAATCTGCATAGAGGCACTCTGGAGCTTTGGTTCAATACTTAACTTCACGTGGAGAGATTTTGCAAGTCCTGGCAGAAATTAACTATCAGGGAATCTCTGAATTAAATGGATATTCCAGAGATCACACAAGGCTCAGAGATGAAGCTATAACCATCCAGAATGGAGAGATATTGCTAAACACTTCAGCCATTAGTTGATATCCCCAGAATGTCCACGCCTTAAGAGCAAGATTACTTTAAGGCTAAAGTGAGGACAAATCTAGACCCACAGAGCCAAATTCAAAGAGCCTTAAAGGAAGACAGAAAATATCCCCAATGCCCAACAAACAGTTAAACATTTCTTGAAAAGCAAAGAAGCAGAAAAATGTCACCAGTAACCAGAAGTAAAATCAGCCAATAGAAATAGTCTCAGGAATGACAGAGGTGTCAGAATTAGCCAAAGAGAACTTTAAAAGAGCTATTAATATTCCACTTCCTTATCCAACCTCTGCAGATAAGAGTTATAAACACAGGACAAGTACAGAAAAATACAAGGAACTGAAAGCACTTGAGAGTGAATAGCCGGCAGATTCTGGATAGGAGTTGATATCTGGAAGAAGGAAATTTCAGGATTGATTTAACCAGTTTTATGGCTCTCAGCCTTAGTTTGGGCCATAGTTGACACCTAGCTGAGCAGCTAGAACTGACAGAAAACTCACAGTCTTTCTTGGGTGAACAACTAGAGTAGAGATATTGCTGCACCAAAGCCATTAGAAAGTGAGGGTGGTATCCCATAAAGTAGAGAACCAGAAAGAGGAAGCCCAAAATTTAGTGTTATAAACTCTGTCAACCACTCTGACCCTGAAGGAGGCATGTATAGAGCAGACTCCAAACGACTCAGCTTATTGAAGAACCAAACTGAAACTTAAAATGCCAGTCAAAATGCAGAATTAAAAAATTTGAGTCCAGCTCTTCATGATAAACCAAACTTTAAAACACAAATTTTAAGAGAAATATAACATACTTCAGAGTCTCCAAAACATAATATTTATAATGTGCAAGATATTATATGTGATTATATGAATTATATGTGAATTATATGAATTATATATGAATTATATGAGAAGAACCAGAAAAATTGAGCCATTCTCAAGATAAAAGATAATTGATTGAGAACGACCCAGAGGTGACCCATAAGTTCAAATTAGCATAAAATTATTTTACAGGTGTTATTAAAAATGTGTGCAAGGATGTACAGGAAAATATACTTGCAATAAATAAAAAGGATTGAATGAAAAGATCTCAGTAGGGAAATAGAAATTATAAAAATATTCAAATGGAAATTTTATAACTGAAAAATACAGTATCTGAAATTTTAAAAATTCACTGGATGAACTTAAAAGCAAAATGGAGCTGCCTAAGGAGTCAGTGAATTGAAGACAGATCAGAATAAATTATAAAATTTAAAGGAGAAAAGAGAATTCAAAAAAAAAAGAAACATGCCTCAGCCACCTGTGAGACAACACATATAACGATAGTCCAAGAAGCAAAAGAGAAAGAGAATGGGGTTGAAAAATGTAGAAAAATAATGACTGAAAATGTCCCCAATTTGATGGAAGACATACATTTACAGATGCAAGAAGCTCAACAACTCCAAGCAAAATAAATACAAATAAAACCATGCCTGACAACGTTAAACTGATGAAAATCAAAGATAAAGTGAAAATCTTGAAAGCAGCAAGAATAAAATGATATATTACATATAAGGGGAAATGATAGCTAGTTCCTCATCAAAAACTATGTAGAATTGAAGACAGTAGAACAACATTTTTTAAATGCTGGGAAAGATACTTAGCCAAAAATTCTATAACCAGTGAAAATACTGAATAAAGGTGAAATAAAAATATTTTCAGATAAAATAAAACTGAGATTGTTCATTGCCAGTAGACCTGCAGTGTAAGAAATGCTAAGGGATGTTTTAGAGGCTGAAGGGAAATAATATCAAAAACTTGGATGTTCAGGAGAGAAAGAAGAACATCAGATATGGCAAACATCTGGATAAATGTAAAAGCTTATTTTTGCTTTTAATTTCTGTAAACTACATAGCACTGTTAAAACAAAAATTACAACATTTTCTTTTGGCATTTATAAAGTATTTCAGTGGAAAATATGTAACAACTTTAGCATAAGGGATTTGGGAAGGAGTAAATGAAGTCATACTGTTGCAAAATTTTCACATCTAATGTGAAGTAGTACAACATTAATACAAATAAATAAATTTAAGAATGTGTACTAAAATCCTTAGAGCAATCAATAAAAATTAATACATATGGTACAACTAAAAAGGCAACAGTAAAATGGAAGACAAATAAAATGGAATTCTAAAAAACTAGTCAAGTAAGTTGAAAGCAGGTAGCAAAGAAGGAAAGGAAGAACAAAAACGAGGAGGAAGCAAAACACAAATAGTAAAATAGTAGACCTAAATACAACTATATCAACAGTTAAAAGGCAGAGATTGTCAGAATAAAAAATCAAGACCCAGATATATGCTATGGGTAAGAGATGCATTGCAGATATAAAAATATTGATAAGATGAAAGTAAACAGATGAACCTAGGACTCCCATTTAGCTCTGGTCTGTAAAGAGCTTGGAAGCCATTAGTCTCAAACTTTCAAAAAGAAAAAGCTTAAAAAACTGAGTATCAACGACTATTCTTGCGTCCTTTAAAGACATGAAGTTGCAGGGCAAACCAGCGCCCCTTAATCTGGAGAGATAGGCAAATCCAGAGAGACACAGACAAGATCTGATTATGTGGAGCAGAAGCTGCTGAAGCCATAAACTGGTAGGAACCCTTAACTAGGAATTTTGACAAATTGCTGGAAGCCAAATGTGGACTAGGCTGCATCTTGGAAACTCCTTAAGGCTGCATGTTTTCATGGGTTTTACCTCCAGGAACTCCACCATATTCTCACAGTGATCCAAGAAAGAGCCCCTCCTGACTCTGGCAGGGGTAGAGGGGTGGAAATAATCATTGCACAGTATACCCATGGCATACTTTATAACAAAGGCCTACTCTCCAGGAAAAATGTCTTTGCCAGAGCCAATCTCAGTAGAAGACCATTTCCCCCATTCCAACCACGTCTAGACTTCCTATCTGACCTAACATCACGACCACCAGCAAAAGCAGTCAACAGATTTCAGGGATACAAGGAAATAGATTGGGAACACTATACCCAAGGAAAAGGAACGGGAGTGGGATTGGGGGAGTTATATCACTGGATAAACACTTGTGAAGATCACAGTCCAAAGACATAGTCTTACTAAAACGCTGAGATTTACTTAGATGATTATGGAACTCTCTCCGTCCCCCATACCTTACCACCACATCAGCAGGGCTCTAGGACAAAACAGTGGGTTACAGGTGAAAGAGCTGCAAAACGTACACTCCCACTGGGAGTACTTAGAGAAGCTCAAAATGAAGAGGGGAGACAAATATAAGGACACTAGAGGAATCTGAAGCCTATGACACCTACATCTACAGGAAACATTAAACACCCCAACTGCTAGTCAGGTTACCATAAATCCTCACACTGAAGGCCTATTTACCTTAGCTCTTATTACCCAAAACAACCTGGCTAGCTTTCAATAAACATTTTACAAAGCCAGAATGCAAGAACAGTCTGATGAGACAAAGCAATCATCAGAATCAGACTTAGATATGACACAGATGTTGGAATTATCAAACAGGAAATTTAAAAATATGTTAAGGGCTCTAATGGAAAAAATAGGCAACATGCAATAACAGATGGGTAATGTTCAGCAGAGAGATGGAAACTCTAAGCAACGAAATAGATGGAAAAAAAAGACCATGCAAATAGTAAGCATGAGTAGGCTGGAGTCAATATCAGCTAAAAATAGACATCAAAATAAAAAGTATTGTCAGAAACATTTTATAATGATAAAAGAGTGAATTCAAGCACATAGCACTCATAAATGTGTACACAGCTAATGATAGGATTCCAAAATACATGAAAAAAATCCACAGAGTTGAAGGGAAAAGTAGACAATTTAAAAATCATAGTTAATAATATTAACACCCCCCTTTCAACAATTTATAGATTAATATACAAATAATTAATAAAGATATAGATGACCTGAACATTACTGATCATCTTGACCTAATTGATATTTATAAAAAACAAAAACAAACAAAAAAAAACCTACTCTCAACAACTGCAAAGAATATATCCTATTTAATGCACATAGTATATTCACCAAGACAGATCTTGTGCTGTGATCCAAAATGAGTTTAAATAAAAGGATTTAAATAATATAGAATATATTCTCTGGTCACAATAATATTTAATTAGAAAGCAATTAACAATAAGATATCTAGTGAAATACCAAATAGTTGGAAATAAACAACACATTTCTAAGTAGTCTATGGGTCAAAAATGGAATCACAAAGGAAAACAGAAAATAGTTCAAACTGAATAATGGAAAATATATCAAAATTTGCAGGATGTAGTTAAAACAGTGCTTAATGGGTAACTTATCTTTAAATATTTTATTAAAAAAGAAGAAAAGTATAAATCAATGATCTAAGCTTCCATTCAGTGATCAATGATCAAGCTTCCCACTTTTTTTCTAAAAAAAGTAAAGTTAAACAAAATAAGAAAGTGGAGTAAAGAGCAGAAATCAACAGAATAGAAAACAAGTAACATGAAAATTGACAAAGACAAAATTTGGTTCTTTAACATGATCAGTAAGATTGAAACTCCCTAGCTAGACTATCAAGAAAAAAAAAATTGAGAACAAACCAAACTTACAAATATGAGGACTAAGAGAGACTATCACTACAAATTCTATCCACATTGAGAATATAATAAGAGAATATTATCAACAACTTGTTCAAATATAATAATTTAGATAAAATGGACAGATTCCTTGAAAAAAATCAACATACCAAGACTGACACAAGAAGTAGAAAATTAGAATAGCATTTTATCTATTAAAGAAAGTAAATTATCAAAAACCTTCCCACAAAGAAAACTCCAGGCCCAATTATTTCATTGGTAAATTCTATATTTAAGGAATAAATAACACCAATCTTACAAAAACTCTTTCAGAATATAGAAGAAGAAACACTCCAACTTGTTTTATAAAGCCAGCATAACCCTAATACCAAAAGTTGACAATGGTTTTACAAAGTTATAAACTGCTCTAAGGAGTATAGATGTAAAAGTACTACAGTAATAGGAAATTAAATTTGGCAATATAAAAAATGATATTTACCATGAATTACCAAGTGGTATTATCCCAGAAATGCAAGGTTTGAAAATCAATTCATGTAACTCATATTAACAGAATTAAAAAGATATTATTTTTCAAAGGATGCAGAAAAAGCACTTGAAATAATTCAATATCCATTCATGATTTGAAAAGCAAAACAAAAACACCTCAGCAAACTATAAACAGAAGTTAAATTCCTTACGGTAATGAAGAGTATCTTCTAAAACCTACAGCTGACATCATACTTAATGGTGAACTATGAACACTTTAACCCTAAGATTGAGAAAAAAATTTAGGACACTCAATCTCACAACTTCTATTCAACATGATACTGGAAATCCCAGCTATTGCAATAAGGTGGAAAAAAGAAAAAGAAAATTAAAAAAGAAGAAAGGCATAAATATCAGAAATGAAAAAGTACAAATATTTCCATTTACAGATGACATGCTTGTTTACATAGAAAATCCTAAAGAATTTACAAAACAACTACAAGAATAAATAAGTAAATTAAGATTACAAGATATAAGATTAATTTACAAAAACCAACTGTATTTTTATATAGCAGTAATAAACAATATAATATAATAAAAATTCCATTTATAATAGCATCAAGAAATACTAAGAAATAAATTTAACAAACGATATATAAGATCTTTACATAGAAAACTAAGAAAACATTGCTGAGAGAAATTAAAAGAAGATCTAAATAAATGGAGAGATAAATCATGTAAATAAATTGTCCATTATTCTTTAATTGATATATATATCCAATGCAATCACAATCAAAATTTGCAAAAATGTGATAAGCTGATTTTAAAATTCATATGAGAAAGCAAAGAAGCTATCCAAAATACTCTTGCCAAAGAAAAACAAGGTTAAAGGATATATGCTACCTACCTTCAAGATATGTTGTTGAAGTGATGTCAGCAAAATGACAGGTATAGCAATTTCTAGTGCTTGTCCTCCCCCAGAAACACCAATTTTCCTGAGGCCCCAGGCTCCCACAAACACAAGCTCCCAGCCCACCCTGTGCCCTGTGCAGTTCCTGGGACCGAGCTTCCTCAGTGGTGAAAAACTGAAAGCTTTTCCTATAAGATCAGAAACAAGGGAATGATGCTCACTCTTGCAACTTCTATTTAATATCCAGGAAGTCCTAGCCAGAGAGCAGTTAGGCAGGTAAAAGGAATGAAAGACATCCAAATTGAAAATAAATAAATAAAATTATCTCTACAGGCAACATGATCTTATACCTAGAAAATACTAAAGATTACACACACACACACACACACACACACACACGCACACGCACACACACAAACCTGTTAGAAGTAATAAATTCAGTTGCAGGATACAAAATCAATACAGAAATCAGTTGTATTTCTACACACTAACAATGAACTATCAGAAAAGGAAATAAGAAAACAATCTTACGTATGATAGCATCAAAAGGGATAAAATACTTAGGAATAAACCTAACCAAGGAGATAAAAGACTTCTGCACTGAATACTAAAAAACAAATACAAATACTAAATACAAAAAACAACAGGGCATGGAAACTTTTGGAGGTGACAAATATGACTATTACTTTGATTGTGGTGATGGTTTCTCATTTGTATGCATATTTCCAAATTCACCAAATGGTATGCATTAAATAAGTGCAATTTTTTATACATCAATTATAGCTCAATGAAAATGTTTTAAAATGAATAAATAAAAATATTTAGAAACTTTGATGATAAAAAGTACTTTGGAAAAAAATAAAACAAAGAAGAGGCATGTGGAATTCTTGACAGTGGAGAGAGGGATACTATTTTAAATAGGATGGTTAGGGACAGTGTCACTGAGAAATTCACACTGAGTTAAATTTTGTAGCTCCTTCTTCTGGCTTTCATAACATCTTGCTTTCCCTCCCTTATCATGGTTTCCCTAATGTCTTTCAAATTGTCCTCTCTTAGTTTCCTTTGCAAGATCCTATTCTTTTCTTTACCCTTAAAAGTTAGTATTCCTCTAATTTTGCCTTTAGCTCTTTTCTTTTTTCATTCTGTATGCTCTCCCTGAATAATATCCTACATTTGTACCATTTCAAATATATATGTGTATTTCCTAAACAAGTCCACTTCCATAATCTCCTGGTCCATTATCCACTGAACTATTGGACATTTCCATTTCTGTGACTTACAGACTCTTCAAACTAAAAATATAGGAAAATAATTTCAACAGTTTTCCATCTAAGGCTTCTCCCTATTCTGTATTGACCTTGTCACAATTGCCGAATACCTAGAAATCATTCTCAATTGTCCTCTGCTTCATTTCCAAAAATGAAACTGGAGGCAGGGAGACTAGCTAACTGATTATACAACAGCACGGGTAAGAGATGATAAGAACCTGACATGGAACAGCTGTGGCAGGGATGAAGAGAAAGGGACAGATTTGAAAAATATTCTCAAGATAGAATTGACAGGATTTGGGACAAATTGGCTTTGAGAGAATTTGGGCTTAAGAGTCTTGATGAGTAGAGAATTGAGCACAGAAGAGGACGAGCAGATTGGAAGAAGATGATAAAATTATTTTGGATGAACTATTCTTGAGATAACTGTCAGAGAAATAGCCAGGTAAAAAAGTCATGTATTGATAGTTTGCTAGGCGCCTTACTTTCGCTAAGCTCATAAATAGATTCTGAGACAAGAATTCAAAGGCAAGTAGTGTATTTTGGAAGTGGTCCTGGAAAACACCAATAGGTTAGGGGGAAAGAGAGGTAGAGAATAGAAGGAAGCCTATAAAATATGCTTTGTCCAGGCAGGTACAACCACTGTAGGTGAGGAAATTTAAAGTTTAACACCATTGGTAAAACTCTAGAAGTTGGTGTAAAACATACCTTAGAGTTATCACAACCTAGGGTTTAGAAGCTGGGATTGTTATCCATTAAATCTCCACGAGCATTCTTTGAGAACTCTTTCTGGAGTCATTAACTCTTCCAGATCTTCTTGCGTGCCACAAGCATAGGATGAACATTCTCTTGCAGTCAGAAAGTTTGCTGGAATTAGCCTTCAGCATATAGAAGATAAATGCCAAAGGGATATGAGTGAGGCAGTGATGGCATGTACTATACTAAATATAACACGAACCTGGAGTTCAGGGAAAGCTCTGGCTTAGAGAAATAGATTTGGAAATCTTTAGCATAGAGTTGGCCAAATTTATACCTCCAGAACCATGAATATACTGGGCGGGTCAAATAACATCTCCAAATGTCAACCGAGGAGAGAGAAGAGAAGATACAAGCCAGTTAAATCAGAGGTCCGGAGGCAAAAGCAATGTCTCTTGGAAAACTGTCTTTATGGGACAGGATCTAAAGATGATATGAAGTCTGCTTTGGAGGTAGGCAACGAGCAAAAAAGGACAGAGGATGGAAATTGCTAGAAACTAGAGGAAAAAGGAAAATCTCATTGGTGAGGTTGAGGTGTTCTGGAAGAGTTGTTTACCCTCATAACAGAGAATGTACAGTGCTTGGGGCAAAGTACTGGATTCATCCATGGGTGGAGCTCTAAGAAAGAGAAATATACAGTAGAGCTTGTATCATCAGAAATTCTAATAGGAATCCTCACAGCAGAAGAATTCCATCAGAAGGGATGATGTATGAGAGCAAGCATAAACCAATGATCTAATTGATCCCAACATATGAGAATTTATCCTCTAGTGATGGTAGTTGAGGGGAGAGATAACGTTACCTATGGTTCATTCGGCAACTGGGGAATTTACTGACACTTTGAGACATTGTGGCTTCTGTTTACTGCGTATCTCATGGTTTCAGCTGATTTTTTGTTTTCCTTCAAATCAATCTCTTTCTACAACACCATTCAATGTTTCCTGGTAGGCTACACCCATAGGGTGCATTTTTTCAGGTTTTGGAGTAGGAGCTTGAGCCAAAATACAAGACCTCAAAACATATTTGAGCCAGCCCTAAATACAGTCCAGATCCCAGATTCCATAGCTATCTTTGACGAAAATGTCTCATTAGCAAGCATTTGATCTACCTACAACTGGACATGGGAAGCCAATGGAAAAAAAAGTGTTTAATCTTGGTTTTTGCTATGGAGTTCTCCAAGAAATCCCCGATACCACTTCACATATCCAAGTATTTCACACAAAGTTAGACATTGTCACAACCCCAAAACAAGCTCCTGGTAATTTCAAATACTACATAAGTCCCAGAAATGTGCAAATAAGGTATATTTAAAAAGGCAGCCACTAACTATGGTAGTGAGAGTTATACGGTCAGGAAGGAAATTGATCTTTATCCCATTTAAGTTTTAAATGTCTTAAAGCTTCAGTCTTTGCAACATTTACTCCTTCCATCCAGTTCTTTAAAAAAAAAAAAAAAGTCTTTCTAAGATTGGTGTCAATTGGAAAGTATTTGTATGTTCTGGCTGTTAAGATGGAAAGTGTGAATTTACAGAAACTCTAATATGTAGAGAGATGGTGGTAAGTTTAGTAGAGTGGTGGAGGGGCAGTAGATGAAAGTGGGGTGCCTATGGGACAGAGCCAAGAAAATGAGACTCACAGACTGAGAGTCAATTATGCTCACATTTCACAGTCTCCCCAACTGTGTGCCAAAGGCAACGTGTTAGATGCTGGGTGAAGTCTTAGCCAGGAAAAGAGAGCCTAGTCATGTGTTGCTGTGTTGAATAAAGAAGCTGGCAAGCATTTGGCCTTTACTTAGTTCTGCTGGCATAGTCAGATCACACTATACTAAGCCTAAACATAGTTCTAGGGTTAAATAATATTGTGTTGATTTTCCCCAATCACTTTGTAGGGAGGATATCGATAGAAGAAGGCAACTAAAAATATAAACTTCTTGCCCCAGATCCCATCCTCACTCTCCAAAAATGTGAGCTATTAACCTGGGAGAAGTGAGACGAAGAGATGAGGTCAGCCTTTTGGTCTTGTCCTTAGATTGAAGTCCGGGGACAAAATTCATAAACAAGTATTTAGTGAACTCCATTTTAAAGTTTTCTTTTCTTCCTTGTCTTGCGTTTCTTAGAAATACTATTATATCTCCTTAAGAGTTGGGAAAGAGAAACAGTTAATTAGAGCTACAGGGAACTACTTGAGGTCAAAGCCAGCTGGCTCAAACTGACCTGTTTGTAACTGGAAAGTTAGTTTGGCTCCTTTGTGTTTTTGGTACTTTTATAGACATTATTTTGTTTTTCATTCAGCGTGATTTCATAAGCTCCAGAAAGTCAGCGCTGCTGGAAGAAATTGTGTGCCTATTTACTGCTTCTACTTTTCTAGAAGTGAGCTATTCCTCCCCATGTTGGCCGCTCAACTCCAGCTACAGGCTTGAATCCACATCTCTATTGTTACCCCACACCAGCTCCAGAGACACCTGCTCACCCATTCTGTGAGCTCACCTCTGCGTTCTCACACTGAGATCTTGCCCTGAGCTTTGCCAAGTCTAGATTAATCAGAGCTGCTTTGGGGAGCTACTTCACTGGGGTCACTGCTTTTCTAAAAATCAAAGTCCATAATGAAATATGATGAGAGGTTAAGAAATAATATCCTAGAGTCCCAAAACACATACCAGTGCATTTATGAAGCCCCTTTTCAACAATCACGGGATGAAGCCAAGGCAGGAGCTGTTGGAGAGAGCAGGCTGAGAACAAATGTTGGCAGTTTTATTTAAAGCCACAAAACTATCTAAAGCAGCAACAGCTAGTTTGATCAGTGAGTATATCCCACAAAGCTACTACTCTTTTTACCCTGGTTTTAATATTAAATCATTGTATGCTCATTCTCACTCAGTCCAGCTGTAATACTACCCAATCACAATTATGATATTGATCTAAGAAGCGTTTTAGCGCGTCTGAGTAGTGGAAACATAAGAAGACAATAAGAATCCCTATAGCTTGCTGTAGGGTTACTCCTTTAATATAAAATTAACAACAAAAAAGGGGCTATCTGCAAAATAATCCATATATGGATGATTGAGGACCTTTTTAAGAAACCCATATTATGTATTACAATTGAAGTAACCAGTGTCTAACCTCAGGAGAGGATCTGTGTTATCATATTTACATTGTGGTCTCCATCAGTTGTATTCTATGTCTGTCATGAAAAATAAAGGTGCTAACGTCCAGGCGTTCGTCAGCAGGGATGTTAGTAAAAGGGGGCTAGTGAGTAAGGTTTTATTCTGTGTATATGCAGCTTTGTCCAGAAAAGAAATGGCCTGGCCAATGGACCCAAATATCCATTCTTTTTGGTAGGTCTTCCTATATATAGTGCATAGGGTGATGGTTCCAGCCATTAAGATCTTCCAAAGAGCTCACTTTTAAAAATTTTTTTCATATCTTTATTGGAGTATAATTGCTTTACAATGGTGTGTTAGTTTCTGCTTTATAGCAAAGTGAATCAGTTATGCATATACATATGTCCCCATATCTCTTCCCTCTGCGTCTCCCTCCCTCCCACCCTCCCTATCCCACCCCTCTAGGTGTTCACAAAGCACAGAGCTGATCTCCCTGTGCTATGCGGCAGCTTCCCACTAGCTGTCTATTTTACGTTTGGTAGTGTATATATGTCAATGCCACTCTCTCACTTTGTCCCAGCCTACCCTTCCCCCTCCCCGTATCCTCAAGTCCATTCTCTAGTAGGTCTGCGAAAGAGCTCACTTTTTAAATTCCATGCTTACCAAGCATCTCTTCTTGCAGGGAGGCAGGGAGAGATATGAGGTAGGCACTGAGGGGTTTCACTGTGGAGAGAATTGTTGGAAATCCTGAAAACGAGAAAAAGCCACAAGTCATATACTCAAGATCAAGCAGAGAAGCAAGGTTTATAAGCCAGAGAAGGGAGTCTAAACTAGTTTCTAAAAAATAATGGGCGGGCCACAGATAGAGGCCATGTCCAATTACAGACCCAAAGACATGGAGCCCTGGGTAAGTAAGGTGTGGGAAAAAAAAATGGAGCAAGTAAGTAGGAGGAAGGACATGGGAAAATATTACTTCTGAGGCATATGGTGTTGTCTGAGCTGGCTTTTAAATATCTTTGTAGCTGGATGTGAGGGAGCTACGCAGGAATGTAATCATGAAGAGCTAAGAGTGCCTAAATTAAGAAGTTTTAATTTTATTCTAAAAAGCATATGAAGAGCCACTGAAGGGTTTTAATCTCTGAAGGGGCATTATCAGATGAGTAGAATGTCAACCAGCAGAAACAAACAAAAAACACTAAACAAAAATAAAAGCTATATATCTGAATAAATACATTAAAAAGTTATTGTTATTAATTTAGTCACAAACCAAATGCAAGCAAGTAACCAATAGAAAGACACATACTCTCTAATTACTCAGCTGTGTTTTTAACTTAATTAAGGTGGAATGTAATGATCCATCAACTGACCAGACCACCTCTGACTGTTTTGATATGAGAACAGTTCCATCTTAGAGCAGAGTTTGTTGGCAAATCTGATATCAGAACTCTATCATTCATGACATATCTACTTTTTATTCTTCTCTTTTGGTCAAAACATTTATTGGATAATGAGGCCAAATCTCTTCCCTCATTGCCCTTGTTCCAATAGAATATTATGGTTCATGGCCTGTCCCTTATAATCCAGGGGGAAAAACAATGAAGAAAAATAATGCATCCAGATTGTTTCTTAAAATTTACCATATGGAAGAGGCTTTGTCTTCATGGTGGGATTTGATGCCTAAATCCTGCCATTTCTCTTCACCTCTCAGCTTCTGGCTAATAGACTTGCACAAGGCTCAGATTACCTAGTAATTCTCGCTCTTTACTTACTGCTCCATGAGATGGGCAGTTGAAAACACAGTGGAACCTGTTTCTAGCTTTGGAGGGATAGTAGCACCACTTATAACCTGGCCCAACAAATGCCAGTGTCTGAACAATCAGATTTGCTATTCCTCTCCTGGTGGGAAGATCCAGTCCAGGGAGGTGGAAAGGAAGAAGAAGTCCTCATTCCTACCCTTCCCTCTGCGGGCATGGGCAATAGAGTCCTCCTTCTCTGTGAAAACGTGAAGAGGCGGAAAGACAGCTCTCCTTTCCCAACAGTGATCAACTTCAGTAAGTCACAATTTTACTTTAGCAGAGAAATAATAACTGGCAAAACTAAATACTTGTCTAGGAATATTGAGTTATGTCTATGCAGGGAGTTGTAAAATAATGAACCCTGGACTATTTACAATGAACTTAAAAAAAATAACAGGAAAGATGGGATAAACTCAATTAGATTTTTAAGTGCCATGAAAATATTTTAAGTCTCTGTTCCATTCACACGTTTTCATAAATCGTCAGAAAATATACTTTCTGATGAAATATTTATTTTGGAAAATGAGAAATTTGGGAAAATAATTTACAACCATTTTATCTTTTTACGATGTGGACATACTACTTTAGATTTTACTGAGTAAAAATTAGACGATCCTTGCGTATAAAAGGATAAAGAGCATATGCATGCACACATTAATAATTCAGGCCCCAAACTACCTTTTACATTAAAAAATTTAGATAATTTAATAATCATGATTATAATTATTGAAGTTTTCCAGTTGACCTCATAAAAATGGTCCTACTGATAAATGACTTTCTCCTTGGGCAAGATTATTCATGAGTTGCCACTGAAACAACTATATCCCACCTTATAACTTATAGCACATGTTTATAAAGCTGACTAGAAAGGGGAACTCAGACTGTGGTACTAAAACATTTTCCTCTGCTTGAGGAAAGTTGTCCCATTAAAGGAATCAAACTGGACTGAACAAGGATCAGACCTTAGACTCATTAACACCACATTTTAACATAGTAAAATAACTGGTCTTTTAATACATATCTAAGAATTGTACCTTTTGAGAGAATTCATAAGAGAACTTTGTCAGTGATGGGACGATTTGTCCTATGTTCTATTTAATGCCTACATGGTCATGGTAAATGGAATAGATCAAATGTTCTGGTCTCATCCTGTTCAATGTACTCAAATTGATTTGGCCCTAACTTAAACATGATTATTTCATGATGATAAAATCCAGTCTCATTATGTAAAACTAATGTCCATATACTGTCAACTCCCAAACATACATCTCCAGCCTCGACCTCTCTCCTGAGCTCCAAACTCACGTATACAAGGACCTACTCAATATCTCTTCTTAAATGACTAATAGACATTACAAACTCAATATATCTTCTCCCCAAACTTGTTCTACCTTTAGCCATACCCAAACTGTTGATAGAATATTACCCTCCCACTGTCTGGGGCCAAATTAAGAAGTTACCTTTGTCTATTTTTTTCTTTTACATTCTACTTTGAACCAATAAAGTCCTGTTGGTTCCACCTTCATAATACATCCAGGATCTGGCCATTTCCCATCACTACCATTGCTTCCTGAGTCTAAGGTACCATAATCTGTTGCCTGAATTACTTCAGTAGCCTTTTACTTAGTCTTCCTTCAGGTCATATTTTTCCTCAACTCTGCATTAGCTCCCGATTTAATGCAGAATAAAAGCCAAAGTCCTAAAATAGCCTGAAAGGCCTTAGACTCTCTGGCTCCTTGTTACTGTTTTGGGATACTCTCAAACTACCCTTCCTTTCATTTGTTCCACTCTAACCACTTTGGCAGCATTGCTGTTCCTCTAACACATCCAGTCATATTCCTACCTAAGGGCTTTTTCCTGGGTGGTCCCTGTGCCTGGAATAATTTTCCCTTCAATATCCTGCTTAGCCAACTCTCTCAGCTCCTTCAAGATCTTGTTCAAGTGTTACCTTTTCATGATCCTATTAAAAAGTGCAAGCCACCTCTAGCACTTGTCCCCTTTATCTGTTCTACCTTTTCTTTTCTTTTTTGATAGTCCTTAACACCTTATAAAATGTTATACCATTAGTTTGTTTGTTTATATTCATTATCTGTCCCTTTCCACTTGACTGTAAGTTCCAGAAGATCAGGGATCTTTGGGTCACTGATGTGTCCCAAGCACCAAGAACAGTTCCTGGAACACAGTAAGCACTCAATAAATATTTACCAAATCAACTGCAAGGTCTGGCATTGATTATAAATATATCATTTTGTTTAATTGGAAGGTAAACTATTTCACTATTTTCCACTGAATAAAATAACTAAAATAACATCACCTTTATTTTTGGTACCTGACAAATCTCTCAATTCCCCTCAGCACTGTGTGCATTTTCACAAACTCATCATCAAAATAAAGGAAAGTTGGTGGGCAAGAAGAAAGTCTTTTTTCCTCATTCTAAGCCTCCATGAAGCATTCTGTGCATATACCTATTATTGTACTTTACAGACCAAGTTATACTTTTTGTTTGTGTATCATTCTCACTAATGTGACAGCTCCTCAAGGGGAGAGCCTATTTTCTTTACCTTTTTTATCTCCACTACCTGGCACATTATATAATAGCAATAATCAATAAAAGCTTGCTAAATAATGGATGAATTAATAAAGGGTTAAGTGGAGTCATGGTGAGAAGGAGAAAAGAGCATAACATTTGAAGTTTGAGTTCCAGTTCTACTAATGAAATAAACTTGGCCAAATACATATTGATCATGCCAGGTCCTTGCTCAGGAGGAAGTACTCTAATTTGGATTTGACACCAAAAGCAAAGACAACAAAAACAAATTAAACAAGGGGACTACATCAAACTAAAAAGCTTCTGCACAGAAAACAAAAATCGGCAAAATTCAAAGAAAACCTACAGAATTGGAGAAAATATTTGCAAACCACATACCTGATAAGGGGTTAATGTCCAAAATATATAAGGAACTCATACAACTCAATAGCAAAAAATCCCCCAAAAATTCAATTTAAAAATAGGCAAAGGACCTGAATAGACATTTTTTCAAAGAAGATATACAAATGTAAACATGTACATGAAAAGGTGATTAACATCACTAATGATCGAGAAATGAAAATCAAAACCACATTGAAGTACATGTCTCTTTTTGAATTATGGTTTTCTCAGGGTATATGCCCAGTAGTGGGATTGCTGGGTCGTATGGTAATTCTATTTTTCGTTTTTGAAGGAACCTCCATACTGTTCTCCACAGTGGCTGTATCAGTTTACATTCCCACCAACAGTGCAAGAGGGTTCCCTTTTCTCCACACCCTCTCCAGCATTTATTGTTGGTAGATTTTTTGATGATGCCCATTCTGACCAGTGTGAGGTAATACCTCATTGTAGTTTTGATTTGCATTTCTCTAATGATTAGTGATGTTGAGCATCCTTTCATATGTTTGTTGGCAATCTGTATATCTTCTTTGGAGAAATGTCTATTTAGGTCTTCTGCCTATTTTTGGATGGGGTTTTTTGCTTTTTTGATATTGAGCTGCATGAGCTGCTTGTATATTTTGGAGATGAATCCTTTGTCAGTTGCTTTGTTTGCAAATATTTTCTCCCATTCTGAGGGTTGTCTTTTGGTCTTGTTTATGGTTTCCTTTGCTGTGCAAAAGCTTTTAAGTTTCATTAGGTGCCATTTGTTTATTTTTGTTTTTATTTCCATTTCTCTAGGAGGTGGGTCAAAAAGGATCTTGCTGCGACTTATGTCATAGAATGTTCTGCCTATGTTTTCCTCTAAGAGTTTTATAGTGTCTGGCCTCACATTTAGGTCTTTAATCCATTTTGAGCTTATTTTTGTATATGGTGTTAGGAAGTGTTCTAATTTCATTCTTTTACATATAGCCGTCCAGTTTTCCCAGCATCACTTATTGAAGAGGCTGTCTTTTCTCCATTGCCCGTTCTTGCCTCCTTTGTCAAAGATAAGGTGATCATACATGTGTGGTTTTATCTCTGGGCTTTCTACCCTGTTCCATTGATCTATATTTCTGTTTTTGTGCCAGTACCATATTGTCTTGATTACTGTAGAAGTGGATGGACCTAGAGTCTGTCATACAGAGTGACGTGGGTCAGAAAGAGAAAAACAAATATTGAATGCTATCACAAATATATATGGAATCTAAAAAAAAAAAAAGGTTCTGATGAACATAGGGGCAGGACAGGAATAAAGACACAGACATAGAGAATGGACTTGAGGACAGGGGAGGGGGAAGTATAAGATGGGATGAGGTGAGAGAGTTGCTTTGACATATATACACCACCAAACGTAAAATAGATAGCTAGTGGGAAGCAGCTGCATAGCATAGGGAGATTAGCTTGGTGCTTTGTGACCACTTAGAGGGGTGGGGTAGGGAGGGTGAGAGGGAGATGCAAGAGGGAGGGAATATGGGAACCTAAGTATTCGTATAGCTGATTCACTTTGTTATACAGCAGAAACTAACACAACATTGTAAAGCAATTAATTATATTACAATAAAGATGTTTTTAAAAAGACACATTGAGATATCACCTCACACATGTTGGGATGTCCATTATCAAAAAGACAGGAGATAAACACTGGCAAGAATGTGCAGAAAAGGGAACCCTTGTACACTGTTGGTGGGAATGTAAGTTGTAAATTCCTATACTATGTTATAAATGAATATTTATTACACATGTAATATAAATTTCCATACTATGGAAAACAATATGGTGTTTCCTCCAGAAATTAAAAATAGAACTACCATATGATCCAGCAATCCCACTTCTGGGTATATATCCAAAGAAAACAAAGTCATTATCTTGAATAGATATTTGTACTCCCCTTTCACTGCAACATTATTCACAATAACCAAGTTACAGAAACAACCTAAGCGTTCATCAATGGATGAATGGATAATGAAAATGTGACATTATTATTATATATTATTCAGCCTTTTAAAAAGAAGGAAATCCTGTCATTTGTGACAGCATAGATGAACCTGGAGGGCATTATGCTAAATAAAATAAGCTGGACAGACAAAGACAAATACTGCATGGTATCACTTATATGTGGAATCTAAGAAAGGCCAAACTCAGAAACAGAGAGTAGAAAGTGGTTTCCAGGGCTGGGGAGTAGGGGAAACAGAGAGAGGTTAGTAAAAGGGTGCAAAGTTTCAGTTATAAGATTAGTAAGGTCTTTGGGTCTAATGTCTAACATGATGACTATAGTCAATAGCCCAATTGTATAATTCAACATTTGTAAATGTTCTCACCAAGAAAAGAAAAGAGGTAAATATGTGAGGTGATTGAATTTAATTAACTCAATTGTGGGAATCTTTTCATAATGTATACATATATCAAATCATCACATTATACATCTAATATCTTATATTTTTATTTGTCAATTATATCTCAATAAAGCTGAACAAAAATCTGTTTAAGCCAAAAAGAAAAATTATAACACTGATCTATGTTTACTGACATGGAATAGTGTCTATTATGCGCATCATACAATCAAGTTCCAGAACAAATTAAAACTATTCTGTATACAGGCTTTCCACATTTTTATAAAACTTTATATATATAATTCTTTCACATATTTTTGTGTTTGAAATTTTTCACAAAAATATACTATTTTGCAATTTAAAAATCATTTTTTTTTTTTTTGTGGTACGTGGGCCTCTCAGTGCTGTGGCCTCTCCTGTTGCGGAGCACAGGCTCCAGATGCGCAGGCTCAGCGGCCATGGCTCACAGGCCCAGCCGCTCCACAGCACGTGGGATCTTCCCGGACCAGGTCATGAACCCGTGTCCCCTGCATCGGCAGGTGGACTCTCAACCACTGCGCCACCAGGGAAGCCCCACTGTTTTTTTAATGAAAGGAATATAACTTCTATATTTATGAGAATATATACAAATAAGATAAGGTAGATTTTCATAAATGCTTTATATGTTACCAACTAGTTTATAATCTGTGACATCAGAGATATAACTTCTACTATTTCTGTATCATATACTTATATTACATTGTACATGGTACATACGGTCAAAAATGCTGTTGAGGAAAAAATATTCCAATATTCTGGTGGCAAATTGGAGATGGATGGAGTTGACTCTGGTATGTTTTGTTACCCTTTCACATGGACATAAAAGAATGAAAGATTATATACAGTGGATAATCTGGAGAATTCTGGATATGGACACACAACAAAATGTAGTCAAATTATCAGATGGAATAGAGAGAATTCTTGGGATAGGATAATCAGAAATTATTAAATTTGGTTAAAATCATTTTTCAGACCAGAGTCTTGTGAGAAATGAGCATAGATGAAATTAAAATTAGTTGATGGAGAACTTTAAACAACTGAGGAATAGGGGTCCCTTCAGGGCTCTGGGGCTGTCAAAGATTCTAGTATGAAAAACATAACTCTTATGATCACCAGAGGTTAAGAGTAAACATACATTTGGTATATAAACATCTCATATTACTCAACATAAAAAAAAACCCCAAACTACTCAATAAAAAAAATTGGGCAGAAGACCTAAATAGACATTTTTCCAAAGAAAATACAAAGATGGCCAACAGGCACATGAAAAGATGCTCAACATCACTAATTAGAGAAATGCAAATCAAAACAACGATGAGATATCACTTCACACCTGTCAGAATGGCTATATCAAAAAGTCTACAAATGACAACTGTTAGAGAGAGTGTGGAGAAAAGGGAACCCTTCTACACTGTTGGTGGGAATGTAAACTGGTGAAGCCACTATGGAAAACAGTATGAAGTTTCATCAAAAAAACTGAAAATAGAATTTCCATATGATCCAGAAATTCCACGTCTGGGAATATATCTGGAAAAAACAAAAACACTAATCTGAAAAGATACATGCATCCCAATGTTCACAGCAGCATTATTTACAGTAGCCAAGATATAGAAGCAACCCAAATGCCCATCAACAGAAGAATGGATAAAGTATATGTGGTATATATATACAATGGAATACTACTCAGTCATAAAAAGAATGAAATTCTGCCACTGGCAGCAACATGAGTGTACCTAGAGAATATTATGTTTAGTGAAATAAGTCAGACATAGAAAGACAAATACTGTATGATATCACTTACATGTAGAATTTAAAAAATAATACAAATGAATATATATACAAAACAGACTCACAGATATAGAAAGCAAACTAGTGGTTATCAAAGGGGAGAGGGAAGGGGGAAGGGCAAATTAGGGGTATGAGGTTAACAGATGTAAACTACTCTGTATAAAATAGATAAGCCATGGCCAGAGACTTGCTGACAAGATGGCAGAGTAGAAGGACGTGAGCTCACCCCTTCTTACAAAAACACCAAAATCACAACTAACTGTTGAACAACCATCAACAACAACAACAATAACAACAACAAATGCTGGAACCTACTAAAAAAGATACCTTATATCCAAAGACAAAGAAGCCACAACAAGACGGTAGGAGGGGCACAATCGTGACAAAATCAAATCCCACACTTATCAGGCAGATGACCCACAAACTGGAAGATAATGATACCACAGAAGTTCTCCCACAGGAGTGAAAGTCCTGAGCTCCACATCAGGCTATCCAGCCAGGAGTTTGGACAAAAGGAGGAGGAGGCCCCAGAGAATATGACTTTGAAGGCCAGTGGGGTCTGACCGCAGGAATTCCACAGGACTAGGGGAAACACACTCTACTCTTGGAGGGCACACACAAGGTCTAGTGCATACCAGGACCCAGGGTAAAAAGCAGTGAACTCATAACAGACTGGGCCAGACCTACCTGCTAGTATTGGAGGGTCTCCTATGGAGGTGGGGGACAGCTGTGGCTCAATTCAGGGACAAAGACATTGGAAATGGCAGTTCTGGTGAGTACTCATTGGCATAAGCCTTCCTGGAGGCTGCCATTTCCTCCCCAAGGCCTACCTCCAACTAACAGCTTGTAGGCTCCTGTGCTGGGATGCTTCAGACCAAACAAACAACAGGGCAAGAACACAGCCCCACCCATCAGCAGAAGGCTGCTTAAAGTCTTCCTGAGCATGGCCCTGCCCACCAGAGGGACAAGAGCCAGCTCCATCCACCAGCAGGCAGGAACCAGTCCCTCCTAACAGGAAGCCTGCACAAGCCTCTTGGACAGCCTCATGCACCAGAGGGTAAACAGCAGAAGCCAGAAGAACTACAGTCCTGCAGCCTGAAGAAAGGAGACCGCAATCACAGAAAGACAAAATGAGACAGCAGAGGAATATGTCCCAGATGAGGGAACAATATAAAACCCCAGAAGAACAACTAAGTGAAGTTGAGATAGGCAATCTACTGCAAAAAGAATTCAGAGTAATGATAGTGAAGATGATCCAAGATCTCGAAAAAAGAATGGAGGCACAGATCAAAAAGCTACAAGAAATGTTTAACAAAGACCTAGAACTAAAGAACAAAAAAACAGATGAACAATACAATAACTGAAAAGAAAAATACACTAGAGGGGATCAATAGCAGAGTAACTGGGACAGAAGAAGAGAGTGAGCTGGAAGACAAAATGGTGGAAATCACTGCCATGGAACAGAATAAAGAATAAAGAAATGAAAAGAAAGAAAGACAGTCTAAGAGACCTCTGGGACAACATTAAACACACCAACATTTATATTATAGGGGTCCCAGAAGAAGAAAAAGAGAAACAACATGAGAAAATATTTGAAGAGATAATAGCTGAAAACTTCCCTAACATGGGAAAGGAAACAGAAACCCAAGTCCAGGAAGTGCAGAGAGTCCCATACAGGATAAACTCAAGGAGGGACACACCAAGACACATAGTAATCAAACTGACAAAAATTAAAGACAAAGCAAAAATGCTAAAAGCAACAAGGGAAAAGCAACAAATAACATAAAAGGGGACTCCCATAAGGTTATCAGCTAATCTCTCAGTAGCAACTCTGGAGGCCAGAAGGAAGTGGCATATGTTTAAAGTAATGAAAGGGAAGAACCTACAACCAAGAATACTCTACCCAGCAAAGCACTCATTCAGATTCGAAGGAGAAATCAAAAGCTTTATACATTAGCAAAGGCTAAGAGAATTTATCACCACCATGCCAGCTTTGCAACAAATGCTAAAGGAACTTCTCTAAGTGGAAAAGAAAAGGCCACTACTAGAAACAGAAAATTATGAATGAAAAGCTCACTGGTAAAGGCAAACATACAGTAAAGGTAGGAAACCATCTGCACAAAAATATGATATCAAAACCAGAAACTGTGAAAAGAGGAGAGCACAAAGAAAGGATATTGGAAATGCATTTGAAATTAAAAGAACAGCAACTTAAAACAATCTTGTTTATATATAGACTGCTATATCAAAACCTCATGGTAACTGCAAACTGAAAATCTACAATAGATACACACATGCACACACACAAAAGAAAAAGGAATCCAAACACAACACTAAAGTTAGTAATCAATCACAAGAGAAGAGAATAAAAGAGGAAAGGAAGAAAAAGGACTTACAAAAAAAATCCAAAAGAATTAAGAATATGGTAATGGGAACATACATATCGATGATTACCTTAAATGTAAATGGATTAAATGCTGCAACCAAAAGACAGGCTGACAGAACGGATACAAAAACAAGACCCATATATATGCTGTCTACAAGAGACCCACTTTAGATCTAGGAACACATACGGACTGAAAGTGAGGAAATGGAAAAACGTATTCCATGCAAATAGAGATCAAAAGAAAGCTGGAATAGCAATACTCATATCAAACAAAATAGACTTCAAAATAAAGACAGTTACAAGAGACAAGGCCACTACATAATGATCAAGTGATCAATTCAAGAAGAAGATATAACAACTGTAAATATATATGCACCCAACATAGGAGCACCCCAATACATAAGGCAAATACTAACACCCGGAAAAGGAGAAATCAACGGTAACACAATAATAGTAGGGGAGTTTAAGACACCACTTTGATCAATGGACAGATTATCCAGAAAGAAGATCAATGAGGAAACACAGGCCTTAAATGACACATTAGACCAAATGTATTTAATTGATATTTATAGAGCATTCCATCGAAAAGTAGCAAAATACACATTCTTCTCAATTGCACATGGAACATTCTCCAGGATTGATCACATGCTGGGTCACAAAGTGAGTCCTGGTAAATTTAAGAAAATTGAAATCATATCAAGCATCTTTTCCAACCACAACACCATGGGATTAGAAATCAACTACAAGGAAAAAACTGTAAAAAAACACACACACACACAAACACATGGAGGCTAAACAATATGCAACTAAACAGCCAAAGGATCACTGAAGAAATCAAAGAGGAAATCAGAAAATACCCAGAGACAAGTGAAAATGAAAGCATGGCAATCCAAAACCTATGGGATGCAGCAAAAGCAGTTCTAAGAGGGAAGTTTATAGCAATACAATCTTACCTCATGAAACAAGAGAAATCACAAATAAACAACCTAACCTTACACCTAAAGCAACTGGAGAAAGAAGAACAAACAAAACCCAGAGTTAGTAGAAGGAAAGAAATCATAAAGATCAGAGCAGAAATAAATGAAATAGAGATGAAGAAAACAATAGAAAAGATCAATGAAACTAAAAGCTCGTTCTTTGAAAAGATAAACAAAATTGATAAACCTTTAGCCAGACTCCTCAAGAAGAAAAGGGAGTGGGCTAAATTCAATAAAATTAGAAATGAAAAAGAAGTTACAACAGACACCACAGAAATATAAAAGATCATAAGAGAGTACTATATGCCAATAAAATGGACAACATGGAAGAAATGGACAAATTATTTGAAGGGTACAATCTCCCAAGACTGAACCAGGAAGAAATAGAAAATATGAACACACCAATCACAAGTATTGAAATTGAAAGTGTGATTAAAAGACTCCCAAGAAACAAAGGTCCAGGACCTGATGGCTTCATGGGAAAATTCTTTCAAACATTTAGAGGAGAGTTAACATGTATCCTTTTGAAACTATTCAAAAAAATTGAAGAGGAAGGAATACTCCCAAACTCATTCTATGAGGCCACCATCACCCTGATACCAAAGCCAGAGAAAGATACCACACACACACACACACACACACACACAAAATTATAGGCCAGTATCACTGATAAACATGGACGCAAAAATCCTCAACAAAATACTAGCAATCGGGATCCAACAATACATTAAAAGGATCATATACCATGATCAAGTGGGATTTATCCCAGGGATGCAAGGATTCTTCAATATGTGCAAAATAATCAATGTGTACACCATATTAGCAAATTAAATAATAAAAACCATATCATCATGTCAATAGATGCAGAAAAAGCTTTTGACAAAATTCAAAACCCATTTATGATTAAAAAAACTCTCCAGAAATGGGCAGAGGGAACATACCTCAATATAATAAAGGCCATATATGACAAATCTACTCATTGGTGAAAAGCTAAAAGCATTTCCTTTAAGGTCAGGAACAGGACAAGGATGTCTACTATCACCAGTTTTTTTTGTTTGTTTTCCTTTTTTTTTTTTTTTTTTTGCAGTACATGGGCCTCTCACTTTTGTGGCCTCTCCTGTTGCGGGGCACAGGGTCCGGACGCACAGGCTCAGTGGCCATGGATCACAGGCCCAGCCACTCCGTGGCATGTGGGATCTTCCCAGACCGGGGCACGAACCCGTGTCCCCTGCATCGGCAGGCGGACTCTCAACCACTGTGCCACCAGGGAAGCCCCTATTACCACTTTTATTCAACAGAGTTTTGGAAGTCCTAGTGATGGCACTCAGAGAAGAAAAAGAAATAAAAGGAGTCCAAATTGGAAAAGAAGAAAAATTGTCACTGTTTGCAGATGACATGATACTATACATAGAGAATCCTAAAGATGCCACCAGAAAACTACCAGAGCTAATCAATGAATTTGGTAAAGTTGCAGGATACAAAATTAATACACAGAAATCTCTTGCAATTACATACACTAACAACAAAAGATCAGAAAGAGAAATTAAGGAAACATTCCCATTTACCATTCATTCAAAAAGATTAAAATATCCCTAGGTATTTTAATACCTATCAAGGAAGCAAAAGACCTGTACTCTGAAAACTATAAGATGCTGATGAAACAAACTGAAGATGACACAAACAGATGGAAAGATATACCATGTTCCTGGATTGGAAGAATCAATATTGTCAAAATGACTATGCTACCCAAGGCAGTCTACAAATTCAATGCAATCCCTATCAAATTGCCACTGGCATTTTTCACAGAACTAGAACAAAAAAATTTAATTTGTATGGAGACACAAAAGACCACAAATAGCCAAAGCAATCTTGAGAAAGAAAAACAGAGCTGGAAGAATCAGGGTCCTTGAATTCAGACTATACAATACAAAGCTACAGTCATCCAAACAGTATGGTACTGGCACAAAGGCAAGCTTATAGATCAGTGGAACAGAACAGAAAGCCCAGAAATAAACCCACGCACTTATGGTCAATCATTCTACAATAAAGGAGGCAAGACTATACAATGGAGAAAAGACAGTCTCTTCAATAAGTGGTGCTGGGAGAACAGGACAGCTGCATGTAAAAGAATGAAATTAGAACATTCTCTAACACGGTACACAAAAGTAAACTCTAAATGGATCAAAGACCTAAATTTAAGGCTAGACTCCATAAAACTCTGAGAGGAAAACATAGGCAGAACAGTCTTTGACATAAATCACATTAAAATATTTTTGGATCCACCTCCTAGAGTAATGAAAATAAAAAACAAAAATAAACAGTTGGGGCCTAGCTAAACTTAAAGGTTTTGCACAGCAAAGGAAACCATAAACAAAACAGAAAGACAACCCTCAGAATGGGAGAAAATATTTGCAAACGAAGCAATCAACAAAGGATTAACCTCCAAAATATACAAACAGCTCATACAGCTCAATGTCAAAAAAAAAAAAAAACCCAATCAAAAAATGGGTGGAAGATCTAAATAGATATTTCTCCAAAGAAGACATACAGATGCCTAAAAAGCACATGAAAAGATGCTCAACATCACTAATTATTAGAGAAATGCAAATCAAAACTACAGTGAGGTATCACCTCACACTGGTCAGAATGGCTATCATCAAAGAAAAATCTGAAAACAATAAATGCTGGAGAGGGTGTGGAGAAAAGGAAACCCTCCTACACTGTTGGTGGGAAGGTAAACTGGTACAGCCACTATGGAGAACAGTATGGAGGTTCCTTAAAAAACTAAAAATAGAGCTACCATATGACTCCGCAATCCCACTCTTGGGCATATATCCAGAGAAAACCATAGTTCAAAAAGATACATGCACCTCAATGATTATTGCAGCACTATTTACAATAGCCAGGACATGGAAGCAACCTAAATATCCATCAACAGAGGAATGGATAAGAAGATGTGGTATATATTGGGCTGGCCAAAAAGTTCATTCGGATTTTTCCATAAGATGTAACCAAAACCCAAACAAACATGTTGGCTAACACAATATATACAATGGAATACTACTCAGCTCTAAAAAAGAATGAAATAATGCCATTTCTAGCAACATGGTTGGACCTAGAGATTGTCACACTGAGTGAAGTAAGTCAGACAGAGAAAGACAAATATCATATGATATCGCTTATATGTGGCATCTAAAGAAAGGTTACAAGACTTCCCTGGTGGCACAGTGGTCAAGAATCCGCCTGCCAAAGCAGGGGACATGGGTTTGATCCCTGGTTCAGGAAGATCCCACATACCACGGACCAACTAAGCCTGTATGCCACAGCTACTGAGCCTGCGCTCTAGAGCCCGTGAGCCACAACTACTGAAGGCTGTGTGCCTAGAGCCCATGCTCTGCAACAAGAGAAGCCACAGCAGAAGCCTGTGCACCGCAATGAAGAGTAGCCCCCACTCTCTGCAACTAGTGAAAGTCCGCATGCAGCAACAAAGACTCAACGCAGCCAAAGATAAATAAATAAATAAATTTTTAAAAAGGTTATAAATGAACATATCTACAAAACAGAAGTAGAGTTACAGATGTAGAAAATAAACTTATGGTTACCAGGGTCTAAGGGGGAGAGGGATAACTGGAAGATTGGGACTGACATATACACACTACTATATATAGAATAAATAACTAATAAGGACCTACTGTATAGCACAGGGAACTCTACTCAATACTCTGTAATGGCCTATATGGGAAAAGAATCTAAAAATGAGTGGGTATATGTATATGTATAACTGATTCACTTTGCTGTACACCTGAAACTAACACAACATTCTAAATTGACTCTACTCCAATAAATTTTTTTTTAAAATAATAGGAAAAAAAAGACAGTCCCTTAAATAAGTGGTGCTGGGAAAACTGGACAGCTACATGTAAAAAAAAATGAAATTAGAACATTTTTTGACACCATACAAAAAAATAAACTCAAAATGGATTAAACAACTAAATATACAACTGGATGCTGTAAAACTCTTAGAGGAAAACATAGGCAGAACACTTTTTGACATAAATTGTAGCAAGATCTTTTTTGGATCTACCTCCTAGAGTAATGGAAATAAAACCAAAAATAAACAAATTGGATGAAATTAAACTTAAAAGCTTTTCCACAACAAAGGAAGCCATAAATAAAACAAAAAGACAACTCACAGAATGGGAGAAAATATTTGCAAATGATGCAACTGCCAAAGGGTTAGTCTCCAAAATTTACAAACAGATCATGCGGCTCAATATCAAAAAACCAAACAACCCAATCCAAAAATGGGCAGAAGACCTAAACAGACATTTCTTCAAATAAGACATACAGATGGCCAAGAGGCACATGGAAAGATGCTCAACATCACTAATCATTAGAGAAACGCAAATCAAAACTACAATGAGATACCACCTCACACCGGTCAGAATGGCCATCATCAGAAAATCTACAAACAATAAATGCTGGAGAGGGTGTGGAGAAAAGCGAACCCTCTTGCACTGTTGGTGGGAATGTAAATTGGTACAGCCACTCTAGAGAACACTATGGATGTTCCTTAAGAAACTAAAAATAGAATTACCATATGATCAAGCAATCCCACTCCTAGGCATATATCCAGAGAAAAACATGGTTTGAAAGGGTGCATGCACCCCAGTGTTCATTTCAGCACTGTATACAATAGCCAAGCCATGGAAGCAACCTAAATGTCCATCAACAGATGAATGGATAAAGAAGATGTGGTACATATATACAATGGAATATTACTCAGCCATTAAAAAGAATGAAATAATGCCATTTGCAGCAACATGGATGGACCTGGAGATTATCATACTAAGTGAATTCAGACAGAAAGAGAAAGACAAATATCATATGATATTGCTTATATGCAGAATCTAAAAAAAATGATACAAATGAACTTAGTTAACAAAACAGAAACAGATTCACAGACTTAGAGAAGGAACTTATGGTTACCAGTGGGGAAGGTTGCAGGGGAGGGATAAATTGGGAGTTTGGGATTGACATGTACACACTACACTATATTTAAAATAGATAACCAACAAGGACGTAATGTATGGCACAGGGAACTCTGCTCAATATTCTGTAATATCCTAAATGGGAAAAGAATTTGAAAAAGAATAGATACATGTACATGTATAACTGAATCACTTTGCTGCAAACCTGAAACTAACACAATATTTTTAATCAACTATGCTCCAACATAAAATTAAAATTTAAAAAAATAGATAAGTAACAAGGCTGTGTTATATAGCACAAAGAATTATAGCCATTATCTTCTAATAACTTTTAGTGGAGTGTAATTTGTAAAAATACTGAATCACTATGCTGTACACCTGAAAATAATATTGTAAATCAATTATGCTTCAATTTTTAAAAAGTTAATACCCATTTGGGAATTGGCAGAACATCCCTAAGGCTCCAGTTTACATGAAACCTTTATGGGGGACCTAAACCTCTAAAGAAAGGTTGAATTGATGAATTGAAGACCAATGTGGCTTTAGAAAACTGAACCTAGCAGTACCACACACAGTCTATCACCCTAAATCCTAACCTAGATACTGCTATCTGTGGACTAACAAGGTTGCTTACAAAATAAAACAATTTTTAAGAGATAACCCACAAGGACCATTCATAGTCTCTAAGCTACTGAGCATGTTTTCTAAAGTTCTGATTTGCAAAGCTCTAGAAGAAAAAAGTTTCTTCCAGAAATTTCTGGCTGCAGATCTTCCAACCTTCAAAGGCAAGACACAATGAGAGTAGCAGTAAGGGAGTAAGTACAGGGATTATTTTTTTAATCACAAGGATAATGGACTGGGAGTTGTAGGCATGCACTTCCCTAACAAATCCTCAGTTGAGCTATATGTACCAATGACTTGTTAGAACAAAACATTGCCATGTCCCAGGAGGAGCATGAAGCTAAACTCAGAGTCCAGAATTTTGCCAGGGAGACTACATAAACACTGAAACTAGAAATAGGTGACAGAAATAATGGAAAGAAAATGGACAAAAAAAACGCAAAAACCTAAGAGCATGAACTTGAGATGGAAATGGTATACAAATTATAAATTAAAAAAAAAGAGTATTAAGAAGTCAGAAATAGAGAAGGTAGGAAAGAACAGGGAGCTAAGAAGAAATCACAAAACTAAGCAAAGAAATATTACTTTGGTGTAAATATGTCAGCAGTTATGAACTTACAAGTTATTTTACTGCAGAATGGATAAACCAGAAGATAGCCAGTTCTTACACTGATATGAATGTCACTTACTGAGGATCACCTCTGCCTTAAGTAGTAAATTAGACATAGGAAGAATAACAACAGCAAAAATTAGAAGATAGCTTCTACTTTGGCTATTTAACAATTTATGCAAATAAGAAATATAGCAAATATCAGAGACAATCATGGATGCCTAAGAACACAAAGGCTTCATAATTCTTAAATAATTAGCTACAAATGAGCCCCAGTAAATATAAGTAGGGAAGTACTGAGGTACAATATAGATGTATGTATGTGCATGAATAAATGAAGATACATGTAAACAATATATTTGTCATGTAAAGCAGATCACCTTGAGAAGGGTAATGACCTGCATTAAAAGAGCCAGCCTAGGATGATTCCACATGGAACAAAATAGGGAATAAATACTCTGATTTGATTCTCTTTCCTCTCCCAGATCTGGGGTTCCCCACTGTCTAGTGGCAACTGGAAACCTGTGAGCAAGGAAGCCCGTGCAAGTAAACTCCAGGCTCCTGGGACACAGAGCAAAGGGGAGAAAGGTGGAAAGGGGATCCGGAGGTGTAAACAAGATAGCTAGCACACTAACTTTAATGGAAATACTTCAAAAGTTTCTTAAGGATAATATTTGCTGTCATTTGGAGTACTTTTTAAAATCAGGTTAAGAATGTTGCCTTCTAATCCTAGTTATCATCATAAATAAGCTGAATTTTTGAATCCTTTTTTCCTGCATATGTTGAGATAATTATATGATTTCCTCCTTTAATCTGTTGATCTAAATTGGTATGTTTTCTAATGCGGAACCATCTTTGCATTTCCTAGATACTATGTGATATCAATGTATTATTTGTATATAAAGTGATTTATTTTGATGAAATTTCCTCTAGAAGTTTTGAATATCCATGTTTATGTCACAATGTGCTATAATTTTATTTTCTTGAGCTATTCTTGACTATATTTTCTTTTAATTCTTAATTTTATTTACTGAAACAAGTTATATAGATAAAAATTGTAAATTTCCTAAAGGCTTGGTAAAATGTGCTTATAAAGTCTCTGAATATAATGCTTTATTTCAGGAAGAGTGGTTTTTTTTTTGTTTGTTTGTTTTGTTTTTTTAGCAGTACGCGGGACTCTCACTGTTGTGGTCTCTCCTGTTGTGGAGCACAGGCTCCGGACACGCAGGCTCAGCGGCCATGGCTCACAGGTCCAGCCGCTCCGCGGCATGTGGGATCTTCCCGGACCCGGGCACGAACCCACGTCCCCTGCATTGGCACGTGGACTCTCAACCACTGCGCCACCAGGGAAGCCCAGGAAGAGTGTTTTTATCAATTAAAACTAATTCAATTTTTCTTTAATGATTCTCCATCATTAAGGTTTTATTCTTAGTGAATTAATTTGTTAAATTATACTTTATATAAATTGGTTTTATCTACATTTTCAAAATTATTGGCATATAGTGTTTGTAACATTATATATTTTTAAAATTGTTAGTATTACCTACTTCTTGCATGGTCATGTTACCATACTCATTCTTAATATTGCTTTTTGGTTTTGTTTGGCTGCACTGTGTGGCTTCTGGGAGTTTAGGTCCCTAACCAGGAGTTGAACCCAGGCCCTTGGCAGTGATAGCACCGAGTCTTAACCCCTGGACTGCCAGGGAATTCCCTTAATATTGTTTTTATCCTCTGAGGCTTGTGTTTTCTGTTTGTTCAAAGTATCAGCTTTTATTTTTCTGGATCACCTCTACTGTTTATTTGTTGTCTGTCACTTTGCTATTTTCCTTTTATCCTTATCATCTCCTCCTTTGTTTTAATTCTATAATTCTTTTTCTTACCTTCATTAGTTAAGCAGTTTATTAACTTTCAGTGTTTTATTTTTTGTTTGTTTTCTAGTATGTGCTTTTCGGGCTATAAATTCCCTACCCAAATGCTATTTTAAATGTATCCCACATGTTCTGGTAAGTAATGCTTTCATTGTCACTTAGCCTCCAAATATTTTTTAATTCACCATGATTTCCTACTCTTAATGTATGAATTATTTAGATGTGTGATTCTTTTAAGTTTCCCTTGTGATTTTTTAAACACACCGTTTTTGGGTATCTTTTTATTATTTATTTCTAATTTTATTGCATACTCATCAAAGAATATGTAAAACTGCAAGAAACTTCCTTTCTAGATCAGTTTGTAGAAAAGTTTTATAAATCATTAATGTAACTTTGAAAGAAATGTGTAATCACTATTCATTTGGTATGAAAGTTACATATATTCAGCTTGTAAGTTGTGTTGTTAACAGTTGATTAATCAGAAGCATATGATAATTTCCCTCTATTAATGTTACAATTTCTGTAATTTAATCAGTTCTCACTTTATGTATGTTTATGGTTTTTTAGATGCACATGTGCTCATAATAATTAATTTTAGTTGGTGGATGTTTCATTTTATCATTGTGTAATATCCCCCTTTATCCCTGTTAGTGATTTTTGTCTCAAGTTCTTTTTCTTCTCAATTTAATATAACTACTAATGATCAGCCTTATTTTGGAAGAGAATAAATATGGAATGATTTTATCTTTTCCAGTTCCCTCATTATCTGTCTTTTAGTGACATATAGGGCAGAACTCATAGCTTTCTAGTCAAGTTCAGCCATTAAAAATTCATTCCAGGGCTTCCTTGGTGGCGCAGTGGTTGAGAATCTGCCTGCCAATGCAGGGGACATGGGTTCGAACCCTGGTCTGGGAAGATCCCACATGTCATGGAGCAACTAGACCCGTGAGCCACAACTACTGAGCCTGTGCATCTGGAGCCTGTGCTCTGCAACAAGAGAGGCCGTGACAGTGAGAGGCCCACACACCACGATGAAGAGTGGCCCCCACTCGCTGCTACTAGAGAAAGCCCTCACACAGAAATGAAGACCCAACACACCCCAAAATAAATAAATACATAAATAAATTAAAAGCCATGCTCATAAAATCTTTCTTAAAAAAAAATAAAAAATTCAGTCCAGTCTAGTCCAAAACTCCAGTCTCATATATAACTTAAATCTCATCTCATCCCTATCCCTTAGTTGCATACCACCTTCCCATTCTAGGTTCCTCATCCACAAGTCCAACAGTTTCTTCATTTAACCAACTTCTCATCCAAATCAGTGCTGAATTTGTTTTAAATTAAAAAATGAAATAAATTAAAAAATACCATATCTTTACACAGAAAGATATAACAGAATGGAATAGAGGGAAAATAAGAAAAGTTTATTAAAATTACTATCAATTCTGACTCTCAAACAACTCTGCCTTAGAATATCTAGTGCTAGGAATCCCAGAGGGAGAAGAAAGAAAGAAAGGGAAAAAGCAATATTCAAAGAAATAACGGCTGAGATTTTTTTGTTTTTAATTTATGACAAGCACTAAATCATAGATAAAGGGAGCTTAAAGAACACCAAGGAGGAGAAATACCAAGAAATCTATAACTTGGCATGTCACATTCAAGTAGCAGAAAATCAAAGACAAAGAAAACAAAAATCTTAAAAGAAGCCAGAGAAAGAAAACACCTTACTTACGGAGGAATAAAAATAACAATTATATAAACATCACTTCTGAAAACATGCAAGCAAGAAAAGAGTGGAGTGAAATAGGTAAAGTGTTGAAAGAAAAAAAGAGCTGTCAAACTAGAATTTGGTATCTAGTGAAGTTGTCCTTCAGTACTGAAAGAGAAATAAAGACTTTCTCAGACAAACAAAAATTGAAGGAATTTATCACCAGCAGAATATTGTAAGAAATGTTCAAAGAAGTTCTTCAGAGAGAAAGAACTAGATGACATTCCAAAAAAGGCAAAACTATGAAGATGCTAAAAGACCAGGTGTTTTTTGTTGTTTGTTTGTTTTGGGGTTTTTTTGCCAAGGGTGCAGGTGGAGGGAGTAGGAGTGGATAGGTGGAGCACAGAGGACTTTTAGGGCAGTGAAACTATTCTGTATGATACCATAATGGTGGTAACATGACATTGTACATTTGTCAAAATGCATAGAACTATACAACACAAAGAGTGTACCCTAATGTAAACTATGGACTTTAGTCAATAATAATGTATCAATATTGGCTCATCAATTGTAGCAAATGTACCAAACTAACACATGATGTTAATAATAGGTGAAACTGTGTGCAGGGACAAGAGAGGATATAGGAACTCCGTACTTCCTGCTTAATTTTTCTATAAACGGAAAGCTCCTCTTTAAAAAAAAATTTATTAATTAAAAAAATTAACTTAAAAATGTTGAACTAAATATATATAATTATATTGTGTATTTCTCTATCTCTAGATAGATAGAGAAATATATTCTTAAGGCATGTTAGGGATAGGAGTAGAGTATTAATTATCTGGATAATATACTTAGTGTCCCACTTCAGCTTCTACCAGAAACCAATAAATTGTTAAGAAGAGTTTTGAAGATGGTAGTTATTTTTCCTACTACATCTTAGCTTCATCACCTGGGTGAAGTCAGGATGTGCTGGGAACTTTACTGTGGGTCACTGGGTTCCCATACAGATGATGCAATGGAAAAACAGCACACAAGCAAGGGAAATGGTTTGACTTTGTTATTGCAAAGAGAATTTTTGGTTGACCATATAATATGCTGGAAATTAGATCTTTGTACCTCAGGATCTCATAGCTTTCCTTCTGCCATCTGATTTTCCTCTGTCAGCATGTTAGAATACCTTTGTATATAGAATACCTATAAGACTTTTTTTTTTTTTAACAGCATTCACATACGAATCCCTGTGTTTGGGAGTCCTTTGCTGTGCTGATGTGATTCAGGAGAGTAAATGCAGAACACATGATTGAACTGAAGGGCTGAGACTCAGCAAAACCATTATGTGCTTTTACTTTTCTGTTTCCTCACTTTGCCTCATCCTTCCACATTCTTCACGGTATTTGCATGTGTGGTCTTTGTTTTCAGAGCAATAAGAAGGTGATAAAGTGTTTTAATTGGAATGGGTGTTAAAGAGAGATCATATTTACATTTCAATAAATCATTGTGGTGAAAAACAGGTCAGAAGGAGGCAAAACTGGGCGTGGATTTACCTGTTAGATGGCACTTCTAACCTAGATGAGAGATGGTTCTTCCCTTCTAAGGATATCTGCATGTTAACAGTTGATAATCCTTTCACTCAAAGGAAGAAAGTAAAATTTCAGATATTCTTAAATTATGTAGAAAGAAAGACATTTAGAGTAGTCTCAGGGCCCCTCAAATTACTCTAATTATATCTAAATACGAATATATTTCTTGAACTTTTTAAAAAAATAATGCAGTCAAGCTTAATGTTTCTTGCTCAATTCCCCAGTGGTATTTGGGCTATAAGGCCACATTTCATACCCTGATTGCTGTAACAAATACCGACCTAATGGAGTCATTGGAAGATTTGATTTCAGCCTCAGTAAAGTTACAGGATTTCTCTATTTTCAAATAATCTTTAGATTTTGTTGGCAAATGGATGACTAAGTACTGCTGGATATTATACAAAATGTATGGTTTAGTCAATGAGTGCAATAAGGCTAAGTTACTCATCCACTAAAGTATATATTTAAATAGCTATTGAGCCCCTAACACCATGCTTGGCACTGTGGGAAATATAAAAATTCATAAGACATGTTATGTACCCTTGAAGAAACATATAGAAGCAGTAAGACATGTATACAAATAAACATAAAACAAAGGAGAATAGACATGTTATTAAAAGTTATCTATGAAGCTATGACAATTCAGAGGAGGAAGAGATCTAAGAGAAACTTTTAAGAAGGGGATTGAATTTGAATAACACCTTACAGAGTAGGTGAATGGAAGCAGAGGATATTCTACTTGGGGGCACAGCATGAGCAAACCCGTATTCATAGAATGGTGAGCTCTCCAATTAGGATGGAGTGTAAGGTACCTAAAAAAGGTAGGGTTTGAGACTGAAATGGAGTGTAGAGCCAGTGAACAGTCATGAGTGTCAGGTTAAGGATCCCAAGCTCACGTTTTATTAGTTATGGAAAAGCTAAAGGAGGTTTTAAAATGAGAAACAGAGGACAGAGGTATATGGAATTATAGAAATTTTTCTATCTAAGACAATGTTTCTCAAAAATGCCCATGGTTGTACCTCACCTCCAGAGACCCTGAATGTTTTGGTCTGATCATCTGTATTTTTTAGAAATTCCCTGGTGATTCTAATGTGCTAGCCAGTGTTGGAAAAAAACCACTACGTTAGAATGTATCTGCTAAGTTCATAATGACCCCCTCCAGGATCTCCTACGTAATTTGCAGGTCCCAGTGCAAAATGCAAATGCAGGGCTGGTCCTTGTTCAAAAACTATTAAGGCTTTCAAGACTGTAACAGCATTAAACCAAGAGTGGGGTCCCAATGAGCCTGAGACCCTGTGTGACTGCACAAGTCACACCGCCCTGAAGCTAGCCCTGCCTCCCTCCTTGTTTTTCTGTGAAATAGCATCGCCCTAACCTGGGTGAGGGCTTTCAGGAGCCGTGTTTGAATTATTTTACTCCATTCCCCCAGCCATAGCTGACTGGTGCAGCCCAAGCTATGTAGTATAATCTATTCCACAATACAATGCACTAATTGAGACTGAGGGAGGGTAGGTAACTTGCCCAAGATCATACAGTTACACAGCAGCAGATCTGAGATATAAACCTGGACAGCTTGACTCTGAACCAGAAGTCTGCCGCCCAATATGCTTTGGGTCAGATAACTGTGTGTTCTCAAAGTTTATGACAAAACTGATCTAAGACTCAGTTCCTTCCAACCGATATAATAAATGAGATTCTATTTTATTTGTAATTTTTTTAATGTATGGTAGCTATAAAACACTTTCTTAAATGACTAAGTAACAGTTTGGTTGGTATTTAGCAACTCCCCTTCAAGAATTTTTTTAAAAGAAAAAAAAAAAAAAAACCAGCTTCAGGATAGTTCACATGTAACTTAGTTGTATTTTGTTTCAAACAGCAGTTCTTTTCTTCCATTCCCACTGCCATCTTTTTAATCTAGGAATTTATTACTCATACCAAGACTATCTTAATAGCCTACCTCTAAATTCTCACTGTTCCACATTGCCCTAGCTCCTTCTCCTTAAAATACTGCTATAATTATCATGCATAACCCCCTCCCCGACCCCGCTTAAAATCCCACATACTGGTCTTCACTAGCAGGACCCCTGGATTCACCCCATCTATTGCGTCAACGAAGCTACAATTTCTCCATCAGTTTAGTTCCTAACTGAGGCAGGAAATTTACCAGCATCCCCCATGCCCACTTCTCAGTCTAGTGAGCTTTAATAGTCACCCCCTCTGATCCAAAGACCTGTCACACCTTGCAGCCTCTTCACTGAACCTGTGCTCGCAATGATGACCCAGGGGCGGGTGTGTCACATGAGTATTTTCCCTCACCCTGTGCTCTCCCCTAGCCCACATTCCTGCCCCCTTTGCTCAGGGTATAAGATAAGGACCCTGCCTTGGACATTCTTAGCTCCATCTATTTCTCTCTCTAAGTGACATATAGAGTTGAAATTCTTTCCTCTGTTAAATGCAAGCAAGATACTGTATTTGAGGGGATAACTGAGACAAAAAAGATATGGTCCCTGCCTTCAAGACTTAAATTAATGGACAAGTTAGATTATGAATAAATAACTATAATCTAAGGCATAGTTAAATGCATACTATAGTAAAGGGATAAGCAAAGTTTAGGGAATTCAAAGGAGAAAAGCTCTTAATTCTGGTTTTGAGGGCTGGAAAAAACTAACCAAAGGAATGGTATTTGAGCTTACTGTTGGAGGATAAGCAAGAGTTTGATGGATATAAGCCATATTATTCTCATGTTACAAAGATGAATAACCATGTCAGTAAAAATTACACTACAATTATAAGTTAATAGTCAAAATTAATACCAGTCGGATTTAACAAATCTTACGTTGGAAAATTTATAAATAATTTAACAGTTAGTTTAATAAAATTAAAAAACTTTAGAGTCATGATCCATGCCAATTTAGCCACATTTGTATTTAAAATCTTATGTTTTAATTTGGATCACTAGAATGAATTTAGTATATTAATTAGCATACTTATTGAATTATACATTTCTAGTGAAATGGCATCAGTGTTGTAATTCTCTATTTATTTGTGTGTCTCCCACTTGACTGGGAATCCCTTGAAGGCACGGACTTTGTTTAATTATCATGTATCCCTAGCACTTGACACATGGTAAGCATGCCTTAAATATTTATGAAGGGAATGAATGAATAAATGAATGGTTACCTATGTGCATTACAGCCAGAAAACTTTAATTCCAACAATCAGTAATTTCACAGATCAATCTAAAGAATAAAATACCACTCCGGTACCACGCCTTTCTTAATCAGAATTCAAGTACAGGTTTCCCAATATCCAAAAGTAGAGCATTCCTAGGAAACTCTTTGTAAGCCAAATTGGCATAAAGCAAAGAAGCAATTACCTTAGGACACATCTTGCTAACAGATGAACAAAATAAATCAAGATAAAGCACAGATGCTCACAGATACAGTTCAAAGCTATAGCAGCTTGATGCTTGAGATGCTGACTGTAGTTCTCTGGGAAGGAGCTTGGCAGTGCCACTCTCACTGCAAAATTCCTCTTTGGATTTCTTTCAGTTAGCCAAGACAGGTACTAACATAGGTCTTTCGTAAAAGCAAAGTGACATAAAGCGAACTTTGGAAAAGTACAGGATAACTGTCATTATATCTTTCAATTAATGGAGATTTAAAAATGTATATTTATTTTGTTTATTTTTGGCTGCATTGGGTCTTTGTTGCTGCACGTGGGCTTTCTCTAGTTGCAGCGAGCAGAGGCTACTCTTTGCTGTGGTGCACGGGCTTCTCATTGCAGTGCCTTCTCTTGTTGCGGAACATGGGCTCTAGGAGCGTGGGCTTCAGTAGTTGCACCACGCGGGCTCAGTAGTTGTGGCTCGTGGGCTCTAGAGTGCAGGCTCAGTAGTTGTGGTGCACGGGCTTAGTTGCTCTGCAGCATGTGGGATCTTCCTGAACCAGGGATCGAACCTGTGTCCCCTGCACTGTCAGGCAGATTCCTAACCACTGCGTCACCAGGGAAGTCCCAATAGTGATTCTTAATAGAGTCCTCCCTCAGTACCTGTGGGGAACTGGTTTCAAGAACCCATGTGGATACCAAAATCCATGGATGTTCAAGTTCCTTATATAAAATGGCATAGTATTTGCAAGTAACCTACACACATCCTCCCATATACCTTAAATCATCTCTAGATGACTTATAATACCTAACACAATGTAAATGCTATGTAGATTTTTGCCATTGCAACAAATTCAAGTTTTAGAACTTTCTGAAATTTTTTTAAATACTTTGACCCCTGGTTGGTTGACTCTGCAGATGCAGAACTTGTGGATACCAAGTGCCAACTCTATTTTTAGAAGAAAGAGACAAATTTCCAGGACAATCTCCTGTACCTTCTATATTAACAGCTACAGTGTGTGAGGTTAAAAATAATGAGCCTAAGCAGCAAAAAAAAAGTCACAATGCTTAATAATTATTTAGTGTTTTCAGTATACATATTGCTTAGCATATATCAATTTATTTGAGCCACAACCCTGAGAGGTAAGAGTCACTAAAATGATCATTTACAAATGAAGAAAGTTAAATGAGGTCATAAACTGCTCAAGATCACGTGGTTATGAACTGTAGAGGTAAGTTTTGAACATTAAATTATCTTAATATACTTACTGGAGTAGAACATACACTAATATTTCTGAAACATGAACCATATCAAATTACAAATTAACCAGAAATACCCTGCTCACCAGAAACCACATTCTCAAGCAAAAAAACAGTACATATTTTTTTCTGCCTGATATGTGAACCCCCTTTCTGTTTGAGGAATTTTCTAGCATATGAGTTTTGGTGGCAGTCAGAACTGCCTCCCACTTATGGAGGCTGAAAAGGCCAGATACTTGATTTCCCAGCCTCTCCTTTAGCATGGATATAGGCACTTGACCTGTATTTGGTGACCAGAAGCCTCTGTCCCAGAGTTTGGATCTGGGCGCTGGTGCCACAGAGAAGCTGAGACAATGGACACCTTACAAGCAGTTCTTTGCGGTACCACTGGCTGCCTGACATCCCTCATTCCTGTCTATTCGCTGACTCTAGTTCTCTAGCTTTCTGGGGATTTCAGTAGGTTTGCAATGTATTATTTTTCTATTTATTCAGCTGGAATGTGTTTGTTTGCTTGCATCGATGCACCTTAAATGACAGATACAATGATGTCCCTCATTAATAGCTAGATGATACAGGCCTGGTTTTATCTGTCAGGAAATGTTGGGCTTTTTTCACACCAGATAGGGCTACAGTCAATTTAGAACACTGGAATTGTGGAATGAAAAAGTTTAGGGAACAATGTAGTAGATTAATTTATTCATTTATTTTTTTCATGTTCACAATATTTTGTATGTCCTTGACATTCCCCGGTAAAAACTTGCCAGTGCTCTATGCTCTGACCTGAAAATTATGCTCTCTGCTTCTCACATTTTTGTCACTTGCTAGTCTTCCATGCCAGCCCAGAGTACAGGATATTCAACATAGCTTAGTGGTTCCCAAGTGTGGGTGCACATTGCAATCCCCTGTGGGATTTTTTTAAAACGTGGAGTTCCAGGTCCTACCCCGTATCTGTTAAATTACAGTGTCCAGAAGTGGGACCAGTGCAGGCACACACACTCCTCTGATGACTCCACAGCATATCTGTGGTTAAGAACCCCTGGCTTTTTCACTAATTCTACTTGTATGTTTAACATGCTTCATTTAGAGGAATCCCACTATGGTGGTCTCAATACAAATAATAAAATCTAAGGAGAAATTACTGAGTTTAATTTTACCTATCAACACCACCTTTTTCTTCTTGATTTCTTTAGGAAACTGTCTCAAATATTAATGCATTGAATCATGTAGTCTTCCTAATATTCATAGACTCTACCAAGGTTTCTCATCTATAGGATACTAAAAAACTAGATTTTCTGCAGAGATTTTGAGTAATCACGGCAATTAAAGAAATTAGAGGTTTTTTTTAAGTCAAAGTGATTAAAAGTCCTATTATATTATCATCGCCGAAGAGTAAAAATGAAAGCAGGAAGATGATATCATCAGCACTGTGTGAGGTCAGGAAATTAATCATGACTTTCACAGCTCTGTACATCATCAAGTAAACAGATTGTCCAAGACTTCAACACCTTCTACTTTCTAAATTTAAAAAATCTAGTGGGTTCTCAATGTTTTCTCATACATGCATTTAAAGAATCTTCACATTCCTTTTTTGGATTTCATCCCAGGGTTCGATCAGCTTGAAGTGTATTCACTCATCCAAGACAAGGCAACTTTGTCTGTCCTGTGAGTGAACTCCATAAAGTCAAGTCTGATAGATGCCACTGCATTTCATACTAGGATTCAAACTGTCTCTCCTCAGTTTTACTTTTTTTTTCAGGTTTCATACCATCCTAAGTCTGTATTAAATCTCTCAGGGAAAGAAAGTTTCATTATAAAAGTTGGAGCTGATGGTCTGGTGTTCGTTTTTATGGCTTCCTCCTAAGTGTGAAGTACTCTAATCCCATGTGTCAAGTGCAGTAAAAGATAATGTGATAAATATCTTCATCTTTCTGACCCTGGTTGGACTGTGGCATATTAAACAATTGATAAGATTTATTTTGAATGGCACATATTTTTGGTAGAATAAAAATCTATCACTTTATTTTGTAAGGTTGAGTGTAATACAAACAGAGGAAGGACTAAGGGGGCTTCTGTACATAGGTTTCCAAGAAGATAAGAATAATTATACTCAATACATGGTATTCTACTCAAACCTTATTTAGAGCAACAGCTAAAACTGAGAGACCTACATTCGAAGAGGCTGACTGCAGCAGCAAATGAGGAGAAAGAGGGTAGAATCTGGAAAACAACATTTGAGAAAAACTCAAAAAAAAACAGTAGAATGTGGTATCCTCTAGGAGCAGATTTCGAGAAATAAAGAATGAGAGGATGGGAGTCAAGGGAAATTTTGGAGGGAGGCGTGAACGAGTCTTGAGCTTGTTTACAAGCTAAATGGAAGAATTTGGTAGGAAGAAAGGCATTGAAGATGCAAGAGGAACAAAGGCAGGGTTCCAGAGGTATTGGGTATGGAGGATCAAAGCACAGCAAATGGGGTGACCACCACCTCTCCAGCGCTCAACAGTGATCTCATCTCCTGCTGCACAGAGGACACCGGGGGGCCCCTCCCAAACACACTGAGAAATATAGCTCTGTCTGCACCTCTCCCTTCCTCCTTCCTTTCCATCTGTGTAGATGTGTCTTTTCTCATTAAGAAGCTCAGTCTCTATATATGGTAAATAAAACAGTGATTGACATTTGCCACATATATAATTATACAACTTAAAGCACACAAAAAGTCCATTGTAAAGCAATTATACTCCAATAAAAATGTTAAAAAAAAAAATTAGGAAAGTACTTCCCCCCCAAAAAAAAAGAACATGAAAAGTATGAAGTGATCTACAGTGTGTTTAAATCTATGCAATAAGCATACATTTTATTACTGTACTAATTGAACAATTATAACATTGTAGATTTAAAATGGATCACTCTTTCATTCACATGAAATTGGAACAGTCACTAATATAAACATTGATAAGATCCTTTATTTAGGACATCATGACCAAATGCTAAACAATTGGTCTGGATTAACCATATAATCCATCTGTTCGGCTAATTATTCAAATAATCTAAGACACATTCCTTTTGCTATTACATCATATGGATACAGTCTTTAGCTTTATCGAACATAAAAGAAAATGATATAGCCAAAATTCAACTGAAAGCATGAAAACAATGAGAAGAAAGAACTGTCTCATCTGTAATATTAAACACACTTTCACCGATGCCCTGAATACTTAGTAGTTAAACATTAGCTTTGCACTACTTTTGGCAAAAAAAAGTGTTACACTAAGCTTTTAGAGATAGAATTTTCCATTACCAATGCCAAAATGATGAGAATGACTACAATATAGCTATCACTTAACAATCCATAATCACTTCTTCATGTATTCTGCAAATGCTTCTTTCATGCCCACTATCTGACACACACTGTGCTCAGGAGTAGGAGATACAAAATAGATAAAATACCAATTCTGCCTTTGAGGAACTTGCAATCTCATAGGAGTGAGAGACATGTTCATAATTAGTTATTTCGTAAACATAGTATGTAATGCCATGAGAGAATTATGGTATAAAAAGGCTACAAATAAGTATTAAAGTTTATATCCTTTGATCAAAAATTTCACCTCTGGAAATCCATCTAAAGAGAATAATCTGAAAAATAAAAATAAAATTCAGTGCAACAGACAATCATCACATTGTAATTTACAGTGACAAGAAATATTTAGAACAATTACCAAAAATATCCATATGCATACTTGTCAGGACAGGCTAAGGTATGCCATAGTAACAAATAACCCTAAAATTTCAGTGGCTTAACAAAACAAATGGCACAATCCAATGTGAGTTAAAGGCCTCTGCTTGTCAGCTTTTCCCCAAGCAGTGACTCAGGAATCCAGACCCTTTCTATCATGAATGAACAGATGTGATTTTTGGAATGTGTGGCTTTCCAGGGAAGATAAGAGAAGGCTGAAGGATCGTGCAGGGTATCCTTAAGGATAAGGCCTAGCAGAGGCTTGCATCACTTTGCCCACACTCCATTGGCTGTAACTCAGTCACATAAGCCCTCACCTAACTGTAATCTTTTGCTTGCCAGGAAGACAAAATGCAATCTTATCATATGCCAGGAAGACAAAACGGTATAGGACCACGCCGTCTCATCTCTAACGAAGAGTTAATAAATTGGGCAATAGATGCATACTTTTATCAAGAGCTTATAAAAATATAAAAAATGTTTTTGTTACAAAGTTTAATAAAAATTTAGTATGCAAAGATTTATCGTGATTGAAAAAATGGGAATATAGAAAGGACTGGCAGGAAATATACTAAAAAATTAATATTAACAGTAATATGGATGAAAGAATGACAATGAAAAGAATTTTCCGTTTGAATTTCTTCATTTTCTATAAAATATGTATTATGATGGAAAAAGTTAAAGTGACTTTTTGAATTTCTTTAAGGTTGTATGATAGCAATTACCATACTATTAGGGATAACTGGAAGTCAGGTACTCTGCGGGGGTGGCAAAGAAGGGAAAAGGGAATGAGATGGGCAGTAAACTAGGAGTCAGTAGCTTTTGGAGGTAAAAGCAACGTACCATGGGCCTTTCAGCCTAGGAACTGCATGTGAACGTTGTACATCATTCATGTAAGGGGCCTGGGGCCCTGAGAGACACTAAAACCTGGCATTTGTGCAAGAGCAGAGGGCAGGTTGCAGTGTGGCCCTGGTGTGAGGTCCTCATAGACGAAGCTAGAAGTACATAACCCACTGTGTGAGGGAAATGTAGAGATCATTTTATTCTGTGAAGGTTGTATTGAGTAGAAGAATGAAATGTTTCTGGAAAGATGTCCAAGTCATACTATACCTCAGGAGCCACAGCAAACAGCAATGTGTACATCTGGACACTGGATTTCAGGTTTACTACACTGTGAGTTATTTGTGTCCTGTGTACCCATTAGATGAAACATGTGTAATTTAAGTCCTGCACAGAGAACTATGGTGTCGGATGTATTCACAGGCTAAAATTATCATAAACCAGCAATGATACTGATGCAGACTTTGGGCAAATGGATGTAGAAAATTCCTTCACTGACACTTAAATACATTGAAGGTCACTGTGAATTTTTCATCCACCTATTATTCTTCTACTTTATTCCTCAGGAGTTAAACAATCTACTATTTGTTTTGTTAGGTTTAATTTTTCAGTACCAGTTGGTAGGTAGAGTGAGGCTTACACTCTTAGCTTCTCTGCTAAACTTCAACCAGGCCCAGGTCTTAGCATCTTGCTGTCTTCCTCAGGGCCTGACACAGTGTCTAGCACCTAGTTTCTTTTTAAAGTAATTATCTGTTGAATAAATGATTCCTTACAGCTCCCATTCACATTCGTCATATGTTTAACTATGTATTCTAAATCTAATTTTTACTTTGAAACAAACTTACTGAATATCCCCTCAGATGTCATTTTCCCAAAGCAAACTGCTCTGAATCTTTGCAGTACTTCTTCAAATAATGGATCAGCTTGTGTAACTGCCCCGCAGAAGCTTGTGGTGTGCCATCTAGTGACCAATGCCACTGATATATGAACTGTAATTAGGATATTTGTTATTGCATAAATATATGCATTAAAGTTTTATTAATATTTGAGTGGAAAAGAACTTTTCCAAGTAATTATGTGCATATTAATATTACTGATGTATGACACTCAAATAGAGGAAGGATGAAAAGAAATGCTGGCTGATGTTGACCTCCTACTATTAAGCATTCCTACACAGTGTACAAAATGACTAACCACTATTGTGGTCGTTGTTATCACCAATGGTTACCCACCACGCACCTACAGTGTGCAAGGTACCATGAAGAATACAAAAAAATCATTGATATGGTACCTTCTCTCCAGGCATGATATGCACACATAGGTAGTTCATGGCAAGTGACAAATATTTGATGTACACTACTACAAACAAGTGATAAATGGGTTATAAGAGTGGAAAAGGCAAAAAGTGAAATGAATGTCTTAAAAAACGGGAAAACAGAAGCAATACTCATAAAGAAGTAAGATAAGGAACCTTGGAGCCATGCTAAGACATTCAGACTTTATCGTGTATCCTGTTAAGTTATAAGGACCCCTGAAGAGCTTTAAGGAAGAGAGTAACATGATTTAAATGGCTTTTGAGCAGGCATGTAATATAGTTAGACGATAAGCACAAGTCCTCTCTTATAAGAGGAAATAGGATACAGATATAGAATTATTTAATAGGATACATTACATTTAATAGGATACATTAAATAGAATTATTTAATGCTATCACCACAACAACTTGCAAAGTATAGTCTATCCAGAGGATAACTGTTATTTATTATTATATAGATGATCATGAAATAATATTGGAAATGTCATATCCTTAATTTTTAAAAATATTACAAAGACCTATTGCCCTTGCTAGATGAGCAGAGTAAAGTATGGGCTTGGTTTTCATACAGTTGTGTGTGTGTGTCTGGGATGGGTCTTCTCTGTTTTCTTTCTGGGATGGGAACTCTCAGAGATCCAGGGGAGAGTTTAAGATCTTTACTGGATCTCTGTCCTAATGGTGAGGCCGAAAGGTCCTGCCCGATGATTTATGGGTTCAGGTGGGGCAATCTTAACACTAGCAACAGAACTTTGGTTGCTAGATAAACACAGTCAGAGGGATCCTGCTTGGGTGATTTGCAACAGTGAAGGATGGCAAAGGCATTTATGATTCTCCTTTCACCAAACAGGACACGTCAAAATGACTTGGCAAGATGGAGAAAAAGTATTAGATTCAAATGACAATTACCTGACACCAGCTGAGTTTCCTCTGGAAGGGTTATTATGAGACTACAAATAGCCAGCATGTCTATGACCTCATGTTTGATAATTTATTAAGAACAGTGGGAAAAAGATGTCATCTCCTGGGTAAGCATTCAGAAGTGAAGGTTTCACCTCCTCCTAACTTATGCTACCATTCCTTTCTTTTAGCTTGTCTATAACATTGATTACACTGGGAAACACACCTAAAATTTATTTCTAATAGTTATCTTATAACACTTTATTTAATATGGGAATATTTGTTTTAAAAAAATTGTATCTGCCTAAATTCAATCATATCCACACAAAAGATAGTCAAGAGGTTTGATTGTTCTGAATCCTTAATAAGAAATTTTTCCTTTATATTTTGTCAGGGTTCATAAAAACATTGTTTCAGACTCAAAACATTGTTTCAGACTTTTAAGTCTAAATTTAAATGAATATTTAGGTTCCATTCAATGTGATCCAAAACAACTAGGAAATATTAATTGTGATAGAAATAAAAGAGGAAGCAAAAGGAATGAAGGCAGCAAAGGAGACATTTCAATAAATCTTCTGAAAGTGACAGAACAGTTGTATGTGTGTATCAAGTAGACCAAACTTCTTGCCAATTAGCATCAAGGTGTTTTCTTCTCTCTAGCTGCCTTTCAGTTCCTCTAATGTACCCTCTTCTCTAGCCCTAGGGTCTCTGCACTTGCTGTGTCCCTGGCCCGGAAACCTTCCTCTCTAGCCCCTACTGCTCTCTGGATATTCTGAACACTCCCTTCAGAGCTCAGCTCCAGCATCATCTCCTTAGGACAGCCTCCCTAATTACCAACAAACTCTGTCCTCACCAGATTAAATGCCCCCTGCTATGCATGCTTCCAACACCCCAAGATTCTTCTTGATTATACTAAAGAAATAACTATTAAGTAGTTAATCTCTCTCTCCTCCTGCACAGTGTGAGCTCCAAAGAAGTGGACTTTTGTCTTTCTCAGCTATGTCTTCAGGGACGAAAAGTCAACTGAAATCTAGCACATTTCCAACCTTCCTGTGGAAGCACCACCCCAGACGCTGCCCAGAATAGCGCCCCTCCCGCCACCCCTGCAAGACAGTGCAGTCTGCCCAGCCACCCGGCCCCAGCCACTCTAGTTCCACACACCTGGGCTCCGCCTTTCCCTACCCAGGGGTGGGTCACTTCGCAAGTCAGCAGCATGCAGAGGCTGCTACTGCCAGAGTTTTGTGACAGGTATTTTGAAGTCCTTGGATGCTTTCTGCACCTGCTTCAAGGATTTCAAGGGCAGTCTCCCGCATCACCTAAGAAGCAGCCCAACTTATAATGATCCTGGTGGCTTACCTAATAAGGATGTAGACAGCTAGACTGTTTTGAAAAAACAGATTTTTGAATGAAGAGATTAAGGTCACAACTCGATTTTAAGAACACACTCATTCTAAAAAGTATTTGGAGCTGTGGGTAGTGATGGACAGTTAAGTACAAATACAGATTGCAATGAGTGTTGAGAGAAAGATAGATTATTAACTTTTTTACTAACTTTTTTGATACTTTATATGAGCCACTAAATGCTGTTATTTACATTGGCTGCTATGGAAATGTAGACAGAATCAAATCCAATAAATGTTGACACAAAAGAATTAAGGACTTTTCACAGCATTCCGTCACTGCAAGTAAAACACTCATTACCTAAGGCTCATTATGACCATGCACATTTTTTTGCATATCAGGCTTATGATGATTCTTTGGAAATAGCCAATAGGGACTCTGTCTGTAGGAGGAGAAATCATTTTTTAAGCAACTGCATTTGGTCATGGAGGCTGTTTTTGTTACTCCTGAAATAGGTCATTCCTCGGTATGAGGTTTGATAAGCAATACTGTACATGTAATCCAGAGATGTTGTGATGACTATTTTAATTGGACATTCAGTGGTTCTATTTCAGTAATATACCCATGGCCAACGCTGTACAAGAACAAGAAGGTAACAAGTTGGTGGGAAAAGTGGAGGAATGTGACTGTGGTTCAGCAAAAGCAAGTGAAAAGGATGCTTGCCGTCAGATTGTAAGAAAGCCAGATGCACTGGACTTTAGGACTTTTCCGTGAGAAGTGCAGTTTTTTCCCTGCTAAATACATTTTCAGAAAAGAGAAAAATGATTATGATCTGGAGGAGCTTTGTACAGGAATCTCAGAAGAGTACCCAATAGATGTCTATGTACAAGATGGAATCCTTGTATAATGATTCCCATTGCTAACATGGTATTTGCGATTCTTACCTTCAGTAGTACAGAAACATTTATGATCAAGAAGCAAAGAGTGGACCAATTAAGGGTTACTATGATAAAAAAAGACAGGTTTTTCACCTGGGGTATTTCAGGCATTGATTACAAAAAGGTGTTCATTGAGTGACATGTTATGGCAGCGAATACAATGTGTCGGTGCTAAAGGCTTTTCTATTATGACAGAGAACATTTCCCTAATTCAGACTGGAATGAAAAGCAAGGATACCACATGCTGGGGAACAGGCTACCATTTAGCAATGATGCCATCAGGCTTGCATGATATTGGAGGAGTAAAAGACCACACCTCATGTGGCAAGAATGCAATATGTATTAATAGGACCTGTCAGAGTATATCAATACTTGATGTCACTGTCTTCAGGAAAAGCACAACCAACAGGGATGTGCAAAAAAAAGAAATATCGGCACTGTGATGGCCCTTTCTGTGAATAACCTAGAGATGGAGGAAGCTTTAACATCAATGGCCTGGGAACCCCACGATCTCTTTTCTCATCAGGGCGGCCACTGTGGTCACCTTTCACAAAATAACTTCTAAAAGACATGGATAAAAAGACACATGTCACATGTGTGGGATACAACTACAAAGCAAAATTTTCTGGTTTTGTTTTTTCGATTTAGCTGTAGAATCTCAATATCTAAGGATCACACTTAACTGACAAACATAACAAATAGATAATATATATATACACACACGCGTATATACCTTAAACAGAAGTTTAGACTTGCTTACAAGTTTCTTTAATGTATTTTTGCAAACGTCAGGGAAAACTAGAACCATTAATTGACTAGGAGTTAATATCATTTTTCATAGACTCGGCTTCTTTACATCAAACAATAAAATGCCGTATTAGAGCCAAGCGGAATTTGTTTTCTTTCTAATGTTGACAATGAGGAGATTCTGTCCTGTAACCCACCTAGTCATAAAAGCATGAAATAATGGATGCTAGATGATTTATGATAGCCATCTGACCAATTGCATTAAAATTACTTGTGGAGCTTCTCTAAAATATATAAATAAACACTGACAACGCCCTCAGGAAGAAACGTACCCATCCATATTTTAATTTCCTGAGATAATCCTAACAAACACTGTCTATGGTATGCAGCCGTCATAAAATTTATAAATTCTACCTTTTTAATACTAGTTTGGCATATAGACAGTGAATCTCCCAATCATATTATTAGTTTTAAAGGAAAATAATAGGTGAACTTGAGTTAACATCTAACCGTGGCCATGCTAACACTGCCATCTGATCAGTTTTCACTATTTATGAGCTTTGTACTCATATAAACCTCCAATTATTTCATCGTCCTCAGCCAATCAGCCTCTTACAAAGTTTTCAGTTATCCATTAGAAACTGACTCAGAAAGTACATCAACAACATCTTGATAGAGAGACTTTGTCAAATGCACTTACCTCCTCAAATTTTGGCCAGTTAATTTTAGAAAAAGAAGCTCTGAAGGAAAGACAGCACATTACTTACCCTCCCTGAGCCTCCCTTTCTTTATCTGCAGGGTTACAGAAAGGATAAGCAATACTGTATTGTTGTTACTGGCACTAAGCATCCACTCAACAGTTGATAATTAAAATAATAGCTATTGGATGTTTCTCCAAAGAAGTCGTACAGATGGCCAACAAGTACATGAAAAAGTGCTCAACATCATTAATCATCAGGGAAATGTAGATCAAAGCCACAGTGAGACATCACCTCAGACACATTCTCGAACACATAAGAGATAACAGATTCTGGCAAGGATGTGGAGAAAAGAGAATCCCGGGACACTGTTGGCGAGATTGTAAACTGTTACAGCCACCATGAAAAACAGTGTGGAGGTTCCTCGAAAAATTAGAAGTATAACTACCACATAATCCAGTAATCCTACTTTTGGGTGTATCCAAAGGAAACGAAAACAGGATCTCAAAGAGATTTGTGCACTCTTATGTTCATGCAGCATTATGCACAATAACCAAGACATGGTAACATGAATAAAGAAGATGTGGTATATGTATATATAATGGAATATTATTCAGCCATTAAAAAGTAGGAAATGGTGCCATGTGACAACATGGATGGACCCTGAGGGCTATCCCTCATTTATTTACTTGAAATAAGACAGAGAAAGACAAATACTGTATGATCTCACTTTTTTGTGGAAACTGAAAGCACTGAAGTCATAAAAACAAAGAGTAGAGTGTTGATTGCCAAAGGCTAAGAGTTGGGAGAAAAGAGGAGATGTTTGTCAAACGGTACAAACTTTCCGTTATAACGTGATAAGTTCTGGGGATCTAAAGTACAGCATGGCAACTATAGTTAACAATACAGTATTGTATACTCAAAAGTTGCTATGAGAGTGGAGCTTTAATTTTCCCACCATAACAACAACAAAATAGTAATTACGTAAGGTAAAGGATGTGTTAATTAACCTTATTGTGGTAAACATTTCACAATATATATGTATTTCGAATCATCACATTGTACACCTTAAACTTACACAATATATGTCAATTAAATCTCAATAAAGCTGGAAAAAATTAAAAAGAATAAACTGAAAATCTATGATAATTATAGAATTTGGATTGGTAATATGGTAGATTGTGTTATTTGTTCAAAATACTTGCTGCACACGAATGGACCTAGAGATCATCATACTCAGTGAAGTAAGTCAGACAGAGAAAGACAAATATCACATGATATCACTTATAGGTGGAATCTAAAAAATGATACAAATGAACTTATTTACAAAACAGAAACAGACTCACAGACATAGAAAACAAACTTATGGTTACCAAAGGGTAAGGGGAGGAGGGATAAATTAGGAATTTGGGATTGACATATACATACTACTATATATAAAATAAACAATAAGGATCTACTGTATAGTACATGGAACTATATTCAATATTTTGTAATAACCTATATGGGAAAAGAATCTGAAAAAGAATACATATATATATATATATATATATATAATACACAAACACACATATATATATATAACTGAATCACTTTGCTGTACACCTGAAACTAACACAACATTGTAAATCAACTATACTTCAATTAAAAACAAAAAAAAGAAAACAACTTGCTGCGTCTCTTTACCAACCTGCCTTGGGAGGGGGAGCATTTTTCCACACCACTGACGGCATGCTTTGTGAAATGACTTGTCTGGCCAATGCATATGAGCAGAAGAAACATACGCTATGTCTGAGAAGCAGCTTTCTTTCAGCTTTCCTTGTTTTCACTTTTTTTCACCCTTGGCTTGTCTCATTTAAGTGGGTCCAGTGTTCATAACTGAATAAAACTCTGATTTCCTGTCCAAATATCTCTAATGAGATCCTCTTAGAGCACTTTAACATGTCTCAAATATAAATTTCTTTTCCTTAGAACACTCTAGTTTTCCTATCTCACCAGCAGCCATGGTCATAACCACTGTAATCAACATTAGATGGGTATTACCATGGTGAAAAATATCTATGTATCAAAGAGAGTCACTGACTTTCAGGCAAATGCTGAAATATTTCTCTCCTTCCCTTCCATCCTCCCCACTGATGTTACCAGCTCAAATCACTATTACTCTGCTTCTGCTCTTACAATAGTTAATTCCCCAGCAATTCACAATATAGCTTTCTTCTCGTCAGTTGGGCAGCTGTGTGCCACACCCTGCCATTAATTTTTATGAGTCGTGGATGTTGGTTTTCCATTTGCTCTTACACATGGTTTTCTAATGCTGACGCTAGTTTTCTCATGCTGGTTAGTTTATTTTCCCTCTTTGTTAGAAGCAGGTTAAAAATCATTTAAGGGGAAAATAATTGAAGACTAAAATTTCAGTTTGAGCCAAGTACAAGTAAAAAGAAAAGCAAGAAATCAAAGGAACACACTTCATTTTCTCCTTGAAAATTTACGTCCCATATCAAAGTCAGAACTCAAAACACTAGGATTCTGCCCATCTCTAATGAAGGAGGAAAAGTCTCCCAAAGAAGCCGGAACAGAGCCAGGATGCATCTATGGTCTTGAGCAGAGAGAAACTTACGCTAGCAAGCATCTGTTGGTGCCAGGCATCTGTTATTACTGTAAAAAGGCAAGTGAAGGCTGCTGCCAAGGCCTCCGCAAGCCAGAGACCAGGCCTTCCTGGAGTCCATGAAGAACACTGTTATAAGGTCTCTGGAAATGTCCTTATGGCAGCTGTCACACCACGAACGCACAGACTGATTAAACAGCTTCTACCGCGATTAACTTTCTGGTCAACATTTTACCTGGTCAGAGATGGAAAAACTGTATTTTTAACAATCTTACACTTTTGGTCTGGAACAGAATGGAAAATAGAATCCCTAAAACAGTTTAAAGCTGATTTCCTGGAATAGCCTTCTGCTGCAGGGAAGCCATGAAACTTGTTTCTTTCTATCACCTTCATGAAGATTTCCTTCATAGCTTTATTCTTAAACACTTGCCTTTCCATTGCTATGAGCCAATTGGAAATACCCAGCATGCAAACACTGGCTCTATTCAGACCCCATCAGCGAAACATCTAAAACTGAAACTGTCTCACTGACTAAGGGAAGACTTGATAATTGGTATCCATAGACTTGTAAAAGTATACAAGGGTACTTAGCCATATTTAACTCACAAACTCAAACTCCAAAGTTTAGAGGAAGAAGAAGGCTTAATATCTCCTAGTCCTCTCAATTTACAAATTAGTCAAAGCTATAGTGGATATCTGTTGTGTTTGCCTGCCCTGTATCCTTTTCCGGGTTCTTCTGTAGACAGACTCCACTTTCCTAGGGATTGAACCATGGCATTCTCACCTTCACTCTGCCCTCATTGACGGATGGCTATGTTAAACAAACTAAACCAATCAAGTGCTTTCCCAGTGGAATCTAAATCGGGAGCCAAGTGCCCTCCAGGACAGTGTCCCAGAGCGACAGGTTATCAGTTCCTGCCTCAAAGATCCCTGGAGCCACTTCCCCAGGCTGGCTGCTCACTTTTTCCTTCGATTCTATGAAATCTCAACTATCTTTCCAAGAAATTCACCCTGCCTCTCCCCTAACTTCTTAATTTGTGCTTAAGTTAGCCAGAGTTGCTTTGGTTCTTGCAACCAAAGAAACTGATACAGAGACCCTGTCAAAGGTGGGGAAGAAAACTCTCAGTTGTTCACCTCTGACCACGCTGTACGCTGCACAAAGCTGGTTTCATAAGCAGGCAGAGCAGATGGCCAGCTATGAAGTGTAAATGACACCTTGGACAGGCAAAAGTTATGCTTTAACTAAGTAACCTTGCCTGAAACAACACCGATTTCAAATTAAGGTTCTCTTAAAATGAGCCTTTGCCTTATTCATCATTCAATGACAAACTGATGGCTGACTCCAATATTTGACAAAAATAGGCTTTGCTAGGTAGAAACATGAGTGGGAAATGGGAAGAGAAGGACAGAATGGAGGGCGGACTTTATAGTGGACGGTCTGGGACAACCAGAGGTATCATGAGAAGACTTGGTGGAAGGAGAAGCCTCACCCCGTGTCCCCACGGCCCGGCAGTTACTGCCGCCTTGCGTTGAGGATCTCATCAGATCTTGCTGAGATGCTTGCAGCCTCTCCTGATGGGGCCTCCTGTCACCAGTCCCACCACCTCTCCTCCTCAAACCCACCTTCCTCACAGAAGCCCATGATCTAGTGTGAATATAAGTTTGGTCACCACTCACCTGCTTTATCAATGATTCACTGCCTCAGCTGCAGGGTAAAACCTAAATTCCTCAGCATGGCTTGGATGGCCTTTCATGATCCTACTTTTCAACCTGTTTCTTGTAGCTACCCTGTGTTCACTCACATTCCACTTATCTTTTCCCACACCTGTTCTACTTGCCCTGCCTTCAAGCCTTTGTACATGCTTTTCCTCCATCAGGAATACCCTTCCCTTATATTCCACTGGACTCACACTCTTCCCAATATAAACTCGGGTGTCACCTTTACCAGAAAGACTTCCAGGACCCCTTAGCTAGAATTAGGTATCTTTTGGCTGCTCTTCTAAACTATCTTGGAATTCACATTTCAACTAAAATATATGTGAGAGGCTTTAACTGTCTACTTATAGCTCCAGATTTAGAGTATCTACAGGGTTTAGGACCGTATCATTTATCTCCACATCCTTGGCACCCAGAACACAGTGGACTCTCAAGAAATGTTATTAAATGAAATTCAGTGTTCAAAACTGAATTTAATTTCCCTTTTTTGTAAGAAAAAGCACTCTTCACCATTATTCTTTGTAAATAATATTATCCATTCCATCAACCATGCTGAAAATTTTATCATATTTAACTCTTCCCTTTCCCTCTCTACCTTTAAGTATTCTGCATGCTCAGTGGGCCAAACACCCTAACCAAAGAATCACAAATATTTATACCCCATAAGGAGAGACTATTCTCTTCTTCAGCGTTTCACACAAGGTTACCAGAGACCACAAATCTGCATTACCCCAGCAATGCCCTTGTCATTAGAGCTTTCTGACTTGAACTTTGGTTTATTAAAAATAGTAGTAAGTTATTATGGTGTCCATTTGCTGAGGGAACGATATCCTCTGGGTTTAGTGATAAAAGCTTTAAATGGCACCACATATCTCAAAGACAGGAACATCCACTGCAATAAAATTATCACCTCAGCCCAGGAGGAAGGGACAAGGCCTAAACTGGAGCTGGTGGGGATTCATGTGGGGGAAGGCAGGAGCAGCTGGTAGACATTCTACCTTGAGCACATAGTATTCGGAGTTTAAGATTAGCATGTCAGAGACCTTCCTTAAAACCACAAGCTCCTTTCACTCTTTTCAACAGCTGAGGCTTCCAGCTGAGAGACAGAATACTTGCCTATCTTAGAATATTTCCCTGCTTGGTGATTGATATGCTCTCCACTTCTGTTGGGGTGTGGGGAAAAATCACTCTTATACATTGACAGAAGAAACGTGAATTGCTACAGTCTTTCTTGGACAGCAATCTGGCAAGCTCTTTTAAAATTAGAAATACACATACCCTTTGACCCAGCAATCCAATGCCTAGGAATCTCTCCCACAGAAATAAAGGCACGAGTATGTAGAAAAATAAAAGGGCCCATATTCAGTGAGCGCATACCCGCACAATGTAGCAGCCAGCATCTGGTCTGATTGGTCTGTACCTGTGCCAGACCGGTTGTTAAATATTTTTAATGCCACCTCTAGATATATAAATAAAATTTTACAGAACTGAGATTTTTTAAATTATGAGCACTTTTTTCCTTACAAACTGTGTGTGCGCGCACGCACCTTGCTTCCTTTCACCCCCCTCTGCATCCTCATCTCTCCAGGTAATCAAGGTTCTTTAGGTTTTGTGCTTTTTTTTGCTCATAACACATATATAAACATACATCCTTATGCACATAACATTTGGGGAGGCTCATCGTATATAAAAAAGGGGACCGTATTATAGACACTCTGCTACATCTTGCTCTGCTCTGTACATTTAGAAATCTCTCCAGTTAAACTAGAAACTCTAACTCATTGTTTTTAATTTTCACATAGTATTTATGGTCTAGATGTGTCACGGTATATTCAACCATTTTCAGATTGATAAACGTTTTTTTCTGTTTCTGTTTTGCCCTCTAGCACAAAGATTGCTGCAATGTACATCCTTGTTACCAACCTAATAGAGGAGAATTTTCTACTACTGAGGCAGAACATATGTTCATATTTTGATGAGCCCTTTGAATTTGCATTTCTCTGAATTGCTTTTTCCCATTTTTATTGTGCCTTGGTCATTTTAGTGTCGATGTGAAAGAACAGTGTGTATTTAAATATTGTTTCTCACTTTCTTATTTTCCTTTTATCTTGCATATGGTATCTTACTATAAAGACATTCTTAATTATTAGGTAATATAAAATCAATTTTTCCTTTTATGGTTTTTAGGTTTTCCATCTTGGATTAGAAGTTCTCATGTCAAACTTACATATTACATACACTCTCCACGATTTTCTTCTAAGAGTTTTGAATTAACTTTGATAATTACATTTGTATGAGTAAACAAGATTTGACCTTATTTTTCTTCTAAATGAGTAAGGAGAGAGATGGAAGGAGGAGGGGAGGGAGAAAGAGAAAAACTATTTCTAGGCTTCCTCTTTAGTTGCACTAATCTTTTTTTTAGCTATTCTTATGCAATTATCTTTCCAGAATATCCCTTTTGTTCATTATTTTGGAGAACTTGACATTTGTATGTGTTAAATTTTTTCACCCAAGAATACGGTATGTCATTCCATTTTTTTTTTTTAAATCAGGGGTCAGCAAACTATAGCCCATTGGCCAAATCTAACCATGCCCATTCATTTACATATTGTCTACAGCCGCTTTCATGCTACAACTGCAGTTGAGCAGTCAGTCACAGAGTTGAATAGTTGCTGTGGAGACCGTACGTGCCACAAAGCTCAAAATATTATTTGGACTTTTACAGAAAAATTTTACAAATACCTGCTTTAAATCATAATTTATGTTCTTGAGTGAAAAGTTATTGTTTTACTCATCAGTAACTTTCTTGTTAAATTTATTTCTAGGTACTTTCTAATCTTGGTTATAATGGAGTTGTTACAATAGCATATTTTCCCCACCTCTATTTCTCACTGATTATTGTTATTATGTATAAAATTAGAATAACATATATTATGTTTTTATGGCCAGGTTCTGTCCTAAGCACTTTTTACATAACACAACTCATTTCATCCTCACAACAGGGCTCACTTTCGGATACAACCAACAGCCTTTCGTAGACTTCACCAGTTCCTCTCCATGGTCCTTGGTTAGACTTCCCTCTGATTCTCCATTTTCCCTCTCTTAGACCTTAACCCTCCAACTTCTCCCACAATTTTATAAGATCTTATTTCATGTCACTCAGTTGCAATGTTTTCCCAATCAAATCCTACCTGCTACACATTTGTTCTTCTGTGTTCTTCTTTCTTTGCCATCTTCATCCTTTTCCATTTTTTTAAAAAATTTTATTTATTTGTTTATGGCTGCGTTGGGTCTTCGTTGCTGTGCGTGGGCTTTCTCTAGTTGCAGTGAGCGGGGACTACTCTTCATTGTGGTGCGCGGGCTTCTCACTGCGGTGGCTTCTCTTGTTGCAGAGCATGGGCTCTAGGTGCCTGGGCTTCAGGAGTTGTGGCTCACGGGCTCTGGAGCTCAGGCTTAGTAGTAGTGGTGCACGGGCTTAGTTGCTCTGTGGCATGTGGTATCTTCCCGGACCAGGGCTCGAACCCGTGTCCCCTGCATTGGCAGGCGGATTCTTAACCACTGCGCCACCAGGGAAGCCCCATCCCTTTCCAATTTTTTAAGTTAAATGCTTAGCACATTAGTTTCCAACCGTTTTTACTCTTGGCTGCAGCACACAGCGTGTGGTATCTTAGTTCCTGAATAGGGACTGAACCCGTGCCCCATGCAGTGGAAGCACAGAGTCCTAACCACTGGACTGCCAGGGAATTCCCTCCAACCCTGTTTGTTTCCTAATAAATATTTTAAAGCTACACATTTCCTTATAAGCATTACTTTAGCGATGTCCCACAAATTTTGACATACAGTCTTTTAATTTTTCTTTAGTTCTAAATATTTCAGTTTCCTTTATGACTTTATTTTTAACCCAAGGGTTATATATTAATAGTGGAAGAACATAATCTGTATGACACAGATTACCATTTATATCTCTTTAGTATCTACTGGTTTGTTCCTGTTCTCATTTCTTCTTGTACCAATTTCGGCATTTTAATTTTTTCCAGAAATATCTTCATTTTATCCAGTTTATCAAATTTATTAGCATAATATTATTAGTATGACATAATGGTTAAGAACAGTTGCACAGCTGAGTGAACTGGACAAGTTACTTAGCTTTTGTGCACCTTAGTTTCTTCAGTTGCAATAAGGGAAATAATAAGGGATCTATTTCATAGGTTATTCTGAGGATTCAAATTACTTAGAACTGCACTTTGCACATTCTAAGCACTTAACTGTTAGTTATTATGCTCATTTTATCATCATTACTAGTTCTTTGGTATGTATTGAGGCTTCCTTTGTACATGGTCAAATTTTGTAAATATCCTATGAGTGCACAAAAATGTATATTCGGTGTTGCTGAGAGTTCTACATATAACTAACAGGTTGAGCATGTTAATTACATTGTTCAGGGCTTCTATTTCTTGGCTACTTTTTCCTAACTCATTCCAGGAGGACTGTGTTAAAAGTCTAAAACTGCAACAGTTGACTCATCTATTTCTTCCCACAATTGTTGCATTGTATTTTGAGGTTATATTGTAAGATAGGAATATTCGTAACTATTATATCTTCTTGTTTCATTACTCCTTTTATTGAAACCTGATTCTTCCTTCATCTTTGTAATTCTTTTTTTTTTTTTGCTGACTTCTATTTCATCACATATTAGGATGGCTAACACCCCATCTTCTTTTGTTAACACTTCTGTTTTTTCTTACTCTATCTTTTTGGTTTTTCAATTTCTATATCCTTTTGTCATAATTTCTATCTTTTAGACACTGAATGATGTTTTTAGAAATTTTCAATCCAAATTAAGAGTCTCTGTCTTTTAATTGTTGCATTTAGCCCAATAAATATATTACATTCATTGCAATTAGTACTATACTAATACAATCTCCTTTTATATTCTATTTCCCAGACTTTTGTGTTCTTTATTCCCTTCATTGCTTTCTAATGAAGAGAACAAAAATTTTTCCAATGGTCTAAACTTGATTATATTCCATTTTTATTTTTACAGAGATTGTCCTAAACCCCAGCCTCAAACATAATGTTTTTCAAGTTTTCACACTCTCTACCTTCCTCTCAGTGAGACAATAACTCTAGCATGCTCTCACATTCCCCAGGCTTTTCCTACCCCTCTCCCATATGGTCAATATTATTTAGAATTTCAATTCTGAGTCACATTACAAACATCCAGGCTTGGGCCTAAAGATAATGGGCATGGCTCTTCCATGCTTCATTTCCCCTTGATACCAGCAGGAAACAATGGTATCCCAGCTGAGACTAAGTAATGATAGCGCCCTAGGAGATAGCAGAGCAACATGACGAAAGGAAATAAGGTCCCTGGTATAAATAGTATGTATAATATATATGTGCGTATGTGTAATATGTATATAATATCTAGATACATATTAGGTAGGATGTATATAATAAACAGAATAAGCAGTTCCCAAAGTATGATCTTCTAAATCCTGAGGGTTCCTAAGAGTTTTTCAAGGAGGCCACAGGTAAAAACTATTTTCCTAATAATACATTATTTGCGTTTTTCATTGTGTTGGCATTTGTACTAATGTGCAAAAGAAAAGGTGGGTAAAATTGTTTAGCACAAGTCAAGGCAGAACACTTAACTGTACTGGTAGTCATATTCTTCACTGACACACACTTGCAATAAAGCAAAATGCTTGATTCATTTAATAATATACTGATAAATGATGAGAGAAATCAAAGATAACACAAACAAATGGAAAGATATACCATGTTCTTGGATTAGAATAATCAATATTGTCAAAATGGTGCTGAGTAAACTGGGCAGCCATATATAAAAAAATTAAATTAGAACATTCTCTAACACCATACAAAAAAATAAACTCTAAATGGATTAAAGACCTAAATGTAAGATTGGATACTATAAAACTCTTAGAGGAAAATATAGGCAGAACACTCTTTGACATAAATCACAGCAAGATCTTTTTGGATCCACCTCCTAGAGTAATAAAAAGACCTAAATGTAAGGCCAGAAACTATCAAACTCTTAGAGGAAAACATAGGCAGAACACTCTATGACATAAATCACAGCAAGATCCTTTTTGACCCACCTCCTAGAGAAATGGAAATAAACACAAAAATAAACAAATGGGACCTAATGAAACTTCAAAGCTTTTGCACAGCAAAGGAAACCATAAACAAGACCAAAAGACAACCCTCAGAATGGGAGAAAATATTTGCAAATGAAGCAACTGACAAAGGATTAATCTCCAAAATTTACAAGCAGCTCATGCAGCTCAATAACAAAAAAACAAACAACCCAATCCAAAAATGGGCAGAAGACCTAAATAGACATTACTCTAAAGAAGATATACAGATTGCCAACAAACACATGAAAGAATGCTCAACATCACTAATAATTAGGGAAATGCAAATCAAAACTACAATGAGATATCATCTCACAGCAGTCAGAATGGCCATCATCAAAAAATCTAGAAACAATAAATGCTGGAGAGGGTGTGGAGAAAAGGGAACAGTCTTGCACTGCTGGTGGGAATGTGAATTGGTACAGCCACTATGGATAACAGTATGGAGTTTCCTTAAAAAACTACAAATAGAACTACCATATGATCCAGCAATCCCACTACTGGGCATATACCCTGAGAAAACCATAATTCGAAAAGAGTCATGTACCAAAATGTTCATTGCAGCTCTATTTACAATAGCCAGGAGATGGAAACAACCTAAGTGTCCATCGGATGAATGGATAAAGAGGATGTGGCACATATATACAATGGAATATTACTCAGCCATAAAAAGAAACAAAATTGAGCTATTTGTAATGATGTGGATGGACCTAGAGTCTGTCATACAGAGTGAAGTAAGTCAGAAAGAGAAAGACAAATACCGTATGCTAACACATATATATGGAATTTAAGGGAAAAAAATGTCATGAAGAACCTATGGGTAAGACAGGAATAAAGACACAGACCTACTAGAGCATGGACTTGAGGATATGGGGAGGGGCAAGGGTAAGCTGTGACAAAGTGAGAGAGTGGCATGGACATATATGCACTACCAAATGTAAAATAGACAGCTAGTGGGAAGCAGCCGCATAGCACAGGGAGATCAGCTTGGTGCTTTGTGACCACCTAGAGGGATGGGATAGGGAGGGTGGGAGGGAGGGAGACACAAGAGGGAAGAGATATGGGAACATATGTATATGTATAACCGATTCACTTTGTTATAAAGCAGAAACTAACACACCATTGTAAACCAATTATATTCCAATAAAGATGTAAAAAAAAAAAAGAAAAACAAAAGTAAACAAATGGGGCCTAGTTAAATTTAAAAGCTTTTGCATAGCAAAGGAAACCATAAACAAAATTAAAAGACACCCACAGAATGGGAGAAAATATTTGCAAAAATATAAAGCAACTGACAAGGGATTAATCTCCAAACTATACAAACAGTTCATACAGCTCAATATCCAAAACAAAACAAAACAAAACAAAAAACACCCAGTCAAATAATGGGCAGAAGATCTAAATAGAGATTTCTCCAAAGTAGACATACAGATGGCCAAAAAGCACATGAAATATGCTCAACATTACTAATTATTAGAGAAATGCGAATCAAAACTACAATGAGGTATCACCTCACACCGGTCAGAATGGCCATCATCAAAAAGTCTACGAACAATAAATGCTAGAGAGGCTGCAGAGAAAAAGGAACCCTCCTACACTGTTGGTGGGAATATAAATTGGTACAGCCACTATGAAGAACAATATGGAGGTTCCTTAAAACACTAAAAATAGAGCTATCGTATGATCCAGCAATCCCACTTCTAGGTACATATCCAGAGAAAACCATACTTCAAAAAGATACATGCACCACAATGTTCATTGCAGCACTATTTACAATAGCCAAGACATGGAAGCAACCTAAATGTCCATCAACAGAGGAATGGATAAAGAAGATGTGGTACATATAAACAATGGAATGTTACTCAGCCATAAAAAAGAATGAAATAATGCCATATACAGCAACATGGATGGACCTAGAGTTTATCATGCTAAGTGCAGTAAATCAGATAAAGAAAAATATCATATGATATCGCTTTTATGTGGAATCTAAAAAAATGATACAAATGAACTTATTTACAAAACAGAAATAGACTCACAGACTTTGAAAACAAAATTATGGTTACCAAAGAGGAAAGGTGTGTGTGGGGGAGGGATAAATTAGGAGTTTGGGATTAGCATATACATACTACTATATATAAAACAGATAATCAAGAAGGAACTACTGTATAGCACTGGGAACTCTACTCAATATTCTGTAATAACCTATATGGGAAAAGAATCTGAAAAAGAATTCATATATGTATATGTAAAACTGAATCAGTTTGCTGTACACCTGAAACTAATACAACATTATAAATCAACTATACTCTAATATAAAAGTGAAAAAATATCCTCATAAAATTATTTTTTTGCTGCTTTATCAAAAATTAACTGTTGAGTACATCATTTTTAATATTCTGTGTGATGAAACGCAAAATGTTCAAAAAACACTTCTTCTATGTATTAAGGTGAGATGATTGTCTCAAGGAAAACCACTTGTGTGGTTGGGTTTAGAATGAAACCAGTATATATGGAGATATATATAGATAGATATAGACAGATATATTCCACTGGAGATATATACAGTAAGTCCCCTACATAACAAATGAGATCCATTCCTAGAGTGCATTTGTAAGTCCAACGAAGTTAGCCTAGGTGCTAACACAATCAGCTATACAGTACAGTACTGTAATAGGTTTATAATACTTTTCACATGCCTCTCTCCACTCTCTCAATTATTTTCACTTTTGTTTCCATCGTTATCACTTGGTACTTCTAAGCAGTACCAGCTACCTAACCACTGCTTTTATGCTTGCTTCCAGACATCCTGGGTCTGAAAAAGAGATACTGTACCACTGTACTCTATACAGAACTGTACAGTAAAGTACACAAGAGCACAACCACCTGTAGAGGATGCACGCACATGACAATGTACACCAGACACATGAACTAACTTACGTGATTGGACATGCAACCACACGTTCACATCTTTGAAAGTTTGCAACTTTAAGGTTCATATGTAGGGGACTTACTGTATGTATGATATATATATATATATATATATATATATATATATATATATATATATACAGGAAAATAATTGACAGTATTTCTTTCTTTTTAAAGATAAAAAGTAGAATTTTGGAAAAACCTTGAGATTGATCCCTTCCTAATACTTAAAGAATTTTCTGATGAAATTTGTGATAAATCAACCTAGTTTTCTGATAATGTAAAACGATCTTGACATTTGGAAGATATGCAAACTCAATGAAACAATATTTTCCACATTATCAGTGCATGATGTTATAAAATCATACATGGGTAAAAGATCTCTTCAAAGTGCTCAAGATATAATGGATTTTAGTGTAACTGAGTATAAAAGTTTCATTGATATAGTTTCAGATTTCACACTGCAACTAACATTTAAGAGCACACCACTTGTCAAGTTTTGGTGTAGTATTAAAAAATATCCACAATTATCTGAAAAGGCCATTAAAACATTCTTCCCTTCCCAACTACATATGAATGCTGTATGTATGAGGCTGGCTTTTTCTCACATACTTCAACTAAAAATAACATATTTTGGATTGAATGCAGAAGCAGAATATAAGAATACATTTTTCCTCTACCAAGACAGACACTGAAAAATTTGGAAAATGCAAGACATTGTCACTCTTTGCTATAATTTTGGTTTTGAAAATATAGTTGCCATAAAAATATAATTTTGTTACATGTAATAATTTATTATTGTTATTTTAAAGAAATTAATGAATATTTTAATTATTAGTTTTAATTATTAATATGGTACATATAGATATGTTATAACACACATGTTCTAATATATACCTATGTGTACACACATATGACCAATATATTATAACCCATGTACACAGAAGCTATTTGGGAACCACAATAATATTTTAAACTGTAAAGGAATCCTGAGACCAAAAAGATTAAGAATCACTATATATGCAGATATATATTCTCAAACCATTGGATGCAACACTATATACATATTAAATTGATATTTTTGTGTGTGTGTGTGTGTATATAATAATGTAATTTGAGTCTTCTATGTCCTTAGTAATTTTTGACAACTGTTTCATCAGTTCTGAAATAAGATAACAGTATCTCCCACTACAAGTTTACTTTTTCAACTTTTTAAATAATAATTTTGCTTTGCATATTTAGCTTCTGTACATTTTGGTGCACATAGATTTCTATTTTTTGCTAGACATATTCCTAAACTGCACCTCTTATCATTATGTATGTCTCTTCTTATCCTGTTTACGCCTTTTAATCTATCTCATCTGATATTAATAGTGTGACTTGTGTTTTCTTTTTATTTGCATGTACCTGTTATCTTTTATTTTCAAATTTGCTTTATCACTTTGTTTCTCACTTGTAAATAACTTGTAATTGGGTTTTGTTTCTTAACCTAAAGAGATCATCTCTATCTTTTAATAAAGGGATTCAGTCTGTTTCTATTTAGTATAAGAGCTAATATGCTGACTTTATGTAAGCTATTTTACTTTGTGATATTATCTTGATCAGCTGTTTTAAAGAGAATAAACACACAAGATATTCATTAAGAATAAGCTTGAGAGAAACATTTTACAGCAGTTAGGTCAAGTAAAATAATTTACCAATTTTCAATTAAAAATGTGTTCTTTTGTTTTTGTGTTTATTTTTGCAGATATGATCTGTGGGAGATAATGTCTCCCAGTATGCCTTGATCTCAGAACCCCACCTGAGATGACAATATTGACAAATCATTGATCTGTGGGGTGTTATAGACAATATTTCAATTAATCCTTACAAGCTTATGGGATAGATACTACGTTATCCTCTTTAAAACATAAGAAAACTGAAGCTCAATGAAGTGACTTGTCCATAGTCATATAATCTATAGGTTTGATTAGGAATTAAATTTCTAGTTCTAATGTTGGAGATAGATGATTAAAAAAAAAAAAAAAAAAAAAAAGCCTTTTCCTAGAGACCCAGACTGAAAGAATGGGGAGGATTAAATGCAAATAAGCCTTCTCACCACCACCCAGCCTCCTTGGTTGCATGGAAGAAGGATGGGGAGGATGCCCAGTGGAAGATGGGTGTCAAGGACTACAGGGACTCACACCTCCAAGCAGCTTTGGTATGTGCTGATAGAGGAGAAAGGTGGGTAAATTCTACCAACAGCCCACTAATTCTTAAAGAAACTGGGTCTGCACTTTTCCAGGCAAGAGAGTAAAACCACCACCGTCAGTTGGTCTGAACAGGTGCCACAGCAGAGAGAAAGGCTGAGTAATTTTCATTACTCAATATTCCATAATTATCTTTCAACCCAGTCTACAAAGTGCCATCTTCTAACAACTGTTCATGTCCTGGCTCTTTCCCAGCCTGTCCTTTTCCACATGTATCACTCATTCCCTCTTTGGGTCCACCATGAGAGACAGAGCCTGTGGTGTGCTGTTAACAAACAGCAATCTGGCTGGTTCATGGTATCTCCTTTGCTTTTCTACCCGACTGTAGTTCTTTTTCAATTTAAGCTACACAGCCATGCTGTAATTGAAACAGTATTCACAAAAGAATTAAAAAGTAACCCTAGATCCACAGAACTTATAATCACATACTGAGTCTACCCAAGAGATCATTAAATCCTACCACTTCATATTCTAGATGAATCCTGAGGCCCAGAGAAGAGAAGCTGGGGCAGATCCTGTCGATGTCCCACTGGAGGGATTTCATTTTGCTCACAGTTAACAGTCTGCCCTTGGGACTCTAGGGAATCACTCTTGGGCCCTAGACCCCTCACCTTTACAGAGAGTCTGAGGAGACTGACTGTTTAGGTTCCCCACCACCCAGCCTCCCATCGCAGCCCAGGACACCCAAGAACTACCCAGTGTAAGAGTACAAAATCAGGGGCTCTGCCTCCAGGCAAACTCTTAGGGGAGATTTAACTCCCTAAATTCCTGGGGTTCAAGCTGAGGCAGAGGCTTCCCCTGAAATTGCATCCTCACTTGGCTTCTGCCCTTTTCCTATTCTGCTCCTCCAACTTCTTCCTGGACTTATCCAAGGAGTACTCTAGGAATAGGTCCCTTGTGTCTGAATACATGTCTAGGAGTCTGCTTCTGGGGAACAACATCTTGGACAGGAGGAGATTTACCCTGGTTATACCTCCACTCAAAGGCAGAAGCAGGATAAAAGTGGATGCTTCTTCCTCCTAGTTTGGTACATTTTTCATCTCTCCACAGGGATTCCCCATAATTCAGCTGCAAGAAGTAACGCTCAGGTTACCCAGTCACAGAATCCTATCTACCCAGACCTCCTTACTTTGATCTCTTGCAGAGTTTCTTCGACTGAAGTGAGTTAGTGTTCTGCCATTGGCCTCTCTGAGGGACACAGTAAAGAATCTTGTAACACCATTGTGTTTATGGTAGCCAGGTGACCACAAACAACGTCCACTACGCAGCCAGTATCCCCTTTGTGAAAACTTACGGGAGAAATTTTTATTAGACCTCAGTACCGGGAAACGCTTTGCTTCTCTTAAAAACTCCGTGGTCTATTTATTATATTGTCAAAAGGAATCTTGTACTTCATATTTTCTCCTTTTATTTTGGTCATTAGGAAGTTCAGACACAAATTTGCTGGGCTTTATGGCCTGTCTGTTCCTGACTTTTTCTCTGCCCTCACTTAGCATTCCGCACTGTTTGTCTCTGCCTTAAAATATTCATTTTTTTCATATGTTGATATATAGTTTTTCAGCTCTCCCAAAACCAAAGTGAAACAGTGTTAAAGAAATGAATAAGACGACAACAGTCCATTCTGTAACTAGAATACAGAGTACTTTTACTGAAGGAAAACTGTTCTGCAAATACTAGTTTAAAAGTATCACATACTGTTTCTTCCTCATATTAAAGTAAGTTTTTCACTGATTATTTTAAAATAATTTATGGTAATAACTATGTTTTTTCAAAAAGTATCTCCACAAGATTACTGTGTGTGATATGACAACACAAATATTGAGACTTTCTGTGTTTAAATCATTGCAGTATAATTTTCCCATGGTTTATTTTTTAAGATTGTTTCCTGCATCATTAATACAGTAAACATTTTCAACTTCTATTACATTTACTGCAATTTGTACTCATTAAGCAGAAATTTCTAGTAATATTGGCCATAACAAGTAAAAAGGACTTACACTGTGAACCGCCAAGTGATTGGCACTTTCTTTAGAGAAGCATAACTAATCACAAGTCACTGGTCAGGGGCCTCTTTTCAAAGGTGAAAAGCATTTATGACCATTAAAGATATTCCCTTGACTAATACTTACCTCATACTAAGAGGTACTCCAGATGATAATACACACTAATTTGGCACCTACTATACACAACATACTGTTGTAAGCACTTTACATATATTAACTCATCTAATTTTCACAATGACCCTTTGAGATAATATACTATTATTACATCCATTTTACACATGAGGAAGCTGAGTCCCAAATAGGTTTAATAACTTGCCTCATACTTTTCCTTTTATATGGGAAGAGGGGGAAGTGGCAAGAAGTAATGACACAGAAAGCTTAAATTGGTTTTGGTTGAGATCGTAAAAAAAAATTTTAAAAAGATTGGAATCGCCAACATGGAATTCATGATTTCTGGTTCACAAATCCAAATTTAGTACCTCTGTTTATACCCTTATGAGGTTAGCAGTACCTCTATTTGTCTTCTGTGTATTTCCTGATAGACCTCACAGGAAGAAGACAGTGGCCAAAGGCAGCTTTCAGAGTTTCTAAGTCCCTTGGCCAAATGTTTGCTGAATAAATTAAATTTACGAAGAGTTTACAGAAATCAGGAACCAAAGATGGTGGCCTATGATCACTGATAGTAAGCACCATAATAATAGGAGTGGATCATTCAATTAAACAATATCATTAGCAAAACACTTTACTTATCTACCTGTCCATCCATTTACCTATGATCCTGTGTTGGGAAATGTACAAAGTAAGTAAACAAACAGTCATAGTTCTTATCATTTGGGGAGTTTACAAAATGAAAAACGCATGAACATCGGTATTACACATGAAAATTAACCAAAAAATGAATGCAAAGAGGAAATAATTAATATGTATTATGTTTCTGTTATGCCTGCACTTTGCTTCCAGTAGAATGAAGGAGTCATTTCCCTACTACACATTCAGATGGAAACCAGGTGGGTCATTGACATACTCTGTCAGCTCTAACACTTTGCTGCATCTCTTTAAAGTGCCCTCACTCAGGAACAGTGTCCAGCAACAGTAGCTTGTTGCCCTTTTGAATCTCACAGGTCACAAGAATGAAAACATCTGGGTCTCCTCACTCTTCTCTACACTCTTGGAGGCTGACGCCATGAGGTCATATAAGCTGCTTGTCTATGGCTGACAGAGTCTCCTAGTGGAGTGTAAAGCAGGAATTCTTTGGAAGAAAAGAAATGAAAAAAAAGAGATCAGTCCAGGCAATGAACACAGTTAAAAGATGAAAGAGTTAAAGACAGGGTTAAGATGATGAAGGGGTATTGAATAGATTTACCTAAAATTAGCTAAGAGAAAGGACGGGAGAATAGGAGATTTCAAAAACATCAGAGGCACTCTAACATGACACCTTGAAAGAGAGCATAAAGTATTAAAGTTTGATTCACAGCATAATGGCAAGTCACCAGGGCTGGGACAATGCCCCACAAATAGTAGTCATGCGATAAATATCTGCTGTTGCGAAGACAAGGTTGGCGACGACGATGATTTTAAAGAAAAGAAAGAGTGGTGGTGTGCTCTGGCGTCAGAGTAGCAGCTTCGGCAGTGTGTTTGTTGCTTTTCAATATGTTTGGGGTCCATTAAGGAAATTAACACTGAGCACAGAGATTTTTTAAAGAACCACACATTGTTCTTTAAAAATGCAAAGGGGAAGTGGCTCAGGAATGGTTAGAATTTAAGTTGGACAAATAGGAGAGCTGTAAAGGTGACAACTGTGCACATATCACAGCTCAGCTTGGACATCAGATCTCTGAAGACAGCTCCTCCTGCTTTCACATTCAAGTAACTCCTGCCACACCCTCTAGCTCCCGGCAACTACTATGAAGCCTAATTCTCCTCTTCATGTTCATATGTACAGTCAGCGGCATCTAACCTCCTTCACCACGCTCATCTGGATTTCACCAGTGTAAAATGACTGATCATTTCCTAGTGAATAAACCTCTGGATGTTTTCAGGGGATGAAGACAATGTAAATACATTTAAAAGGCTTTTTGCATACAGCACTGTTAAAAATGGAGGGAAAGGATTTGGGCAGGGAAGATAAAAATCAAGGCACTGGGTCTTTATCTGGCTGCTATGGACATACAAGAAAACTTGGATCTTAAAATAATAAATAACAAAAATAATAATAATCTTACCACACCTGTGTAGTTATAGCTTCAGCATCAGCAGATACTTGGGGAAATGGCAATAAGGCAGATGGCACATCCACTATCAGAAAGAAGGTGCTCTCCTACCTCGGAGTTGTAGACTACAAAAAAAAAAAAACAAAAACAAGAGGGCTGTTTAAATGTTAACTAGACCACTGACACAGAAGCTTCATGTATTAAAGAGGTTTACGTGGGTGCCAGGAATGGGGCTAGTTAAAGAAGAGGAGGAAAATTCAGGCTAAGGAGAAGGCCATTAGCTTGTCACACATTCAAAGAATACGGAGAGCTGTGAACCGTCAGGAGAAATAACTAGCAAATGATAGGATAATTGCAAACAGATGTATCCGAAACTACTGGCAGGATTTGGACTTGTGGATTTTATCAGATGGTAATTTATCCTGGAGCAAATGTCAATCAATGAACTATCCCATTCCAAAACCAGGATTTATTTCCATGGTTTGCCAAAATATCATAGGAGAACAATTATTATTGAGACAGTAACCATTCTCTCAAATAAATGGAATATTCAGGGAATGAGTCATTCTCTTTAAAAGATACCCACTGGTAAACTGAAAATGGCTCAGAAAACCCTTGTAACTCTCATCTATATTTTGGGAAATGATTTCCTGCGATTTTCCATAGAGCACGGCGAAAATAATGGAGCTTTCCTGCTGTTGGGAAATGTGATGTCTCACTGTTTAGCACTGTCCAGGACTCCAGGTGGAAGGTATAAACAACTGGGCTGCCTGTGCTCTGGTCTCCAGTCATCCTTTGAGGGCCCCAGCATTACCCAAGCCCAGGGGACACCATTCATGCTGAAAACTGGGCTCTAAAATGCCAGTCACATCATGAATGGGATCCCCTGGAAAGACAGTACTGCCTGGGGATGTTACTGTTACTATTTTAAACAAATGCCTGATGTTTATTTCTTTCTTTTGTCATTTGCTTTTATCTCCAAAAGCAGAGAGCTGAGGACAGGCAAAAAAGGGATGGGTATGATGAATCCAGTTGTTCGGAAGCAGTGGTCCTTAACTAAGGGATATTTTGCTCCCCCAGGGGACATTTGGAAATGTCTGGAGATATTTTTGGATGTCATAACTGAGGGGGTTGGGGTGCTACTGGAATCTAGGAGGTAGAGGCCAGGGATTCTGCTAAACATACTACAAGGCCCAACACAAACCCCTACACAAAGAATCATGCAACCCAACATATCAACAGTAATGAAATTGAGAAATGCCAGTCTATAATTTTAGTATTCATTTCTGGTTTACTGTTTACTTTAAGAGGTTATCAAATGGTATGTTTATTTCACATATGAAGAGCTAACTAAAAGAAAAGGATTATTCTGGGAATTGGGTGAAATGTAAGAGTTGAAGGGTAGGAAAGAACTATTTTTCTCCAACGTTGGAGCACATATTATATTCTGAGAGCTGTGCCTGGTACATCGCTTGTTATCACATTCTCTAATTCAAATAACTTTATGAGACAAATGTTTTTCCTGCACTTTATGAGCAGACTTTTCTCAAATAATTAAGATACACTTGAGGAATGGAAGCAACTTAAGTGTCCATTGACAGATGAATGGATAAAGAAGTTGTGGCACATATATGCAATGAATATTATTCAGCCATAAAAAGAAACGAAATTGAGTTATTTGTAGTGAGGTGGATGGACATAGAGTCTGTCATACAGAGTGAAGTAAGTCAGAAAGAGAAAAAAAAATACTGTATGCTAACACATATATATGGAATCTAAAAAAAAAGGTTCTGAAGAACCTAGGGGCAGGACAGGAATAAAGACACAGACATAGAGAATGGACTTGAGGACACGGGGAGGGGGAAGGGTAAGCTGGGACGAAGTGAGAGAGTGGCATGGACATATATACACTACCAAACGTAAGGTAGATAGCTAGTGGGAAGCAGCTGCATAGCACAGGGAGATCAGCTGGGTGCTTTGTGACCACCTAGAGGGGTGGGGTAGGGAGGGTGGGAGGGAGGCGCAAGAGGGAGGAGGTATGGGGATATATGTATATGTATAGCTGATTCACTTTGTTATACAGCAGAAATTAACAGAACAATGTAAAGCAATTATACTCCAACAAAGGTGTTAAAAAAATAGATACACTTGAGGAACTTGTAAGCAGCTCTATAGAGAAAATGCATTCAAGAGGTGAGACTACATATAAGTAATAACATAGAGTGCTTGTTTTTCTCTGACTTACTTCACTCTCTTTCATGTGGAATGTAAAAAATAAAACAAACGAATGTATACAACAAAACAGAAGCCGACTCACAGTTATAGAAAACAATCTAGGGGTTACCAGTGGGGAGAGAGAAGGGAGCGTGGCAAGATAAGGGTATGGGATTAAGAGAGACAAACTACTATGTTGTTGGGCTGTACCCTGCAGGCCTACAAGCCCTGTACTTGCCCATCCTCCAGACGGAAGAAAGACCCAGGGTCAGTGACAGAGACGTCGAGGGTTTAACGGATTGCAGGGGAGCTTACATGTCTGAAGCAAGGTCCTGGAGCGACACCCCAGCATGAGTGGCAGACAGCGGGCTGGTCATGGCAGCAGCCTTCGCTCCCAGGGGGAGGGGGAGGGTACCAGTTATAGGAAGAATTGATGTCAGGTGGGCTCACCGGTTACCAGGGAAACCAGCAGATGAGCACAGCCCTCACTGCCCCTTCGATGAGCTAGCCTGGTGGAGATGCTGTGATCTAAAGAAAAGAACAATCACTAGCTGGTTACTGGGCCAGTATGTAGGAAGGTCAGTCATGTAGGTAGGGTGTAAGTGAAGCAGGCACTGGTCGAGCTGGGGAAGTACAGAGAGCAAGAGAACAGCCATCTTTGGTGGCCTGATCATACATATATATATAAAATAAATAAGCCACAAGGAAATATAACTATTATTTTGTAATAACTTGAAACGGAGTATAATCTATAAAAATGTTGAATCACTATGTTGTACACCTGAAACTAATATTGTAAATACTTCAATAAAAAAAGAGGTGAAGCTAGAGGAGTTATTTAGGTCACTGACAAAATAGTAAAAACTATCCACTCAGTTAGAATCAAAAAGCACCTAAGACATAAGCTATCACCTGTAGCCTTCAGTCTGGTGGAGTTGGCTCTTTTGCCAAGTGAGAGAAAGTACCTTTAATTGCTCAATCACAAGAACACCTGGCTCCTCAGAGTATAGGATGCCTCTAAGCTAGTCGCACACACATTCTGAGTCCTGTCTTGATTTCTGACCTGTGGTCTGAACCTGTGGTCTCAAGAAGACTGTTAGAGGGAAATGAAAACCATATTTGTTAATCTGCATGACATTAGCTCTGACCACTCTGCAATGGGACAAACACTGTCAGTGCCAGGCATCTGCAAACCCACAAACACCAGGATGCTGGGATGTTTTTCTGGCTAACTAAGGTGCTCTAAAGTTTTCAAATTTATATCTGTAACGTGCCCATCCTTACTGCTCATACAACTCCAACTGATCACCCAAGAGATCTAGATGAAGATGGATCTGCATACACATTTCAGCAAGGCTTCCTCACTGAAGGTCTGCTGCAAACCAGGAATTCTCTGGCTTCCGTCTTTCTATGTGGCTCTTCACCCTCATACATCATGTAGCTAGCCTACATTTCCTTTGTCTTTTTTCTTTTTCCAAATTGTAATCAATTTTTGGACAGAGCACAACAGTCCTGAAGCTTATCTTTGAGACCCACCAATATTTCATCGTGTGAGAACACTTTTGATTTGGGAGATGCAGATGCAATTTATTTAAAAACTAAAGAAGCTATCACCTGCACATCAATGAATGCATTGCCAACAGGTGGGAAAAAAAACCCAAAAAAACAACTCTAGGGTTCTTGGACTTTAAAATGAAAGCTTTTTTTTTTTCTTTTCAACAGCCTGCTAAATAAAAATTGTGAAAGGGAAATTAGGTGCTTTAAGCAGTTGCAAGTTTCTTTTAAATTGCATCCATGGGAAAAAAAAGTAAATGAGTAGTGAATACAGTTAATTATACCTCTGAACAAAATAGGTATGCCGACAGAAGTGTAATCTGAAGGATTCCAGAAATACACACACACCTAAAATACAAATCTCCCCCCTCTAATCTGTTAGAGTGTTTTGAATGTCATCATTAGAGGGGTTTTAAAAGTAAATATTGTCATGTATAGAATATCTATTAAAATGTAAATGCCCCTGGTAAATGAATGGATTAAATAATTTCTATAATTAATATATTAATAAGACTGGGGACAGGTTGTAATGCAAAGGGATGACATTGAGGAAATGAGATGTTTGGATAAGTATGAGTGGGACTGGAAGGCTGAAGTACAGCTGAAGGAAATAATGCTGGTACTGGGTAGTGTGGTTGCAAGAGGGGAGAGTATAAAGGGCCTGGGTAAATAGAAAAAGGTGTGAAGGAGGAGGAATCAAGAAAGAGAAATGAGTAAAAACAGCAAGGTGAAAACACCTAATTCACAATTTTCCACAGTCTGGAAAAGTATTATTCTGCAGAGCTTTCCCCCTCTGGCATTGAGCCTCTGAGAGTTTCTAAAAAAAAGAGCACTTTTCCTCAAACTCTTCTTAATACTCTGCTTAAACCCAGCTTAGCACAGTGCCTTTCATGTAGTAGGCACTCAATAAATATTTGATTGATTGATACTCACTCTCCTGTCAGCTTAGGTGTCCTGCAACTAGCACCACATCTCAAGAAGCTCTAAAAACTAAGGAGGAAAATGCTCATGTTGAATGTGGAAGGAGACAGACATATTCCCACAGTTAATGGCATGCCACCACACAACTGGGTGCATACAGTGGGACAGCACACCAGAATTGGCATTTATATAGCTTATTAAGATAGATGAGAAAAGCAAATGCAATCTTACTTCTCCTAGGAATAAATATCAAAAGAACTTCCCAGCATAGGTTACTCCAGTTAGAATAACACGGTTTTTTTTTTTTTTTTTTGTGGTACGCGGGCCTCTCATTGTTGTGGCCTCTCCCGTTGTGGAGCACAGGCTCCGGACGCGCAGGCTCAGTGGCCATGTCTCACGGACCCAGCCGCTCCGCGGCATGTGGGATCTTCCCGGACCGGGGCACGAACCCGTGTCCCCTGCATCGGCAGGCGGGCTCTCAACCACTGCGCCACCAGGGAAGCCCAGAATAACACGTTTAGTAATCCTACGTCACAGATGTAAGATACCAGCTATTACAAAATTACAGTATTCAAATGCATTCTGAGTGAACACAGTCAATGAACAACAAAGCTTGGACTCTTGAAATTATCCACCCAATCCATATCCTAGTCTCAGTGAAATGCACCAAGAGTCACTAAATCCTAGCTGGTCACATATGGAATGCTCTGAAAGGAATATTCATATGCTATAGCATTATGCTATTTGGGAAGTTTCATACATTTTTCTCTAATGGTACAAATGAAACTGTAAGCTCCTGTTAGTGAATAAAACCAGATTGCTCTGGGCACAGAGCCACACCAATCCAGGCCTAATGTGTCAACCCGAACTGAGCTTTGTAGGTAGCCTCCGAAGAGCAAGAAAGTTATGCCAAAGAGAGGAGATGCCTACAGCTATTCTATTTAGGCAAATCAGTCTAGCTACTGAGTTGAAAGGACAGTAAGGGGTCTAGGCCAGAAGAATAGAGATCAGTTAGGGACAATATTGCAATAAACCAGGCAAGATATGAAAATGGCTTAAACTAAAATTGTAGCAGTGGAAGTCATAGTAAATGGTAAGAATTCTGGATAGAGTCTACTGGTAGAGCTGAGAGAATCTGCTAGTGAACTGAAAGTGTGGTGAAAGAGAGAGAACAATGATGACAGTGTTTTCATCCTGACTAATTGGATGAATAGAGGTTTTATTTATTGCATGGAAATGCAAGGTTCAAGAAGAAAACAAGCTGAACTCATTTTAGTTGAAAAGGCTGTTAGACATCTAAGTGGAGATGCCAAGCAGACAAATGGATTTACAGCTCTGGATTTAAGACAGAGTTAGACTGGAGATATAAATTTGGGAGTCATCAGCATATAGATTGTGTTTAGAACTATGAGGAGAGATGAGATCATTAGGAGATGAATATTGGTAGAAAAGAGAAAAGGTCCAAGGCCTGACTCTGGGACAGTTCAGATGCAAATCCTGGACATACTGATGGAGTTTGCCAGAGGATGGTTATAGGAGGCATTCTGGGACCATTGACCCATAAAGAACCAAGTGATCATTATTATCAGACATGACTATTTTCATATGTAGAAAATCAGGTATGTTAAAAAAACTCTTATACCCTCTAAATAAACATTATATTTTTTATAGTGTATGCATGGGAAAATTGAATAAAGAATCAAATAATCTGTAAATAGTTACTAGATATTATTAATTTGTCTAAATTTAGTCAATCCGCAATCCTCACAACTCCAAGTATTGTTTTTTATTTTACTTCTTCTTTTAAAAGAGAATTTGGGGACTGAATTGCCTTAATTCTCCACTTCATTGTGCTTGATATAAATCTAGAGCCTCCATTGCCAAAATCAAAGGGTTGATCTGTTCATTATTTGGTTAATCTGAGTTGCTCAAGTCAAGAAAACTTTTAACTGGGACACCCAATTTTGCCTTCAAACTTAAGCATATACTATTTACCTATGTTTATAAATTCCTAGAAATCATATATCCACTTTACATGATTTAAGAATTTAGGTAATCAGAATGTACAGTTTTGGACACATAGAAAAGCATTAATCTTTTTGAGATAACGTTGACTGGATGGATGGATGAAGAAAGAAAGGGAGAAGTAAACATACATTGCACAATTCACCCCTAATGATAAATATACATAAAGATCAATGACACTGAGGTAGTTTCTAGGACCTTATCTTAATGAAAAGAACTGAACTTTCTGGTGTACACACCTAGCTGTGGCTCATCTACACAAATATGCTTGTTAGTAAGTCCATAAAACTCATGTCAGATAAATATTCAGAAACCAACCCTTTGATTATACCAATACTTTGATCAAAAACCCAATGAGGGCCTCCCATGGGGACACAGCCTGAGGAGCAGGGGCAGGAACTTTAGACTAGGGAGGTGCAAAAGCCATGTGGCTGACAGGGTCTTGGTTCTCCGGATGGGTGTCAGGTCTGTACCTCTGAGGAGGGAGAGCCGAGTTCAGGACATTGGTCTACCACAGACACGACGGCTCCACATAACATCAAATGGCGAAAGCTCTCCCAGAGATCTCCATCTCAACACTAAGACCCAGCTCAACTAAACGACCAGCAAGCTACAGTGCTGGACACCCTATGCCAAACAACTAGCAAGACAGGAACATAACCCCACCCATTAGCAGAGAGGCTGCTTAAATTCATAATAAGGTCACAGACAGCCCAAAACACACCACTGGATGTGCTCCTGCCTACCAGAAAGAAAAGATCCAGCCTCATCCACCAGAACACAGGTGGCAGTCCCCTCCAACAGGAAGCCTACACAACCCACTGAACTAACCTTAGCCACTGGAGGAAGACACCAAAAACAACGGGAACTATGAACCTGCAGCCTGCAAAACGGAGACCCCAAACACACTAAGTTAAACAAAATGAGAAGACAGAGAAACACACAGCAGATGAAGAAGCAAGGTAAAAATCCACCACAACAAACAAATGAAGAGGAAATAGTCTACCTGAAAAAGAATTCAGAGTAATGATAGTAAAGATGATCCAAAATCTTGGAAATAGAGTGCAGGAAACACAAGAAAACTTTAACAAGGACCTAGAAGAACTAAAGAGCAAACAAACAATGAGGATAAAACAATAAATGAAATTAAAAATTCTCTAGAAAGAATCAATAGCAGAATAACTGAGGCAGAAGAACGGATAAGTGACCTGGAAGATAAAATAGTGGAAATAACTACCACAGAGCAGAATAAAGAAAAAAGAATGAAAAGAATTGAGGAAAGTCTCAGAGACCTCTGGGACAACATTAAATGCACCAACATTTGAATTATAGAGGTCCCAGAAGAAGAAGAGAAAAAGAAAGGGACTGAGAAAATATCTGAAGAGATTATAGTTGAAAACTTCCCTAACATGGGAAAGGAAATACTTAATCAAGTCCAGGAAGCGCAGAGAGTCCCATACAGAATAAATCCAAGGAGAAACACACTAAGACATATATTAATCAAACTATCAAAAATTAAATACAAACAAAAAATATTAAAATCAGCAATGGAAAAACAACAAATAAAATACAAGGGTATCCCCATAAGGTTAACAGGTGATCTTTCAGTGGAAACTCTGCAAGTCAGAAGGGAGTGGCAGGACATACTTAAAGTGATGAACGGGAAACACCTACAACCAAGATTACTCAACCCAACAAGAATCTCATTCAGATTCAATGGAGAAATCTAAACCTTTACAGAGAAGCAAAAGCTAAGAGAATTCAGCACCACCAAACCAGCTTTACAACAAATGCTAAAGGAACTTCCCTAGGCAGGAAACACAAGAGAAGGAAAAGACCTTCAATAACGAACCCAAAACAATTAAGAAAATGGTAATAGGAACGTACATATCGATAATTACCTTAAATGTAAATGGAATAAACGCTCCCACCAAAAGACATAGACTGACTGAATGGATGCAAAAACAAGATGTGTATATATGCTGTCTATGAGAGACTCAATTCAGACCTAGGGACACATACAGACTGAAAGTGAGGGGATAAAAAAAGATATTTCATGCAGATATAAACCAAAATATAGCTGGAGTAGCAATTCTCATATCAGACAAAATAGACTTTAAAATAAAGACTATTACAAGAGACAAGAAGGATACTACATAATGATCAAGGGATCAATCCAAGAAGAAGATATAACAATTGTAAATATTTATGCCCCCAACATAGGAGCACCTCAATACATAAGGCAAATACTAACAGCCATAAAGGGGAAATCGACAGTAACACAATCATAGTAGGAGACTTTAACACCCCACTTTCACCAATGGACAGATCATCCAAAATGAAAATAAATAAGGAAACACAAGGTTTAAATGATACATTCAACAAGATGGACTTAATTGATATTTACAGGACATTCCATCCAAAAACAACAGAATACACTGTCTTCTCAAGTGCTCATGGAACATTCTCCAGGATAGATCATATCTTGGGTCACAAATCAAGCCTTGGTAAATTTAAGAAAATTGAAATTGTATCAAGTATCTTTTGCGACCACAATGCTATGAGACTAGATATCAATTACGGAAAAAAATCTGTAAAAAATACAAACACATGGAGGCTAAACAGTACACTACTTAATAACCAAGAGATCACTGAAGAAATCAAAGAGGAAATAAAAAAATACTTAGAAACAAATGACAACAAACACACGACGACCCAAAACCTATGGGATGCAGCAAAAGCAGTTCTAAGAGGGAAGTTTATAGCAATACAATCCTACTTCAAGAAACAAGAAACATCTCAAGTAAACAACCTAACCTTACACCTAAAGCAATTAGAGAAAGAAGAACAGAAAACCCCACAAATTAAGCAGAAGGAAAGAAATCATAAATATCAGTTCAGAAATAAATGAAAAAGAAGTGAAGGAAATGATAGCAAAGATCAATAAAACTAAAAGCTGGTTCTTTGAGAAGATAAATAAAATTGATAAGCCATTAGCCAAACTCATCAAGAAAAAGAGGAATAAGATTCAAATCAATAGAATTAGAAATGAAAAAGGAGAAGTAACAAATGACACTGCAGAAATACAAAGGATCATGAGAGTTACAAGCAACTCTATGCCAATAAAATGGACAACCTGGAAGAAATGGACAAATTCTTAGAAAAGCACAACCTTCTGAGACTGAACCAGGAAGAGACAGAAAATATAAACAAGCCAATCACAAGCACTGAATTTGAGACTGTGATTAAAAATCTTCCAACAAACAAAAGCCCAGGACCAGATGGCTTCACAGGCGAACTCTATCAAACATTTAGAGAAGAACTAACACCTATCCTTCTCAAACTCTTCCAAAATATAGCAGAGGGAGGAACACTCCCAAACTCATTCTACAAGGCCACCATCACACTGATACCAAAACCAGACAAAGGTGTCACAAAGAAAGAGAACTTCAGGCCAATATCACTGATGAACATAGATGTAAAAATCCTCAACAAAATACTAGCAAACAGAATCCAACAGCACATTCAAAGGATCATACACCATGATCAAGTGGGGTTTATCCCAGGAATGCAAGGATTCTTCAGCATATATGCAAATCAATCAATGTGATACACCATATTAACAAATTGAAGGATAAAAACCATATGATCATCTCAATAGATGCAGAAAAACTTTTGACAAAATTCAACAACCATTTATGATAAAAACCCTCCAGAAAGTAGGCATGGAGGGAAGTTACCTCAACATAATAAAGGCCATATATGACAAGCCCACAGCCAACATTGTTCTCAATGGTGAAAAACTGAAACCATTTCCTCTAAGATCAGGAGCAAGACAAGGTTGCCCACTCTCAACACTGTTATTCAACATAGTTTTGGAAGTTTTAGCTAGAGCAATCAGAAAAGAAAAAGAAACGAAAGCAATTTAAATTGGAAAAGAAGATGTAAAGCTGTCACTGTTTGCAGATGGCATGCATGATACTATACACAGAGAATCCTAAAGACTCTACCAGAAAACTTCTAAAGCTAATCAATGAATTTGGTAAAGTATCAGGATACAAAATTAATGCACAGAAATCTCTTGCATTCCTATACACTAATGATGAAAAATCTGAAAGAGAAATTAAGGAAACACTCCCATTCACCACTGCAACAAAAGGAAAAAAATACCTAGGAATAAACCTACCTAAGGAGACAAAAGACCTGTACACAGTAAACTATAAGACACTGATGAAATAAATTAAAGATGATACAAATAGATGGAGAGATATACCATGTTCTTGGATTGGAGGAATCAATATTGTGAAAATGACTATACTACCCAAAGCAATCTACAGATTCAATGCAATCCCTATCAAACTACCAATGGCATTTTTCACAGAACTAGAGCAAAAAATTTCACAAATTTTATGGAAACACAAAAGACCCCGAATAGCCAAAGCAATCTTGAGAAAGAAAAATGGAGCTGGAGGAATCAGGTTCTGGACTTCAGACTATACTACAAAGCTATAGTAATCAAGACAGTATGGTACTGACACAAAAACAGTAATATAGATCAATGGAACAGGATAGAAAGCCCAGAGATAAACCCACGCACATATGGTCACCTTATTTTTGATAAAGGAGGCAAGAATATACAGTGGAGAAATGACAGCCTCTTCAGTAAGTGGTGCTGGGAAAACTGGACAACTACATGTAAAAGAATGAAATTAGAACACTCCATAACACCATACACAAAAATAAACTGCAAATGGATTAATGACCTAAATATAAGGCCAGACACTATAAAACTCCTAGAGGAAAACATAGACAGAACACTGTATGACATAAATCACAGCAAGATCCTTTTTGACCCACCTTCTAGAGCAATTGAAATAAAATCAAAAATAAACAAATGGGACCTAATGAACCTTAAAAACTTTTGCACAGCAAACGAAACCATAAAGAAGATGAAAGGACAACCTTCAGAATGGGAGAAAATATTTGCAAATGAAGCAATTGACAAAGGACCAATCTCAAAAATTTACAAGCAGCTCATGCAGCTCAAAATCAGAAAAAAACAAAAAACCCAATCCGTAAATGGGCAGAAGACCCAAACAGACATTTCTCCAAAGAAGATATACAGATTGCCAACAAACACATGAAAGGATGCTCAACAGCACTAATCATTATAGAAATGCAAATCAAAACTACAGTGAGGTATCTCCTCACAGCTGTCTGAATGGCCATCTTCAAAAAGTCTACAAACAATAAATGCTGGAGAGGGTGTGGAGAAAAGGGAACCCTCTTGCACTGTTGGTGGGAATATAAATTGATACAGCCACTATAGAAAACAGTACGGAGGTTCCTTAAAAAACTAAAAATAGAACTACCATATGACCTAGTAATCCTACTACTGGGCATATACCCTGAGAAAACCATAATTCAAAAAGAGTCATGTACCACTATGTTCACTGCAGCTCTATTTACAATAGCCAGAACATGGAAGCAGCCTAAGTGTCCATCAAGAGATGAATGGATAAAGAAGATATGGTATATATATATGATGAATATTACTCAGCTATAAAAGGAAACAAAATTGATTTATTTGTAGTGAGGTGGGTGGACCTAGAGTCTGTCACACAGAGTGAAGTAAGTCAGAAAGAGAAAAACAAATACTGTATGCTAACATATATATATGGAATTTAAAGACCAAAAAAAATGGTTATGAGGACCTAGGGGCAGAACAGGAATAAAGATGCAGATGTAAAGAATGGACTTGAGGACACAAGGAGGGGGAAGTGTAATCTGGGATGAAGTGAGAGAGTGGCATGTACTTATATACACTACCAAATATAAAATAGATAGCTAGTGGTAAGCAGCCACATAGCACAGAGAGATCAGCTCAGTGCTTTGTGATCACCTAGACGGGTGGGGTAGGGAGGATGGGAGGGAGTCGCAAGAGGGAGGAGATATGAGGATACATGCATATGTATAGCTGATTCACAATGTTATAAAGAAGAAACTAATACACCGTTGTAAAGCAATTATACTCCAATAAGATGTTAAAAAAAAAAAACCAAACCATTGGGAATAACATCAATAAGATGGTGAGATAGGAAGCCCTGAACTCTCCTTTTCCCCTATTTTTGTTGACACAAAAATTCAATGACAAAACATGTATTAATTTTCCTTGTGAGAAAGCCAAAAACTAGTTAAGAGGCTCATGCATCCCAGACAAGTGTGAAACCAGCCACATCAAAACTGGTAAGAACATGGGAGACACCCTCTCGTCATAATCCCCATGCCCACTACAGTACCATATGATCATGACGAAAACCCCATACCCCAACTTTTACAAAGATTTGGGCTGCACATCTAACATCTCAACTTTTCCAGATGATGCCCAAAGGACTGGCTTCTAACTTGCCCATTTCAGAGAACTAATGGGACCCTCCATATGCTAAACCCTTGGGGGCTGCAGAGAACAAATATGACAGTTTGAACTAGTGAGCAGACACTTGTCAGAGGAGGAGTCCTGTCTCAGTACAGAGCAAGCAGGTAGGGGAGAAAAACCCAGCTCCCAGCTTCTCCCTGGGGAAGGAATGAACTGTACCTCATATCAAACAACAAGGCTTCTGTGTTGGAGTGCTTATGGGATCTAACATATTCTAGATACCTGGGAGCCACTGAGAAAAAAGAAGTTGCTTTGAACTAGAACACAAGAACCCTCCAAAGCCCCTTGCCCCTCTGACCCAATGTGGGGTGTTTATCACATCCATGAGAGGAATAATCTGGAGGCCATTAAAAATAAAGATGGCAGTTTAGACGAGCATGAAAATTTGAGACACCCACAGAAGCTGTGGCCAGGTTGGTTTGTGAAGGTCTTCTATACACAGCCAATGTGTAAAAACTGGGAGAGGTGGCAGTTTTTCTAATGCATAAATAACAACACAGAATCAAGGAAACTGAAGTAAGTGGGAAACACAATGCCAACAAAGGAACAAGATAAATCTCCAGGAACTGACCCTAGTGAAACAGAAATATATGAATTACTTTAAAAAATTTTCAAAACAACCATCATAAAAATACTGAATGAACTCAGAAGAACAATGCATGAACAAAGTGAAAATTTCAAGAGAAAGAAACATTAAAAAGTACCAAACAGAAATCATGGAGCTGAAGAATAAAATAAGTGAACTGAAAAATTCAATAGAGGAGTTCAGCAGCAGACTAGAGCACAGAAAGAAAGATTCAATGATCTTTAAGACAGGTCATTTGAAATTATCTTCCCAGACAGCCAAAATAATGAAAAAAGCTTAAGGGATTGATGGTTCACCATCAAGCAGACCAGTATACGTATTAGCAAAGCCTCAGGAGAAGAAAGAGCAAAAAGATAAGAAACCTTACTCAAAGAAATAATCGCTAAAATCTCACCAAATCTGGGGAAGGAAATGGACTTCCAGACCCAGGAAACCCAAAATATCCCAAATAAAATGAACTCAACAAAATCACAGAGATAGATTATAATCAAGTTGCCAAGAGTTAAAGACAAAACGTGAATTATGACAGGCAAGAGAAAAACAATTTGTCATGAGAAGGGAAGTCACATAACACTATTATTTGATATTTCAGCAGAAAACCTGCATGCCAGAAAGGAATGAGATAATATATTTAAATTGATGAAAGAAAAAAAAAACTGCCAACCTGGAATATTATACCTGGCAAAACTGTCCTTAAAACTGAAGGATAGATGAAGACTTTCTCAAACAGAAGGAGTTTGAGAATGGAGTTCATCACTACTAGAACTGCCTCACAAGAAATGCTGAAGGGAGTTCTTTAATTTGACAAGAAAGGACAATAAAGGGAAACACAATAGCATTAGAAAGTACAGTTGACCCTTGAACAATGTGGGGATTAGAGGCACTAACCCCCTATGCAGTCAAAATCCACACATAACTTTATAGTCAATCCTCCATATCTGTGGTTCAGCACCTGCAGATTCAACCAACTGTGGAGTGCAGTACTGTAGTATCTATTGAACAAAATCCACATATAAGAGGACCCATGCACTTCAGACTGGTACAGGGTTGTATAGGGTTTACTGTATAAAACTTGTTGGTAAAGGTAAATACATAGACAAATATGGAATATTGTATTAGTATAATTGTGGTAGGCAAATTGCTTTTAATTCTAGTGTAAAAGTTAAAAGAAAGAAGTACAAATATAACTATAACAAAAATATGTTAATGGATACACAGAATAATACATACATATGAAATACAAAATAGATGTAAATTGTAAAGTCAATAACAAAGTTTGAGGGACATTAGTAAAGTATATAATTTTTGTATGTGATTGACATTCAGTTGATATCAGCTTCAAATAGACTGTTATAACTATAAGATATTTTAATGTAAGCTCTGTGGAAACCACAAGGAAAATACATCTAAACACACACAAAAAAGAGGAATCAAAGCATACAAATCCAAAAAAATCAAAAAATATGTAAATAAAGACAGCAAGATAGGAAAAGGACAAAAGAAATACAAGATGAATAGAAAACAATTAATAAAATGATAATTGTATACCCTTCCTTATCAATAATTACTTTAAATGGAAATGGATTAAGCTCCTCAATCAAAAGATGTAGAGTGGCTGAATGAATTTAAAAAAACAAGATCCACCTACAGGATATTCATTTTAATTATATCTGAAAGACATAGATAAGGACACGCATAGGCTGAAAGTGAAGGGATGGGAAAAGATAGTCCATGCAAATGGTAACCAAAAGGGAGTATAGAGGTGGCTATATTTATATCAGACAAAATAGACAAAGTCAAAAATTGTCACTAGAGACCAAAAAGGACACTATATAATAATAATAAAATGTTCAACTCCTTAAGATATAAAAATTGTAAGTATATATGTACCCAACATCAGAGCACCTAAGATATATAAAGCAAACATTGACAGGACTGAAGGGAGAAATAGTCAACAATACAATAATGGTAGGAGACTTCAATACTCCACTTTCAATAATGGATAGAACAACTAGACAGAAAATCAACAAAGAAACAGCAGACTTAAACCACACTATAGACTAAATGAACCTAATAGACATATGGAGAACATTTCACCCAAAAGTAGCAGAAATCACATTTTTCTCAAGTGCACATAGAAGATTCTCCAGGATAGATGATATGTACAAAATAAGTTTTAACAAATATAGGAAGATTAAAATTATACCAAGTATCTTCTGACAACATGGATTGAAACTAGAAATCAACAAGTGTTGATGAGTATTTGGAGAAACGGAAACCCTTGTACACTGTTGGCGGGAATATATAATGGTGTGGTCACTAATGAAAACAGTATGGATGTTTCTCAAAAAATTAAAAATAGAACTACCATAAGATCTAGTAATCCCACTCTTGGTTTATATCCAAAGAATTTAAATCAAGATTGCAAAATGATACCTGCACTTCCAGTTCACTGCAACACTATTCACAGTGGTCAAGATGTGGAGACAACCCAAATGTCTATTGATGGATGAAGGGATACGTGAAAATGGGTGAATGGATATGATGAAAGAAAACGTGATACATACATATGATGTAATATTATTCAGCCTTTAAAAAGAAGGAAATCCTGCAGTATGTGTCAAAATGGACAATGGTCAATCACAAAAGGACAAATACTGCAAGATTCCATACATACAGTGTATCTAAAAGTAATCAAACAGAAGCTGAGAGTAGAATGATGGTTTTCAGGGGCTGAGGAAAGGGAAAAATGGGAAGCTGCTAATTAATGAGTATGAAGTTTTAGATATTCAAATGAATAAGTTCTAGAAATCTGTACAACATCATGCCTATGGTTAACAGTGAGGCATTGTACACCTAAAAATTTATTGAGAGTAGATCTCATGTTACATGTTGTTATCACAATAAAATAAAAATTAATAATTAAAAAAATCCATTGAGCTCTTCCTACTTCCTACTTTGACATAAGCTCAAATGTTTTGACCTAGTGTTCAAGACTCTCTGAAGTCCACTGATATCCTTCTTCATCTTATTTGGCTCCCACTATTCCCCTGGATGACTGCTCTCCTGATGTCATTTTCTACTCATTGACTCTGTCTCACCTTGACCTTTCCTGTGTCTTGGCCTTTATTCACACCATTCTATGGTCTACTGCAATGACCTTCCTATTCATCTCCATCTATACACATTCAGCATTCCTCAAGGCCAAATATAGCCCTTTTTATCCACAAAATCTATTCTGAGCATCACAAATGGAACAACATTTCCTTATCTGAATGTTGGAAGTGCAGTAACTATGCTCTTTTCAAAACTTTTGTCACTCTCTACCTTGATCTATGTATATTTCCTCTATTAGACACTAACCTCCTTGAAAATAAAATCCAAATCTACTTCATATTTGTATAATCTTAAGTGATAAAAAATAGTTCTTGAACATAATGGGTACTGAAAAAGAAATTTGTTTAGTGAAGAAAGCCATCCTGGAGAACCAAACATAAGGAATACATTGAACAGAACAATTACTAATAGAAAATAATTTGTGCTTGGCAAACATAGATATGTAAGCCATGTTTGTGAGCAATAAATTTTTTCCTCAGAAACTTCTTTAACTTCTTCAACCATCTTCAGTCCAAAAATATCAGGTCATCTGTGCAGCCTATTTAGCAGTGGTGATAGCCCCAAACAGTAAACAAACTATTTTAGATTCCATGTTTGCTTTCCTATAGACAAGAGTCTACATGTTATAAACAAAGCAGCTCAAATTCACACTGCTGCACCCTCCTTTCAGCACCCACAACCACCACTTCATTACTACTGAGGGCTGCCTCAAACATAGCTTTGGATCACGAAAATTATTAGCCAAGTAAAGAGTCAATTTTGATGTAAGGAATTATTGACCATTGTGCATTTCAACAATGTACGCAACCATCACACAAAGCCTTGGTGTAAAATATTAATAGCCACTGGTTCCACTCTTTTTCCTTCTCTCCTCCTCCACCTTTTCCCTGCCATGCCCTAGCACGTTTTCCTGCCAAGAAGGCTTGCAGAAGGATTTCCTCTCTTCTGTTGTATTTGTTATTTTCCATCTTCTCATTCAGAACAAAGGCTTGCTATGGTCTTGTTTTAAATTTCATGTTGGACCATGGTGGTCACTGGTTGAAGAGGAACAAAGTGAAATCCAGTCTGGAAAATGATAATGTTGCTTTCTAACTAATCATCACTACGTATTCTGCCTGTCTTGGCTCCAGAAAATTCTCCAGTTATTTCCTTTTGGCAGCACCACTTTTGTGCACTTAATAAATCTGGACTTATGAGGGCGTAGAGTAGCCTTCCCAACATTTTTTTAATGTTATGGGCATTGCTGTTTCCCTTAGAGAGAGCTAAGTAAAACACCTCCTGCTCTTTGTCATGCAAACTGGCTCTGCTGTCAGTTTCAGGTTTTGCTGCTCTTGGTGCTGCTTCAGGACAGGCAGAGTAAGGGTTCCTCTACCCAAAACGATTCAACAGGGTTCAAGGGAGTCCTGAGGCCCAAAATTCTTTCCCTTCCTGGAAGCCAATCAGCTTCACCCTTTGGATGTACTGGGTGATTGAAATTCCCCTATTATTATTTATCACCATAGACCATTTAACTCAAATGTCACTTTCTCCATGAAGCCTCTCATAATTTCCTTCACTCATTTCAGCCTCCCGCTTCAGATGTAATAAATCAACCCCTCATCTTGATTCTACGATTAAAACTGACCATATTCTATTGTACAATTAGTTATGTTTCTGTCTCCCCTGCTGAACAGTGAAAGTCTCAAAGGTTAGAGTCATATCTTATTTATCTTTGTTTCCCCAGCATCTGTCACATAGCAGAGTATCAATTAACGTTCCATGAATGAATATAGTGCCTGAGATTCTATCATACATCATTCCTTCGGATTCCTTTTCTACAAAGCTTCTTCTTAAGTGCATATCCTCTTGGGTAGAATGTCATGGTGTAATAAATACTAATTCAGTAATTATTATTGGTGAACTATTAAAGCACTCCTCTTGACAGGGACCAGGATCAGATGAAAATATTGGGGGCTGGGGAGTGTGCCAGAGGATGATTTAAAAGACAGAGAGAAAAGGCCCACAAAGGGAGGCATCAAAGATTATCTACTTGACGATTTCAGTTTTTAGGCCAAACCTATCCCTCAGCTCAAGGCTAATTTACTACAGAGAATTATGCATTCAAAATGTTTGCCCATAGAGGATGTAGGAGTAGACTGTCACAATTAATCTAGAGATGCATTTGTATCTGCAATATAATAGGGTACATGAAACCTTGCCTAGAGCCAATACGCCTTTAGGCTGGAACTCAATAATGATGCGCCCATAAAAAATGTTCCAGCTATTACCAAACACTCTGGCAAGCTGAGGGGCTCTTTTCATAGTCATCCCTCTGGGGTTCTCCAGTGACTCAATGTGTCCCAGATACACCCCAGCTCATTAAGCTGCTGGGTTATACGGACAGACATTAATTACTCAGAATTGAGTGCCTGCGTGTAAATGGTTATTTTGGATAATTCAGAGGGTTATTCTAAAGAAGTACCATTAACTTCCTAGCAATTTTGACTTGTGTTCAAAAAGCTTTACTCAGGAAGGCCATTCACTCTAGTTGGATGACAATTTAGTAAAAAGACATCACACTTGACTAAACTGGTTTGCTTTCCAGTCTCCTTCCTGGCTCTCCTCTCTATAGGATCCTTGGCATCTAAGAAGATTGTGTCTCCAAAGATTCATTTACTTACATATATCAGCACCCCTGAAAAAAATGTCTCAATAAATATCTGAATCACTCTCCCATTGGCTGCTGCGCTGCTCGCACAACTTTTCTGAGCAGCCATGTTATGGTGCTTACAACAGAGGGATCGCTTAAAAAGCAAGATAAGGGTGAAACTCTGTCCATACACCCCCTCATCACCACAGCTACTGCTTTTGATACCAGCAGGCTTTTCAGGACCAAGGAGGTTCAGGTGTTTGAGCATAATGTTTCTAAATCACCAAATTCATTATTTTAATTTTTTGCCCAAAAGGTACAGTTTTTTTTTATTAGTATCTGCATCAGATTTAAATTCTCTGGTTAGGGGACGTCCCCCCTGGTGGTCCAGTGGGCAAGACACCGAGCTCCCAATGCAAGTGGTCTGGGTTAGATCCCTGGTCATAACCCGCATGTCACAACTAAAGATTCTGCATGCCGCAACCAAAAAAAAAAAAAAGGTCCCGCACACTACAATGAAGATCCTGCATTCTGCAACTAAGACCCAAGGCAGGCAAATTAATTAATTATTTAATTAATTAAATAAATAAAAATAAAATTAAAAAATAAGTTCTCCTGTTAGGTGGTTCCCCCCCCCCCAACCCCTTTCCAAGATACTGACATTAAGGTTAGTATCTGAGAATTAAACTGTAAAATCCACATATAATAAAGATCTAAAAAATCGCCTTGATGTGATGATAGCTTCCAAGACTAGGAGACTCTACTGTAAACCTAATAGTGGCTATATGCACCACATCATTACAATATTAGAGTTCTTGTCTTGGGAGTTCCCTGGTGATCTAGTGGTTAGGATTCGGCACTTTCACTGCCGTGCCCCGGGTTCAATCACTGATGGGGGAACTGAGATCCTGCAAGCCTTACGGTGTGGCCAAGAAAAAATAGTTCTTGTCTTCCTCCCTTACTTTACCTTTGACATTTTACTTTTTGTACCTCAGTTTCCACCTCTTGAAGATGATAATAATACTATCTATCTCATAGGATTGTTGCATCAGAGAAAAGATGCACTTAACATTATGTCTGGTTCATAATAAACACTCAATAAATGTTAGGAATTATTGCCATTAACATCCACAGATAACATATGTTTAAACACCAACATGTGCCTTGTACTATGAATGAAAAGGGCATATAATCATGAACTTTCAGAATAACAGAGATAAAGAAAGGAGTCTAGTAGAGAGGGGAAATTCAGACAATGTACAAAGAATTGGAAACCAGAATGATGTCAGACTTTCTCAACAACAACCATCGAAGCTATAAAAGGATGGAAAAATGCCTTAAAAATTCTGAAAGAAAAAAGTGATTTTCAACTTGGAATTCTGTATAGAAACAATCTAATTATCTAGGGTGATGGGAGAATGATACATTACCATCAATATCCTCAGAGAGAAAAGATAATGCATTTGTAAAACAAAAACAGGATGCCATGAAAAGGGATGAACGTGAAAAAGGAGAAAGAAAGAGAGAGAGAAGGAACTCTTGAAAAAATTTTATGAAGGTTAATATAATAATTCAAAAATAAGGGCTAGAAGATACAGTCAAGAAACTGTCTCAAAAAAATAGGGGAAATAACAAGTTAAAATAAAAGACAAGAAGATAAAAGAAAAATAACCAATTCAGAAAAAACTTTCAACTAATAGTAACTCCAAAGAAACAGAAGATAAAAAAGGAGGGGAATAAAATTATCAAGCAAAAATTATGCTTCCCAGAACTGAAAGACATGAGCTTCCAGATTAGAACACTCTATCCTGTGCTTTATTATGGGTGAAAAAAAAAATACTATAAATGAAGAAAGCATATAATCAGAAAAATTCAGAAGCATTGCAAGAGAAGAAACCCAAATGACATACAATTGGAAATCAGAATGACTTCAGATAACCTAATAGCAAATGTTGGAGACAGAGGAAAACAGAATAATGGAATAATGCCTTAAACATTCAGATGCACAACCGATCTATCTAGTATAAGGACAGAATAAACACATTTTCAGAACTATGGGTCAAAATCTTTACTTCTTTCACACCTTTTTAGATATACCTGCTAAGGATTCGATCCAGCAAATGAATGTGTGCTCCAGTAAAACCAAAATGGAATGAGATTTGGGATCCAGGAGATAGGAATTCTATTCTAATTTAACAACAAAGAAAAGTCCTATTTTGATAGTGGAGGAAACTCCAGGAAGATAGCAGTGAAGCAGGCCCGGTATTAAAGGTAAGTGGGATCAAAATGATAGATGACTTTGGGAGACTGGTATCTAAGGGGAAATGAAATTGACAGCTTATATGATTGTTTGAGCTTTTGTAACTAAAATTAAAAGGCAGCTTACAGATCTATTGAAATATTTGGGAAGAATTAGTGATAGACACATAGAAAACCAAACAAATGAAAACTAAAACAACCTACATTTAGATCATGATTTCTAAATACCATTCCCCAATACAAGGAACCAAAACCCTTGGAGAAATGGCTGATTCTAGGGCCAAGAAAATAAATACAAGATAAGACTAGAACATCTTGTAGTGCCAGAAAGTGGGGAAGTACTCAAAAAACATAAGGATGGAAGCATATCAAAAGGATGCAGGAGTCAACCTGGAAGAGCTCCCAACAGCCAAATCTAGAAAAATTTGAGCAACAAAATAAATAACCTAATATAGGATGATAATCCAAAGTATAAAATAGAAATTCATGAACTCATACTGATATAAATAAATGATTGAATAAATAAATGAGAGAGAAGAGACAAATCTCCTTTACAGAAGATTACCCAAATAACTTAAATAGATATATCCCTCCCTTCCAGGAGATGAAGCTTAGTTATACCTCTCCATGAGTGTGAGCCAGACTTTGTGATTCACAAGCAAAAAGTAGAATATGGGGGGGGGGGGCGTGTAGGGGTGGTGGTGGCGATAATAACTTTACACTGGAAAATACTGGTAAACACTATCTTGGCCAGGTGGTTGAGGTTAGCACCACCAGTGATAATTCATGTTGATAGCACGTATCCACTGATATGATGATGAAAAGGACACTTCATCACTGTGTCTGTTCTTCCCAAAACTTTGTAACCCCCATGTAATTATTAGAAACATCAAACGAACCCATGTTGAGGGGCATTTTACAAAACACTTGACCAGTACTCCTCAAAACTTTAACATGAAAAGCAAGGAAAAACTAAGAAACTGTAACAGACCAGATGAAACTAAGGAGATGTGGCACTAAATGCAATATGGCACCCCGGATGCAATTCTGGAACCAAAAAAAGACACAAGTGAAAAAATGAGTGAAATCCTAATAAAGTTTAAAGTTTACTTAATAGCAGTATACCAACGTTGGTTTCTTTGTTCTGACAGTGTACCATGATAATGTAAGACAATATTACATTATGAAAGGTATATAGAAATGCTCTTTACCATCTTTGCAATTTTTCTGGAAATCAAAAATTATTCCAAAATTAAAAGTTTATTTTTTAAAAAGTACCCATTAACTCTAGGAAAGCAAACAGTTATACAAAAAGAAAATATTTTCCAGTATACTACCTGGCTCTGCAGTAAATAATACTTGTGTTGTCATGATAAAACAATTCCAAACACTGAATTAACCAAAAAATTGTAAGACATCACTATTCTGGAAGAATTGAAGGAAAGAAAGTAGAGGAGGTGTGTGAAAGAGACGTCAATCCCATTTACCATTTACCATAGGGAGTGGTAATGTATAATAATAAACTATGAAATAGTAGTGTAAGTATATTATTTTCAATTATGGAGGTAAATACCAGTAAAAATAGTTGAAAGAACTGAAAGTATTTAAAGACTGAAGAGTGGGAAAAGGATGGCCTTTTTTTGTATATAGTGTTTTTTTTTCTTTTTTTTAATTAGTTTCAAGTGTACAGCAAAGGGATTCTCGTATATATTCTTTTAGAATCTTTTCCATTATAGGTTATTAAAAGATACTGAATATAGTTCCCTCTGTCTTATTTTGGACTTTAAAAAAATAATAAAACTCTGCTCAAAAAGTTATATACATATAACTGAATCGCTGTGCTGTATACCTGAATCTAAGACAATATTGCAAATCAACTATACTTCAATTTAAAAATTAGTAAAATAAAAAGTGATGTTTACACTATAAACAAAAAAACTACCTAGTTTTTTTTGTTTTTTTTGTTTTTGGCGGTACGTGGGCCTTTCACTGTTTCGGAGCACAGGCTCCGAACGCGCAGGCTCAGCGGCCATGGCTCACGGGCCTAGCCGCTCCCCGGCATGTGGGATCCTCCCAGACTGGGGCACGAACCCACGTCCCCTGCATCGGCAGGCAGACTCTCAACCACTGCGCCACCAGGGAAGCCCAAAACTACCTAGTTTTTCCCCCTCATGGAATCAGAGAGAAAGTACATTCAAGAAAGAAAATTATTTTCGAGTTTATCCGAGCAGTATCTAGGGAGAAGGAGCCCCACACTGTGAAAGATAGAGTGCTCCTGTGTCCAATTACATCCCTATTTTATGCCTAGTGTTATCCTCCCACAGAGGCCCACAGATTTGTTTTTAGCCAACGTAGTGTGTGTATGAGTTATGAGGGGAGCTCCCTCTGTGTGCTGGTCACTAAACATATGCCACATCGTTTAAATTCACAAGAAAACTGCAAGGCAAATATTATTTCCACTTTACCAATTATGAAACTCATGTTTAGAGATTAAATGTTTTGCTTACTGTCACACACATAGTAAATGGCAAACATGACCTGGACCCAGCTCTGTCTGGCACTAAAGCCCAGTTACTTTATTACCTTCCCCACCCTAATTCCTGTAAGCTTCAAGGAAAGAACAAGTAAAGGATCAGAATGGTGAGGCGCTAGTCTCAAGAGGCTTCTTGGAGAACTCAAACATGAAATAACCAGAAGGAAACAGCAGGGTACTCATAATCCATCAAAACAAAATGCTTGAAAGCCCAAAGGTGGAAAAGAGCAAGACACACAAGAAATCATATGGTGACTGGCTAAGCCACAGAATAAGAGTGAAAAGGCAATGGTTAGTGATTTGAAAGCTTCCTAGTAACAAGCTATGATGGCTTCATTCACGTTTAAACCATCACTCTTTCAGCATTGTGGTTAAGAATGAGACTGAAGTTCAACTACCTAGTTCAAATCCCAGCTCTGTGACCTTAGGAAAAATACTGAACCTATATGTGTCTTGGTTTCTTCATTTGTTAAATGAGGAAAGTAACTGTACGTTCCTCATAGCACTGTAATGAGAATTAAATGAAATAATTCATTAAAATGCATAAAACCATGCCTGCCACATAAAGGGCTCAATACATGCCAGCTCTAATTGGTTCTTAGTTGAATAGTCGTAAAACAAATTTGGTGCACTCCCCCAGCTTGGGCCAGTGTTCGAACCTTTGCAGTGTTGCTAACTGGTTGGAAACAAGAGATGCTGACATTGTATTTTCATGGAGTCAGGCTTTTATTACTTAGCTGTCCCACAGCAAACCCTAGTTGGTCCCACAGAGCCAATCTTCCTCTTTAGCAAACTGAATGAGAACAATAGGCCATCATTGTACTGCCCCACATCGAAGCACCAACTCTGCTACATTGCTTTGATTAATTTTTCATTCTTTTGTTTGGTCAAAACATTTTATTGCCATTTACCATGAGTGAGGAACTCAGCTAAGTCCTGTGACAGATATAAAGATGTAAGGTTTTGTCTCCATTACCTCTTGCTAGGACTCTTGCAACAGCGCCATGACTTATCTCCGCGCCTCCTGTGTCTTACCTGTCTAATTCAATTCATACAGAGCTCCAGATAACTCTTTTTAAAGTGTAAAATTTGGATCACGTCGTTTTCAGCTCAAATATTTTTTGTAAATGTCTTCTTTCCCAAATGAAATTAAAACTTACAAACTTGTCATTTACGGTCTTCCAGCACTTAACTTGAATCCAAAGTTCTTATCTCTCTTTATAGTTTTACTACATAATTCATATCATCCCTGAATTGCACTGCCTCCAAGGTCCCCACACTCCATCTGAAATCCCTCCAGCCATTCCCACCTCATGAAATACTATGTATCCTTAAAAATTAGCTCAAAAAACTTTTCCCTCTAACCTACATTCATCTCATCTATCTATACTACCAACAGATATATATTGAGCATTTGCTGTGTTCCATGTACCACACAAACCTGCAACCTCATGACCTCATGACCACATGTACCATGTACAAAGGTTCCTTTGTACCTTTCCTAAATGCAAAGGATACACAAATGTATGAGGTAAAGCTCCTGCCCTTAAGACGCTCACGGTCTAGTGAGGAGAGACAAAAGATAATCAAGTAAGAGTGATTCGAATAGAAATATTTACATAGTGAAATGAACCATAGAGAAATTGTCAATGTGACCTGGTGGGTTCAGGAGTAATTTCAGAGAAGATTTGGCACTTGGACTAAGTGTTGAATAAGCAAGTATTTACTAGGCAAGCAAGGTGGTAAATGGTATGCAAGGTGGTGAGGACAGCATGAGTCAGAGAACAGGGCATGTACCCATATGGCAGCCTCAGAGACTGTGAGTGGATGGGTTTGGCATGGAGAGTGAGGAATAAGCAGGAGAGAAGGCAGGCTGGTCTTATGTGCAACACTAAGGAAACAAGACGTTTTTCTGGGGGACATGAGAGCCATTAAAAAGCTTTAAACAAGGAGGTGTTATAATGAGATTCTGATTTTAAAACATATGCCATTCTCTGGCAGCAGGATAAAGGATAAATTAGAGAGGGGATGATGATGGAGGAAGGGAGACCTCATAGAATTCCATTCCAATTTTCCAGGGAGAGATAAGAAAGGTTGGATTAAAGCAGTGGCAGTAGGTACACAGTGCAGTGACTAAATTGAGAACTGGTGAAGGAAGGAGAATTGAGAGGGTTTGGCCAGAGCCTGGATATAAAAGAATAATGAAAGTGAGAAGTGGAGGATGACTCCCAAAACCACCCTCTCTTAGAGCTCTGTCTTCTAAGTGGAGAGGGTGGCATTTGCTACACAAGAAAAAATATAGAAAAAAAACGAGTAACAGGTGTGTATTAGTGATGAAGAAATTTTCACATATTGAGGTATGGGGAAGTCATTCTAGCTTATACATAATTTAACTTGAACTTTATGCCAACTAAAAGAGCCTGTTTTGTGGCCTATTAAACATGCTTTGTACATCCGCTTTAACCCTTAAAGAAAAGACTGCATTTAAAAATCAAAATGGAGTAACTGTGGTTCAGGCATCCAAAATGGAGCTGGTTGGCCACTGTGGGTGTGGTTTCAGACACATTCTTGTATTACTGAGAACTTGAACTTTCTGAACGGTATCAGACTCAAGGACACTACCAGCCATTCTCAAAACAATATCTGCTGGCAGCTGCCAGCTGCAACCTCATGACTTCAAAGTCTCCCCTTGTAACTGTGCAACAGTTTAGAACCCCAACTAATCCCTGCTTAAGAAGAACCCGTAATTCTTGACAAACAACTTATGCAATTTTGAGAGTTTTGCCTTTATAAGCCTACATTGTTTTGTAGTCTGGTGGAACAAAATTCAAGTGCTTCTTTTTTTTTAACATCTTTATTGGAGTATAATTGCTTTATAATATTGTGTTAGTTTCCACTGTGTAACAAAGTGAATCAGCTATATGTATACATATATCGCCATATCCCCTCCCTCCTGCATCTCCCTCCCAAACTCCCTATCCCACCCTCTAGGTGGTCACAAAGCACAAAGCTGATCTCCCTGTGCTATGCACCTGCTTCCCACTAGCTATCTATTTTACATTTGGTAGTGTATATATGTCCATGCCTCCCTCTCACATCGTCCCAGCTTACCCTGCTTCCTCCCCATGTCCTCAAGTCCATCCTCTACATCTGCGTCTTTATTCCTGTTCTGTCGCAAGATTCATCAGAACTTTTTTTTTTAGATTCCATATATATGTGTTAGCATACGGTATTTCTTTTCTGACTTACTTCACTCTGTATGACAGTCTCTAGCTTCATCCACCTCACTACAAATAACTCAATTTCGATTCTTTTTATGGCTGAGTAATATTCCATTGTTTGTATGTGCCACATCTTCTTTATCCATTCATCTTTCAATGAACACTTAGAATGCTTCCATAACCTGGCTATTGTAAATAGTGCTGCAATGAACATTGTGGTACATGTCTCTTTTTGAATTATGGTTTTCTCTGGGTATATGCCCAGTAGTGGGAGTGCTGGATCATATGGTAGTTCTATTTTTAGGTTTTGAGGAATCTCCATACTGTTCTCCATAGTGGCTCTATCAATTTACATTGCCACAAACAGTGCAAGAGGGTTCCTTTTCCTCCACACCCTCTCCAGCATTTATTGTTTGTAGATTTTTTGATAATGGCCATTCTGAGTGGTGTGAGGTGATATCACATTGTAGTTTTGATTTGCATTTCTCTAATGATTAGTGATGCTGAGCATCCTTTCATGTGTTTGTTGGCAATCTGTATCTCTTCTTCAGGGAAATGTCTATTTATCTTCTGCTCAGTTTTGGATTGGGTTGTTTGTTTTTTTGATATTGAGCTACATGACTTGCTTGTACATTTTGGAGATTAATCCTTTGTCAGTTGCTTCGTTTGCAAATATTTTCTCCCATCCTGAGGAATTTTTTTTGTCTTGTTCATGGTTTCCTTTGCTGTGCAAAAGTTTTGAAGTTTCATTAGGTCCCATTGGTTTATTTTTGTTTTTATTTCCATGTCTCTAGGAGGTGGATAAAAAGGATCTTGCTGTGATTTATGTCATGGACTGTTCTGTCTAGGTTTTCCTCTAAGAGTTTTAGAGTGTCTGGCCTTATATTTAGGTCTTTAATCCATTTTGAGTTTATTTTTGTGTATGGTGTTAGGAAGTGTTCTAATTTCATTCTTTTACATGTAGCTGTCCAGTACTCCCAGCACCACTTATTAAAGAGGCTGTCTTTTCTCCTTTGTACATTCTTGCCTCCTTTATCAAAGATAAGGTGACCATATGTGTGTGAGTTTATCTCTGGGCTTTCTATCCTGTTCCATGGATCTGTATTTTTGTTTTTGTGCCAGTACCATACTGTCTTGATTACTGCAGCTTTATAGTATAGTCTGAAGTCAGGGAGCCTGATACCTCCTGCTCCGTTTTTCTTTCTCAAGATTGCTTTGGCTATTTGGGGTCTTTTGTGTTTCTACACAAATTGTGAAATTTTTTGTTCTAGTTTTGTGAAAAATGCCATTGGTAGTTTGATAGGGATTGCATTGAATCTGTAGAATGATTTGGGTAGTAGAGTCATTTTCACAATGTTGATTCTTCCAATCCAAGAACATGGTATATCTCTCCATCTGTTTGTATCATCTTTAATTTCTTTTATCATTGTCTTATAGTTTTCTGCACACAGGTCTTTTGTCTCCTTAGGTAAGTTGATTCCTAGGTATTTTATTCTTTTTGTTGCAATGGTAAATGGGAATGTTTCCTTAATTTCTCTTTCAGATTTTTCATCATTAGTGTATAGGAATGCAAGAGATTTCTCTGCATTAATTTTGTATCCTGCAACTTTACCAAATTCATTGATTACCTCTAGTAGTTTTCTGGTAGCATCTTTAGGATTCTCTATGTAGAGTATCATTTTATCTGCAAACAGTGACAATTTTACTTTTTCTTTCCTGACTTGGATTCCATTTATTTTTTTTTCTGCTCTGATTGCTGTGGCTAAAACTTCCAAAACTTGAATAATAGTGATGAGAGTGGGCACCCTTGTCTTGCTCCTCATCTTAGTGGAAATGGTTTCAGTTTTTCACCATTGAGAACAATGTTGGCTGTGGGTTTGATATATGGCCTTTATTATGTTGAGGTAGGTTCCCTCTATGGCTACTTTCTGGAGAGTTTTTACCATAAATTGGTGTTGAATTTTGTCAAAAGCTTTTTCTGCATCTATTGAGATGATCATATGGTTTTTACCCTTCAATTTGTTAATATGGTGTATCACATTGATTGATTTGCATATATTGAAGAATCCTTGCATTCCTGGGATAAACCCCACTTGATCATGGTGTATGATCCTTTTGATGTGCTGCTGGATTCTGTTCGCTAGTATTTTGTTGAGGATTTTTGCATCTATGTTCATCAGTGATATTGGCCTTTAGTTTTCTTTTTTTCTGACATCTCTGTCTGGTTTCAGTATCAGGGTGATGGTGGCCTCATAGAATGAGTTTGTGAGTGTTCCTCCTTCTGGTATACTTTGGAAGAGTTTGAGAAGGATAGGTGTTAGCTCTTCTCTAAATGTCTGATAGAGTTTGCCTGTGAAGGCATCTGGTCCTGGGCTTTTGTTTGTTGGAAGATTTTTTTTTTTTTTTTTTTTTTTTTTTGCGGTACACGGGCCTCTCACTGTGGTGGCCTCTCCTGCTGCAGAGCACAGGCTCCGGACGCGCAGGCTCAGTGGCCATGGCTCGTGGGCCCAGCCGCTCCGTGGCATGCGGGATCCTCCTGGACCGGGACACGAACCCGTGTCCCCTGCATCGGCAGGCGGACTCTCAACCACTGCGCCACCAGGGAAGCCCTGTTGGAAGATTTTTAATCACAGTCTCAATTTCAGTGCTTGTGATTGGTCTGTTTATATTTTCTCTTTCTTCCTGATTCAGTCTTAGAAGGTTGTGCTTTTCTAAGAATTCCCCCTTTTCTTCCAGGTTGTCCATTTTATTGACATATAGTAGTAATCTCTCATGATCCTTTGTATTTCTGCAGTGTCAGTTGTTACTTCTCTTTTTTCATTTCTAATTCTGTTGATTTGAGTCTTCTCCCTTTTTTTCTTGATGAGTCTGGCTAGTGATTTGTCAATTTTGTTTACCTTCTCAAAGAACAAGCTTTTAGTTTTATTGATCTTTGCTATTGTTTCCTTCATTTCTTTTTCATTTATTTCTGATCTGATCTTTATGATTTCTTTCTTTCTGCTAACTTGTGGGGTTTTTTTGGTTCTTCTTTCTCTAATTGCTTTAGGTGTAAGGTTAGGTTGTCTATTCTTGTTTCTTGAGGCAGGATTGTATTGCTATAAACTTCCCTCTTAGAGCTGCTTTTGCTGCATCCCATAGGTTTTGGGTCATCGTGTTTTCATTTTCATTTGTTTCTAGGTATTTTTTGATTTCCTCTTTGATTTCTTCAGTGATCGCTTCGTTATTAAATAGTGTATTGTTTAGCCTCCATGTGTTTGTATTTTTTCAGATTTTTTCCTGTAATTGATATCTAGTCTTATAGCATTGTGGTCGGAAAAGATACTTGATACAATTTCAATTTTCTTAAATTTACCAAGGCTTGATTTGTGACCCAAGATATGATCTATCCTGGAGAATGTTCCATGAGCACTTGAGAAGAAAGTGTATTCTGTTGTTTTTGGATGGAAAGTCCTATAAATATCAATTAAGTCCATCTTGTTTAATACATCATTTAAAGCTTGTGTTTCCTTATTTATTTTCATTTTGGATGATCTGTCCATTGGTGAAAGTGGGGTGTTAAAGTCCCCTTCTATGATTATGTTACTGTTGATTTCCCCTTTATGGCTGTTAGCATTTGCCTTATGTATTGAGGTGCTCCTATGTTCGGTGCATAAATATTTACAATTGTTATATCTTCTTCTTGGATTGGCCTTTGATCATTATAAGTGTCTTTCTTTGTCTCTTGTAATAGTCTTTATGTTAAGGTCTATTTTGTCTGATATGAGACTTGCTACTCCAGCTTTCTTTTGATTTGTGTTTGCATGGAATATCTTTTTCCATTCTCTCATTTTCAGTCTGTATGTATCCCTAGGTCTGAATTGGGTCTCTGGTAGACAACATATATATATGGGTCTTGTTTTCATATCCATTCAGCCAGCGTATGTCTTTTGGTTGGAGCATTTAAGCCATTTACATTTAAGGTAATTATCAATATGCATATTCCTGTTACCATTTTCTTAATTGTTTTGGGTTTGTTTTTATAGGTCTTTTTCTTCTCTTGTTTTTCCTGCCTAGAGAAGTTCCTTTAGCACTTGCTGTAAGGCTGGTTTGGTGGTGCTGAGTGTCCTTAGCTTTTGCTTCTCTGTAAAGGTTTAGATTTCTCTGTCGAATCTGAATGAGATCCTTGCTATGCATAGTAATCTTGGTTGTAGGTTTTTCCCTTTCATCACTTTAAATATGTCCTGCTACTCCCTTCTGGCTTGCAGAGTTTCTGCTGAAAGATCAGAAGTTAACCTTATGGAGATTCCCTTGTATGTTATTTGTTGTTTTCCCCTTGCTGCTTTTCATATTTTTTCTTTGTATTTAATTTTTGATAGTTTGATTAATATGTGCCTTGGCGTGTTTCTCCTTTGATTTACCCTGTATGGGACTGTCTGTGCTTCCTGGACTTGATTGACTATTTCCTTTCCCATGTTAGGAAAGTTTTCAACTATATTCTCTTCAAATATTTTCTCAGGTCCTTTCTTTTTCTCTTCTTGTCCTGGGACACCTATAATTTGAATGTTGGTGTGTTTAATGTTGTCCCAGATGTCTCTGAGACTGTCCTCAATTCTTTTCATTCTTTTTTCTTTATTCTGCTCCACAGTAGTTATTTCCACTACTTTGTCTTCCAGGTCACTTATCCATTATTCTGCCTTAGTTATTCTGCTATTGATTCCTTCTAGAGAATTTTTAATTTCATTTATTGTTTTTTTCCTCATTGTTTTTTTGCTCTTTAGTTCTTCTAGGTCCTTATTAAACATTTCTTGTATTTTCTCTATTCTATTTCCAAGATTTTGGATCACCTTTACTATCATTACTCTGAATTCTTTTTCAGGGAGACTGCCTGTTTCCTCCTCATTTGTTTGTTCTGGTGGGTTTTTACCTTGCTCCTTCATCTGATGGATATTTCTCTGTCTTCTCATTTTGTTTAACTTACTGTGTTTGGGGTTTCCTTTTCACAGGCTGCAGGTTCGTAGTTCCCATTGCTTTTGGTTTCTGCTCCCAGTCGGTGAGTTTGGTTCACTGGCTCATGTAGGCTTCCTGGTAGAGGGGACTGGTGCTTGTGTTCTGGTGGGTGGTGGGTGCAGCTGGATCTTTTCTTTCTGCTGGGCAGGGCCATGTCCAGTGTTGTGTTTCGGGGGGTCTGTGAACTTAATAGGATTTTAGGCAGCCTGTCTTCTAATGGGTGTGGTTGTATTCCTGTCTTGCTAGTTGTTTGGTATGGGGCATCCAGCATTGGAGCTTGCTGACCATTGTGTGGAGCTGGGTCTTAGCACTGAGATGGAGATCTCTGGGAGAGCTCTCACCAATTGATATTACATGGGGCTGGGAGGTCTCCTGTGGTCCAATGTCCTGAACTTGGCTCTCCCACCTTGGAGGCACAGACCTGACACCAGACCGGAGCACTAAGACACTGTCAGCCACATGGCTCAGAAGAAAAGGGAGAAAAAAAGAAAGGAAAAAAATAATAATAAAAAAGCAAAAAATAAATTATTAAAATAAAAAAACAATAAAGAGAACAACCACACCAATAAACAAATCCACCAATGCTAACAAGTGCCAAAAACTAAACTAAGATAAACATAAAAACCAGAAACAAATTAGTCACAGACAGCAAACCCCAAGTGTGCAGTTGCTCCCAAAGCCACTGCCTCAAATTTGGGAACATTCATTGTCTATTCAGGTATTCCACAGATGGAGGGTACATCAAGTTGATTGCGGGGATTTAATCTGCTTCTCCTGAGGCTGCATGGAGAAATTTCCCTTTCTCTTCTTTGTTCACACAGCTCCTGGGGTTCAGCTTTGGTATTGGCCCCGCCTCTGCGTGTAGGTCACACTCAGGCATCTGTTCCCTACCCAGACAGGAGGGGGTTAGAGCAGTGGCTGATTAGGGGGCTCTTGCTCATTCACGCCAGGGAGAGGGAGGAGTACGGTAGTCATAATTGGAATGTGGGGTCAGCCTGTGGTGGCAGAGGCTGGTGTGACGTTGCAGCAGCCTGGGGCGTGCTCTGTGTTCTCCTGGGAAAGTTGTCCCTGGGTCACAGGACCCTGGCAGTGGTGGGCATCACAGGCTCCCGGGGAGGATGTGTGGGTAGTGACCTGTGCTTGCACACAGGATTCTTGGTGGCTGCAGCTGCAGTGTTATCGTTTCATGCCTGTCTCTGGGGTCTGGGATGATAGCCACAGCTCATGCCCTTCTCTGGAGCTTTCTTAGGCGGTGCTCTGCCTTCTGTGGGCACGTGAAGCAGGCATCCCCTCTCCTCGTGTAGCCTGAAACAATGCTCTCTTGCCCCTTTAGCAGCTCCAGAGATTTTCCTGGACTCCCTCCTGGCTAGCTGTGGCATTCTAGCCCCCTTAGGCTGTCTTCACACAGCCAACTCCAGTCCTCTCCCTGGGGTCTGACCTCCAAAGCCCAAGCCTCAGCTCCCAGCCCCCACCCACACTGGTGGGTGAGCAGACAAGCCTCTCGGGCTGGTGAGTGCTGGTCAGCACCTATCCTCTGTGCAGGAATCTCCCTGCTTTGCCCTCTGCACCCCTGTTACTGAGCTCTCCTACGTGGCTCTGAAGCTTCCACACCACCCACCCCCCGTCTCCACCAGTGGAGTGTCTTCCTAGTGTGTGGAAACTTTTCCTCCTTCACAGCTCCCTCTCAAATGTGCAGGTCCCATCCCTATTCTTTTGTCTCTGTTTTTTCTGTTTTCTTTTGCCCTACCCAGGTACATGGGGATTTTCTTGCCTTTTGGGAAGTCTGAGGTCTTCTGCCAGTGTTCAGTAGGTGTTCTGTAAGAGCTGTTCCACATGTAGATGTATTTTTGATGTATTTGTGGGGAGGAAGGTGATCTCCACCTCTTACTCTTCTGCCATATTGAAGGTCCCCCCCAGTGCCTCTTGAATCTGTGTTTCCTGGGCTAAGTTCTCAGTTTTTGGCTCAAATAAAACTCTTTTCTATTCTTATTATAGATTGTATATTATTTCCATTGACATTAGTGATAAAGTTTGGTAATTAAGAGGAACAATTTCAGTGACTTCTTTAATCCAGAGCATCTGTTGCAAGACAATTTCTGCACTCAGTTACACAGGAGAGGGTAAGGGGTTTAAACCTCTAAAAAGTTACTCTCCAAATATCCTGTTATTTGGATAACACATCCAAGAGAGAAATTTGGAACACATTCAAGAGAGAAATTCCTATATATGTGTATACTAAGATACATGTCCAAAGCAACATTGTGCATAATAACAAAAAGGGAAAAAATAGCTGTATATAACAAAATGGATAAATTGTGGCACCTTCATAAAAATGGAGCACTATATACTAGTGGAAATAAATTACCCACACCATTAACATGGATGAATCTCAAAAGCAAAATATGCATACCTTAATGGAGGAGACTGTGTCCTATTCATTTTGGATTTCTTATGTTATCTCACTAATGATTTCAACTCCAAACAAAATGGACCTGAAAATTCTGAATTAGAAAAACTTCATAAAGTTTGCTATTTTCATTGTTCATTGTTCAAATGCACTGAGTAGTTAAAGACTCTTTTATTTAGTTGTAGATACCACAACTGCCTATGCAAATGAATTTGAGACAAAGCTAAACACCAACTATTGTTTGAGCACCTATTATGTGTCAAAAAATTTCACTAACTGCAAACATAGCATCAGAGCACAACATCCCTCTAAGATAGATTTAATGGCACATAAGGTTTAAAATAAGAACTTGCCCAAGATCCAATAACAAGTAATTAATGATAGAATCTGAATCCAAACCTATTCAGGCACGAAGGCCTGTGCTCTTTTGGTAGCCCACCCCATTTCTGAAGCATCAAAATCAGTGCAACAAGGAAGAGAATTCAAAGGTCCCTGCTGAACAGCATGGCAATGTAAATCAGGTGTAGGTCAGAAAACACGAGTGTTTTGATCACAGTACATTTAGGCAGAAGCAGGGTAATCATTGGTTGAGGTGTTAGATAAATACAGCTGAAAAGTAGTCTCTTTTGCTGGAAAGCATTATTTGCAGCACATTAAGTAGAGGAAATATCAGTACCCAGAATATTCGAAGATCTAAAAGAAAAAGATGATTGACCCATTAAAAAATGGGTAGAAGAACATGAACCAGAATTTCACAGAATAGAAAACACAAATGGCCCTTAAACATATGACAATACTCAACCTCATTCATCATCAGAAAAAGGTACAGATTAAAACACCTCAGTGATATCTAATTTTATACCCACTAGGTTAACAAAAATTTGAATAATTCAAATCACAAAGAGGCAGCTAGGATGGAAAGCAATTCTCATTCATTAACACCAGGAGTATAATTTGGTGCAACAACTTTGAAAAAGTTTGACATTACCTAGTGAATCTAAACCTGCCTATACTTTGTGACTAGAAATCTGATGACATAACATGAACTTCTATAATATGAACACATCCAAGAGAGAAATTCTTGTATATGTGTATACTAAGATACAGGTCCAAAGCAACATTGTGCATAAAAACAAAAAGAAAATAAAATAGCTGTAAATAACAAAATGGATAAATAAATTGTGGCACCTTCATAAAAATGGAGCACTGTATACTAGTGGAAATAAATTACCCACAGCATTAACATGGATGAATCTCAAAAGCAAAAGTTTTGGAGTAAGAGAAGTCACAAATACACACAGTATGACACAGTTCATATACAGTTTGGAAACAGGCAAAACTATAGAATCTGTCTCTTAGAGATCCATATATAGGTGATAATATTATGTAAAAAGCAAGAAAATATTAACACAAAGTTCATAATAGTGGCTCTTTCTGGAGTGTGATCAGGGATGGCTAAAGGGGATTTTTGAATCACTGATAATGTTCTAGTGTTTAAATTGAGTGGTGAATGAAAGATGTTTGCTTTATCATTATTCTTTAAATGGTACATATATATCATAGACTTTCATATTATAACTTATTCACAGTGAAAACTTTTAATTAATAATAAGCTTAAACAAAAGATGTGACAACTGCACATTTTCACAAAGAAAATGTACTCTTTACTAGCATGTGGTCCAGCATAAGCAGCCTTCAGGAAGCAGGCTCTCCCACAGGTGCCAGCAGGAAAAGGAGAAAGCTTTCATGGCAATTGTCCATAGTGATTAGGATCCAGTGAAGAGGGCTGCTTCCCAGGGCTGAAATCTCTCCACACCTGTCTGCTGGAACCCCAAATCTAGACAGCAAGCAAGGAGCCAAAGTTCAGTACTTCAGTGACCAGTGATCAGAATCGGTGATGTGATCATGGGAGAAAATAAGCCAAAGTACTGTCCTAGAGCATCTAAGTGGAATGGCCAAAATCTGTGTACTCCTGTTTTGCCCATAGTCTTTTCCCAACTTGTTTTTAAACCACTCAAGGGCCAAGTCTGTCATCTCCTTTCTTCTGTTCTTTTTAACTTTCCTTTCACACCCCAGGCAGTTTTCGAGTAAAGATATACTGTGTCTGTCCATCAGTGGGCTAGATTACTTGAGAAGTACATAAGGTCACTCCTCAAAAAGTATGGTCAACCTTGGTACATATTCACTCCCCAGCCAGCAGCCTTGATCAACCCCCAAATGCTGTTTTGCAAGGCATTTTGTAAAGTTCTTTTGACAAGTCTTACACGCATGCAAATGTACAAAACCAGCCTCTTGACTTAAGAGTCACACTTCCAATTTTACTGAAACAGGATTGTTCATTTTGATCAGCACTGGGTTCACTGGTATTACACAGTAACAGTGCTTCCCAGAGAAGAATGTTTTGTTCCAAATGTTAATTGAAGATTGTGCTTCAGTCTTCAAAATCAATTCCAAGATAGGTACATTTTCTAAAGCCCATGAACAACTGTAGTATAGTAAAAAGAGGCCCAGCATTGGAGTCAGAAGTTCTCAGGTTGAATTCAGGTCTGCCTCTTCCCAGCTGTGCTACTACCTTGAACAGGTCTCAGTTTCTCTAGATCTTACTTTCCCAAATGATTGATCTTAAAGAGCTGGCTAACTCTTTGAAATGGCTGCTGGGAGGACCAAGTAGGAATTATATGAAATTACTCTGTAAACTGTTAAATACTGTGTAAATGTAAGAGTCTTAATTCTAAGCCTAGAAAGCATTAAAAAGTTTTTTAATAAGAGATCAGGCTTCGAGGTTAGAGATCTTTATATCCCCTTTCCAGACCTACTAGCTGACTTCAGACAAGTAACGTAAACTCTCTAAACTTTGGTTTCCTTAGCTGTAAGGTTGGATTAGTAATAGTACGTACCTCTTGGTGCCACAGTAAAGGATTAAACAAGATAATGTATGTAAATACTTAGGCCTTAGACCTATTCCTGGAAATAGTGAGTGCAAAATAAATGTTTGTTGCTGTTATGTGCAATGAAGGTCCTTTTTTTGGTTTCATCCACACAAATTAGGCATTCTCTTTTCCTAAGATCATGAGTTTACTCATGAAATCACTAAAAAATGCATTCTTCTTAAAATTGAAAAACCAATGGCCATGAACACATATACATAGCCATATCCAAACATCAGTTGTTCAACAAACAGCTACCATTTCTGAGCCTCTATATCAGCTGCCAGGCTCTGTGCTAGACATTTGACAAACATTAGCTAATTTAGTCTTCACAACAAACCTACCAGGGGGTTATTATTGCCAAGTTTTAGAAAAGAAAGCTAGCCTCAGGGAGGTTACAGAATTTGCCTGCAATCACATAGCAAGTCAGAGATAAAGCCCAAATTTCAACTTAAGTATCTTGTTGGACTGCTAGTCCCATAATAGTCTTTTCTTTTTCTTTCTTGTCTTCTATCTTCCATCCTTTCTTTCTTTTCTTTCATTATTCAAAGTTTTAGTATAACAATTCTCTAATCAAACACAAATCATTTATAGTATCTACTGATTAATGCAAGCAAAATCAGCTTGTCCTGAATCTTTTGTGCTGTTAACTATATGTGAACCACTGAACAAAATACAGATTGAGGGTGGGGCAGTGGGAGGTACAAACTACTGGGTGTAAGATAGGCTACAAGGATGTATTGTACAATACAGGGAATATAGCCAATATTTTGTGGTAACTGTAAATGGAGTGTAACCTTTAAAAAATATATAAAACTTTATGATTGTTAGAAGATTTTTTTAAAAAAAAAGATTGAGTAGGTACAAACAAATGCTGTGCTGCCCTGACTGCTCATCCCTTGGGGACTTTTTTCCTGTTGTGATAGATACTTATTAACGAGGTGTCTGTGTGGGGGCAAAGAGTTGCCTTTACCGTGCTGTAGGTTTTCATCAGATTAGTGTTAGCTAAGTCACTCCCGACTCCATGCATTGGGAAACAGAACTCTGAGAATTTACAATCATTCCCCATTCAAGTATTAATCAAATATTGACTGAACACCACTCTTGAGCAAGGGGTTGTACTAAGTACTAAAGATAAAAGTATATCATACTAAGTGAAGTAAGCCAGACAGAGAAAGACAAATATCGTATGATGCTGTTTATATGTGGAACTTAAAAATAATGATAAAAATGAACTCATATATAAAACAGAAATAGGCTCACAGACATAGAAAACAAACTTACAGTTACCAAAGGGGAAAGGGGAGGAGCAGGGATAAATTAGGAGTTTGGGATTAACATATACACACTAACATATTTAAAGTAGAAAACAAACAAGGACCTACTGTATAGTACAGGGAACTATACTCCATATTTTGTAATAACCTATAAGGGAAAAGAATCTGAAAAAAAATAGATATATATGTATGTATAACTGAATCACTTTGCTGTACACCTGAAACTAACACGACATTGTAAATCAACTATAGTTCAACAAAATTAAATAAATAAACTGATGATTAAAAGTTGAAAAAAAGATAAAAGTAAAGCAGTCCCTTTTTTTGGCAAGATGGCAGAGTAGGACCTGACTTCTCACATTGCACATTATCTTGATTAGGATTTAGACTTTCCGCTGATTGAGTTGCTTTTAACGAGGAAGACATACAATAAAACATAAGTATTATGAGGGAAATTGGATCTTTTTAGTGAAGGTTGCATGGTAAGCTCTTCTATGGACATTTACAAAAACTTTTATTCTGATGAAATCTTCACAATTTAATAGAAAAAAAATACCACAGTTATTGCACAACTGAAATAGTGTCAAGCAGAAATGGAACCAATTATGAAGATGTTTGATGGTCAAAAAATTACACAATAAATGCAGTCAACTAGAGATGGCTGGATGCTGTTTGACCACATTGGTGATGAACAGTGTTTTAAGAAGAAACATTTAGACAGGATCTCAAGTATGTAAAATTACAACATGAATATGGCAATCAGTAGCAGCAGGATATCTTTACTTTTTTAAGAGTTTGTTTCAGTAATGAATAGAAATACTTTGAGTTCACTCTGAGGAAAATGGCCGCTGAAATCCTAATGCAGCCATGGAAGGACTTACATGATGAAAAGAGACCTCTGGTAAAAATCCTCTCATCCATCCACTCTTCTCTCATTAGCAGTGAACATGGCTCATTCACTGGTCTCTTTTTCTCTTCAGTCAGCCCAAAGGCAGTTAACAACATTATTAATCTCTTCTTTTACCAGCAACAGTATCTTAAAACAATTCAGACCATGTGTGCACATATTCTTCATAGTCAAGATGTTGGAAAATGCAGGCAGGTGATAAAAGACCTAGTCAAAGTTATTGAATGAGATTGTCTCACATGTAAAGACTCTATTTCAGTTTGTTGAATGAGTTTGATGGGGCCAGAGAGATGTGAGTAGTTGCTTATGAAGGACTTCTTCTTGATGGCTGCTCTTGAGGATTTCTTTGAAAATGCTTCTCCCTTCACATTTGAGATCTTTTGTTGCATCCACCAGCATATCAGCATTAAATGTGCTGGCAGAGAAACTGAACATGACCCCAGAAGAAGCTGAAAGGTGTATTCTGAATTTATTAGAAATGCAAGAGTGATTCTAAAATAGACCCTGTAGTAATAGGCAGTCTCACTTCAGCCGCAACAAAGTCTCTCATTTACAAACCACATACTGGACATAAATATGGAGAAAAGGCTTAATCAGAATGATAGGCAAGATGTTCTCAGTTGGGCACCTCAGGACTCTGGCTCTGCAATGTACTGAATGTGTCCTGCAAAATTCACTTGTTGAAACACTAATTGCACTGTGATGGTATTTGGGGGTGGGGCCTTTGGGGGTATTTGGGTGGAGCCCTCATGAGCCAGATTAGTGTCCTTATAAAAAGAAGCCAGAGAGTTAATTCTTTCCATCATGTAAGGATACAAAAGAAGTTGAATGTCTGTAACCTCATCAGAACCCGACCATACAGGCACCATGATCTTGGACTTCCAGCCTCTAGAATGGTGACAAATAAATTTCTGTTGTTTATAAGCCCCTCAGTGTATGATGCTTTGTTATAACAGCCCAAGCTGACCAAAACAGGACCCTACTGAAGAATTATGAAAGAAATATTTAGAAATTCAACATCATAAGCCCATTATAAAAAGTGTGATATACATTTTAGAAGTAATTAAAATAGTGTGTAGAAATTTAGGGTCAGGGAAAAATCAGATATAGATCCTACCCTCAAATAATCTATGACCTAATAGGTAAGATAAAACACATAAATAAATAACTATAATGCAAAACAGAAATTTAAAAATGACACAAAAGATGAGAGAGTTAGGTTCTATAGAATGTCAGAAGATGAGAAATTTCTTAAAACTAGAGAAATCAATGTGAGATTTATGAAAGAAAGAATATTTGGATGGTAGGATTTGATATATGGAGAAGGAAGGAAAGAGAAAAAAGAAAGCAAAGGTACAGAGAAGATGGCTTTTCTAGAGAAAACTAGCTCTTTGATTAGATTGGAAGGCACATAAGGAACATTAGCAGAGCATCAGTGCAAGAAGTTAAGCAGAACTAAATCACACAGGACCTGGATGCTGGTCACAATGTGGCGGGAAGCACACCTCCTCCACCTCCCGTTTTAGTCTTCCTCTGTTTCCGACAAGACTCTTTCCAGGAAGTTCCCATTTATGGCTCCCCACTCAATGCCATGGCCTTATTTAAATCAGACCTGACACCCAACACCTCTCTCCTTTCTTCCCCAAGACATTTCCCTTCCAGCCTTGACAGGATGCACGGCCACAGAGCAGACTGAGCATCAAGCTCCCACTTTTGCAGACCTTCCTGAGAGACGTGTGGTGTGGCAGCTTGCCAGGCCCTGATCACTTAGCCCGGGGAGCCCGCCGTAGGGGAATTAATCTGACGTGCAGAATGAGCCTCGAGGCCCCCTCTCCAAAGGCACTGCTAGGGCATCAGTTCTAAATTGTACCTGACATTTAATTCCAGCTTTGGGCACTTTCGTGTGAAACTTGACTTTAGCGAGACATTGATCAGCCCGCAGTTCTTCATGAGCTTTGACACAATCAATTTTCTCCAGTGGATTGGACGATTGTTAGCTGCCTCACAGAAAGGCCTGGGTCATGCACAGCTTTCTGCAGGCCTCGGAACTGCACGCCGGGAGGAAATGGTGAAAAATTGCTGTTGGCAAGTGACTGCCCCCTTCCCTGCAGAGCATAAGCAACAAGTGTCTATGAAGAGAGACCTACCTTCAGTCTCCACACCTCAGAAATCTGGGTCTTTGAGAGGCTTAAGGAAATCAGTTGATTTAGGAACTGGAGACAAAGTTGGATGAGAGTCTGCTTGCTTGAGGTGTCCTTTACAGCCATGCCTTACTGTCCCAAACGTCCTTGACTCACTGTCCCCATCTTTACTTAACTAGAATTGTCTGGACAAGAAACAAAAAATAAGGCTCGTAATTAGCGTGGGTCCGTATAACTTATTGTGACGTTTTAGTCAGTGGATCAACAAGCACTTACTGGGCTCTTGGAAACACTGTGAAGGCAAAAGAGATTTTCAAGCCACCAACTCCCATCCTTATATGCAGAACTGCCCTGTAGCAAGACAGTATGGGATGACTCCCTGTATTAGATGATTCATAAGATACAGAAAGCTTTGCTTCTCCAAAATCATGAACCACGTTATCAGAAACCATGTCAACATTTGCTCCCACCTCTGTGACCAGTGGTCAGCTAGTACCTTCCCTCATGGTCAGTGTTCCTTTAAAAGAAGTTGAATAAATGAATGCATAATTCAGGTGCCATATTCCTGATATTGGAGTATTTCCTGCTGTGAAAGTGTTACTAGAAGTGTTTCTAGAAAGTGCCCATAAAAAAGCACAAATACTAGCTTATTTTCACACTTGTATAAGTTAGCACAGCATAGCATATATTCAGTAAGTAATTCCTGAGTGGCTGAATCTTGTTTATTCAGTCATTTTGGAAAGTGAAGTAAGACAGGCAAATTTTAAGGTGAAGGAGCAGTCTTAGAGCACTGCTGCATCTGTGTCTCTGGAGACACAGGTACGAGCTGCAGGAAGCTGAGATTCCTGGCCGAAGCATCTCAGGAAGTATATGTACCATCCTCTTTGCCTGGTCAACTGGGAGCTTTATAATCACAAAGGTAGCCCCTGCCCACTGCCCACAACTTGAAAGACTGTTAATTAGAATGTTCCCTGAGGACATCTCCTGTTCTTTCAGTCCTTTGAAGGAAGAAGATCTGAAACAAATGGGCTTTGAATTACCTCCTCAAGGAAAGCTGGCACCATCTAAGGCAGAATCAAGACAGGCCAGGCTCAACTCTGCCAGGCACTCCAGATTCAAGAAGGTCTGGAACATACCGGGCATTTAGTAGATAGTCAATAAAGTTTGCTGAGGGAATTAACTTCATTTCATTAGGTATTTAAAAATATATTTTATTACTTGTAGAGCAGATGTTCTCATATTATAGATCACAAAGCAGCATGTCAGAGGGGGAAAGAGCCTTAATTTCAGATTTAAAAGACACAGATTCCAATCCTGGCTCTGCCCACCTTATCCTTAATGTCTCTGGCCTCAGTTTCCTCAGCTATAAAGTGGGTATGCCTTTCTTGCAGAGTTTTTATAGGGATTAAATAAGGAAACAAATATGAAATCTCTGTGGAAAACTAATTTAGTGGATAAATGAAATGTAAGCATTCATTACTATGTAAATAATATAGTGTAACAGTACAAATAATTTGTATTTGAAGTTTAAATGGTATTGTTGTCACATTATTTTACATATACTGATGAAAAACCCTAATTAGCCTAATAAGCATGTCGCTTAAAGACAAGAGGCACAGTAATAATTTGGACAGGATTCTGATCCCAGCTGACCTATTCTCAGTATGAGTGATCCATCCAGCCATGCATTCAGAGAAAGTGAAAAAACCATCTTCTTAAGGTGATTACTTCTGTACACACTGTTCTTGGAACTGAAGTCCCATCAGAGATGCTTGATTAATAATTAACCTTCTTACTTTTATTAATTTTCATCTCACTGATGTTTGCAATAATCCTTTAATAGGAGCTTCTCTGTGCTAAGGTCATGGATTAGAGGTTTAGTTGCCACCAAGAACTATCAATGTCATTAGTAAGCCCTGCCCTTCTGAGTTCCTGCATTGTAGGTGTCTTTTGAATGTCCCTATCAAATACTTTGAGTGCCCCTATTAATTTTGCAAACATCAAATGGAAGTATTTTTCTTAAGACATATGCTCTGAAGCTTGCAAAGGAAGTCAGGGTGTGTTGCCTAAGTAGGCCTTTTTCCCTCCTTCAAGATTTGTTCAGTAGAAACACAAATGTTGTTCACTTAGCAACCACCCCTTCCCTTGACCCAAGAAATGAGGAACAGAGGTGATTCTGGAAAAAGAAAGAGAATGAGTTCCAACTCAGCTTTTACTGCTACTCAGAAAGATTCTAGATTCTAAATCCTGACCCCCCCCAAAACAGCAGAATAGATCCTTCCCAAACTGTCACCAAAGTCAGGTCACAAAAACAATAGCTGTCACTTGGATCCCTCACCCCCACCTCCCAGCTTCTACATGCCATCTTGGGTGATCATCAGCCACATTTTAGCCCAGACTCCAAGGTCTCCAGCACATTCTCCTGGACATTCTGTCACATCACTCCCAAGTGCATCTGTTCAGGATCACTAATGTCTCACTTTAATTCAAATCACTTTATCCCTCCTTTACTCTGAATAAAAATAAGGAAGGAGGTGGGAGGGGGTGGAGGGAGAGAGGGTGAGATTATAGCGAAAAGCAGATGTTATGTTAGGGTGTGACCAGCTCAAAAAAGGAGTAGAAAAGAAGAGGGAAGAATTAGTAATGAACCCCAGCAAGCCGATTTGCTGAATCAGTAGCCAAGGTCAGGAGTAAGTCTTGGTTTTACAGAAAGTATAAAGCAAAGATGTAAATCCACCTTTTAGGACACTATTCTACTCTCTCATCCCCTGTATTAGTATTTTATTACCGTGTAAATATTACTCTAAAACTAAGAGGCTCAAAAATAACATTTGTTTTCTCACAGTTTCTTTGGATGAGAAATGTAGGCACAGCTTAGATGGGTACATCTGGCTCAAATTCTTTTATGAGGTTGCAGGTATAGGCCAGGGCTGTGGTCTCATCTGAAGGTCTGGCTGGGAGGGATCCACTTCCAAACTCACTCACAAGGTTGCTGGCAGGACATGATCTCTCACACCAGGGATACTTCTAGGTCCAGTGGCTGTGCAGACTAGGATACCAGCAAATAATACTGAACCTGTCCAACTACCCTCAAGAAGACCTGGCCTATGGTTTGGGGAGTTTGTTGTAGTTGAAACAGAGAAACAATGACTAGTCCAATTATTCAGGCTTCTCTCCAATCCCAATCTACTTTTTATATGATCTTTATATTGAGGTCTCTCCACAGGAATGCCCCATAATATGCCAGCTGGCTTTTCCCAGGGTGAGTAATCTGAAAGATGGCAAAAGAGTATTCCCAAAATAGAGGCCACAGGCTTTTTGTAACTTAATATTAGAAGGTTACAAAAGGCTATAAAAGAAGGATGTTCTTTTATATCCCAACACTTTTGCCATATTCTATTCAGTAGAAGTACATCAATTAGTCCAGGTCACATTCAAGAAGAGAGAATTACAGAAGAGCCTGAATACTAGGGATGATTAAGATCATCTTGGAGGCTGCTCCACATCCCCTATCTACATTCATTTTAATTTAAAGGTTTTGATTTTTGCATGAATTTACAGAATGTGTTTCTTAAAGTTTTATAGATCCATTAGAGGTAAGATATAAGAAAGACTACCTCATGATGATTTAGCCAAAACCAACTGGACTGAAAGCAATATTGATGAATTAGAGTGGTTCAACAACAATTTGGTCAAAATACATCCTAGTTACTGGAGAAAAAGAAATATAAAACACATAAAAGTAGAACCTTCCCAAATCCTGAAAGGCAGATGAAAATTCCTGATGATTCATAAGGAATTGCAAAAAAAACTTTTCATTATATACCAAAATAAACCATATCTTGGAACTAGAGACAGGTTATTCATATTCCAACACATTATCATATTGGTCAGGTTACTTCATAAGAAATTCCATTTGACAAAATTGCTATCAGCTAAATCACCCTATCCCATTAGAAAAAAAAAAATGTAGCTCACTTTGGAGCAAGTTTGTTGTCAGCATTTTATATCAAGATTTCCAGTGTAGGTGACTACCACTGGGAGGCTGAGAGATGGTGCTAAGTAACAAATTATGCCAAAACCTAGGGTTTAAAACAATGAAAATAATTTATCATAGCTTACGGTTCCTGTGGGTTAAGAATCCATAAAGGGCTCAGCTAGCAGTTCTTACTTAGGGTCTCTCATGCAGCTGCAGTCAGATGTCAGCTGGGGTTTCAGTCATCTGAGGGCTTGACTGAGGCTGGAGCCACTTCCTAAGTGTCTTAATCACATGGTTGCCAGGTAGGTTCTGGTTGTTAGTGGGGACCTCAGTTTCTCTCCACATGATCATATCCATGAGCTGCTTGAATGCATCACAGTATAATGGCTAGGTTCCTCCAAGGTGAGAGATATAAGACACCAAGGTGGAACCTGCAATTCCTTTTATGACCTAGCTTCAGGAGTCATGTATTTTCACTTTTACCATATTCTATTGGTTGCCCAGAGCCAGCTCTGATTCAAGGTGGGAGGGCAGTACACAAGAGTGAATCCTAGGAGATGTGGATCATTAAGGAACTCCTCGGAGGCTAACTATCATATAAACAAAGAAGATAGGCCACACCCAGCCATTTTTCTCCAGATCCTTCTCTCTAGGACCGTTTGTATCTTTACAGAGATAAATAGTGGCCCCTTCTTGGCTTCCATGGAGCCTAAGTCACGGTGAGTTCAAGCCTTTTGACTGCATCCAAATGGAAACTGAAGTACAGTTATGGGAAGAGTCAGCCTTAAATATAAGAGCTGCCTGGAATATCAGGAACATCAGGGAGGGTTCTTATCTAGTGAAATACTAATCCCACTGCTTGGTGAATAGAGTTAAATGCCTCTAGAAACAGGCAAAACGCTGTTACACATTTAGAGGAAAATCTAAAAGTACATACACCCCAGAGAGAGGTAACATGCTGGTCTAAATTTGCATCAAGGTGTGAATGACTGGTGACAGATCTTTTCCTGAGAAGAAACATTCACAGAGGTTGGACAACAAATAGAAAATGGAAAGACTCTACAAAAATATATGGGAGGGGCTTCCCTGATGGCGCAGTGGTTGAGAATCTGTCTGCTAATGCAGGGGACACGGGTTCGAGCCCTGGTCTGGGAGGATCCCACATGCCGCGGAGCAACTAGGTCCATGAGCCACAACTACTGAGCCTGAGCGTCTGGAGCCTGTGCTCCACAACAAGAGAGGCCGCGATAGTGAGAGGCCCGTACACCACGATGAAGAGTGGCCCACGCTTGCCACAACTACAGAAAGCCCTTGCACAGAAACGAAGACCCAACGCAGCAAAAATTAATTAATTAATTAATAAACTCCTACCCCCAACATCTAAAAATAAATAAATAAATAAATAAATAAATAAATATATGGGAGAGGCTTCCAGGGAAGTGAAAGTCAAATCACTGACATCACCATTTTTCCAGGACCTACACTTATCCTGCAGCAATTCAAAGAGCGAATTACAGAAAGTAAGATATAGTAGCCAAAGAATAGTAATGGGTACTAAAATAGAGTGCAGTTAGGAACTAGTAATTGAAAGAAATGTAATTTTTTAGGAACTATAATTTATTTTTGCCTTTTGATAAATGGTCTTCCCATGCATGCTACTCTGCTGTGTTAGACATTTAATGGCTCTTATATAAGGTGTTAGCATTAGGGGCAGGACAGAGATAGAGGAGATGGCGTGGAGTTCTTGGAGAGGCAATCATAAAACCACACTTGGACCAGAAATAAATTAGTGCTGTCACACTTCTGCTAGTCCTTCACACCACCTGGAATTGTCTCAAACGGGCAGAGAAAAGTATACCAACATTGGCCTATATTCCCGCAAATGACTAAGAGTTGGTTTCTATAAAGAGTATTTTTAGGTCAAATCCCACGACAATGAGCTTCAAAGAATGTGGACGGCTGTTCAAATGCTTCCAAGGTTCTGCAATTTGGTTGTACCAAATATTGCTCAAGATCACTCCCAAATACCTGAAAACCATTCCAAGGAAATAGACTCTATTTGAATTAACTATGACTCAAGATATATAGCTCACAGACTATAATTTTCAAAAATGTGGATATTGTAATACCTAACTCCTTTGCCATGTCTTCCTTTTTCCTGCCAGAACCAACTATGCTACCACATTCTCTCTTTCTGCTAGAAAAAAAAAATATTTCCATCTCTTTTTTCCTTGTTAGCCATGGCCACAAGATATTATTTTTCTCATTACCAGTGAGTGCTCTCATGAACCAACTTGCCCACATATTACACCATGCAAGTAAAGGTTTCATATTTTGGCTTTAGAAGAAAATGCACTAGAACGATTAGAAATTTTTCAGAAAGAAAGAAAAGAAAGAAAGAAAAGAAAGGAAGGAAGGAAGGAAGGAAGGAAAAAGAAAGAAAGAAAGAAAGGAAGGAAGGAAGGAAGGAAGGAAGAAAGGAAGGAAGGAAAGAAGGAAGGAAGGGAGAAAGGGAGAACAAGAGAGGGAGAGGGAGGGAGAGAGGGAGGGAGGGAAAGAAAAGAAAAGTTCCTAATTGGAGTACTAGCCTAGATAAGAGTGCTTTCCTCTCAGTGGAGTCCTTCACAAAAGAGACACTATTTGTGAAATATTTGTCTCTCGCAAGAAATCATAGAATGCAGAACTCAATGAGTGAACAAAAGAATTTAAAATGATGTCCCTTTGCCTTCTTCCTTCAACTAGACTTTAAAGGACTGTCATGTGTCTTGTTCACTGTTGTGTCTTGGTAAGTAATGAAGTGCCTAAGATATGGTAAATACTCAATAAATATTTCTGAAATGAATAAGTGTGGATAAATAATAAATCAGTCAATGGGTCAATGAAATGTGTTATGACTCTTCTTCTTAACTGTGACCTGCTATCCCACAAATTCCATGGAAAACCTATTTTTCCAAACCCTAGAATCTAGCTCTATGCTCAAGATTTATCTGGATTCCCAGCACTCTTTCCCCCATCCTCACAAGCTTGTCCTGGTTTCCAGACACCAGGACATCTCCTTTCTCCCTTCTCAACCTCCTTCTAGTCCTTACTGTCCCCACAGATAAGTTGGACACTCTTCTATCTCCAAGTTCAGAGCAAAATTAAAACATTTTCAAGATAAACCAGCACCCAGGAAAAATACCTACTTGCCTTGCTATGTCCCCACTCAATTATTCATGCATTCATGTAGTAGTTCATTCATTCTTGTCACAAATATATGTCAATTATACCTCAACTTTAAAAATATAAATAAATAAACAAACATATAAAATTGAAACATTGTGTGACTTCTCAGCACTATTAGCTATACTGATACAAATATACATCCAGGAGTTACCGTTCAGTAATCAAAATCTGGCAAAAAAGAATTTATTCCTAGTGGTGAAGTACCAAGTTACTCCTAGTGCTGAATCCCATTTCACTGATGATGGTTATAGGGAAACCACCATTACTGAGTCTCTACTATGTGCCAGGCACTGTACTGGACACTTTCCATATGTCATAAAAAATCATTACTATGGAGCATGGACAATGTCCTTGGATACTGTTTTATTACATTGGGTCTGTGTGTCCAAGAGATTCCTCCAGCTCCCCACACTTCCAGGGTCCCCTGGCTGCTGTGAAGCCAATAAATGAGTCACAGCTAATAGAAGCAACTGTAACTACACAGTCACAGAACTTGCTTGTGTTTGCAGAATTCTGATCCCACCAGAGTAAACATTGGTTTGGGATATTATTCTATGTTTTGAGATTAGACCTGCATTACTCCTAGGCTTGACAAGAAATCCGACTTCAAGTTAGTCACAGGGGATGACTTGAGTATCTGAGAATGAACACTATGGGATAAGTCTTTGACTTTAGTAAACTTTGACCAAAGAATTATATCCATATCTCTTTTTCTTTTCTCACTAGAGCCTCTGTCTTCCTCTTCTCCCTTATCCTCAGGCCCATCTCCCCATCTCTGAATGTGAATGGTTGTTTTCATGCCTCTTGTGTTTGGGAACATTCAACAGAGCTCACCATCCAAAATGCTTCTAGGTTTGAAGACCTCCTTCTGAGCATCAGGAAAGTCGAGGTGGTTTGCCAGGTGTGTAAGTTCTCAGTGTGTGCCAAACTAATGTGTCAAATCACTTGGGGAAAGAATGTAAGATTTTCCAGTGTCCAGATGAGCCAATGAAATATGTTTTAAATTCCTGAAATATAAATTGACTACACTTTGTGAAAAGATGCTCTGTTATAACTGAAACCTGGCAGAAGGGGGAGCAACCTTAGGGGACTTTCTCCTCTCTGACTTGAAACCCCTGGAGAAATAAGGTTTCACCTTTAAGCAAGTCTGGTTGCCAATGAATTCAGTGTGACTGGACTTCACACTTTAGATTCCATGAAATCTCCTTTAAAAATAAAACTCTTGAAACTTGACCTTTTATAGTCATAAAATTCCACACTATTTAACACATTTACCAGCACCTGAAATGATGAGTGAACATCTTGATTCAGTTTAGGATAATAAGCATCTGATAAAACAGGACCCTTAGGGGCATCTCTGAGGTTTTATAATTAGCTTGAGCTGTCACCAGTACATTATCTTTGTTATCTTCCTGATTAATTATGATTCTTACAGCCAAACCCACTGTGGGTAAAATGGTGAAAATGAAAGTATTCCTTTTGAATAGATGAACAGAACCAAAAATGACACATAAAGTCTGAACACTAAATGTAAGAGCCAGAGATGGTTTATCTTTCAATTGGAGCCCCTCTAAATTGGTACTGTTTCACAAAATCTTCTATTCCCTACCAGCCTCCCTTCCAAAAGCATAAATAAATAAATATAAATTAATTAATTAATTAAAGATGTGTCAGAAGATTGTGTCATTATAGATGTCTATTTATACTAAATAAAATCATAAGTTCCCCATTATTTCAGAGTTCCAAAATATTTTTGTCTTGTTTTTATCCCAACCAAGCCCTGATATATAAATACTTACAAAATCATAAGGCATGCCTATTGTAGGGGATTAAAGAACTGAGAAAATTTTCCAGATAATTCATTGTAGAATATTATCATCAACAGTAGGTTCCATCTCCTAAACTCCTCTTTTACTAAAGATAATATTATATTTAGATGACGATGATGACCCACACAACCCCAATCACATTCTGCTCTTTGTGCCTGGGCTGATCACAAATGCTAAGGACTTCCTTCCTTCTTTTCTTCATATGCATATAAAACCCTACAAGAAAATTCATCCAAATATTAATAACAATTAACTAGGGATAGTAATATAAAGAGTTATTTGTTTTTAATATCTTCAAGTTTTTTGACTAGAATAATGGATCACTTTTCAAATAAGGGGGGCAGGTAGAAAAAATACAAAAAGGAGACAGACCAAAAAGAGCATGAAATGTAAAGGAAATTTCTAAGCCCCAGGGCTCCCACTTAATTGGGTTTTCTCTATCTAGATGAGACTCAGTTCCCTAGAGTTTGTCTACAATGCTTCATCTTCACACATGATGAAGGATTCCCAAGTCTTCATATTCAGAACCCTGAACTCTTCCCCCACACCTTTCATTAGTCAGCCCCTTCTAAGTACTGACTGCATGGAATCTACCTCTGAATTGCTTCTGGACCCACATACTTTCTCAATGATAGTAAATGTAAGTAGCTAAAATCCCCTCTTCTCCATCCTCTACCAATGTATGCAATAAGGCCCTGAATACAAGATCTTGATCATTTGCATTTATTCAACTCCTACTGATTAGGTAATACTAGTTTAGAAGGCTCGGCAGATTCCAGTCTGGCAACAACATATTTCAACTCTGCCTCTTGAAACCATAGAGGAAATAGGATACAGAATTCTTCATTCCGTGTCTTCAAGTGCTAGGAAGCAGGGTTAAACAGCTGCCACATTCCGCCTCTAATGTAGACACATGTAGTGGAAGGTAAAATGATTCTAACAATGAGAATTTATACTTGAGCATGGTGAGAATTTTAAAGTGCTTTAAGATCTTCCAGGATGGAAATACACAGCTATTAATAGCCTCTAATTAAAAGAGATAGGCTTTGTTGGATTTGAAGCTTGAACATTCTTCTTAATGGCCATTCCTACTAGCTAAATGAGGTGGAGAGAAGGAAAGTGACAGAAACAGATTCAGCAAAGCGTTGGATTGCAAAAAGACCTGTTCGGTTGACTAAAGTTTTTGGTTTTTAATCAACTTGTTTTGATAGTGACTAGACATATCTATTCTGGAAGAAAATGGAAATTAACTTTTTCTGAGGTTGACTGAAGATCCCTTAGGACTTGATGAGGTGATGTGGGGGCCACAGCTGTAAATAATAGGGGACCAATCAGTAAATAATATTTATTAAGAGAACCCTTGGGAGTAAAATTATCTTCCCTTTGTTTGTATTCATGTTGGGCACCATGAAATGAATAAAACTAGGTGAGATAGCCTCTCCATAATGCCTTCCATCTTTTGACTGACACACCCAATATGATTTTTAAAATACCTCAGAACACTAACAGATCTTAGAAGTTACTATGGGACATTAATCAATAAGCCTATGAAACTAAAACCAACTTCTAAATTTAAATGACCTAATAGGTGCATCTTGGTCAGGCTCAATAATTCTGATCATTAGCCTATGGACTATAGTAGGATTGTTGACCTGCTGGCTATCCTGTATTGTGAGGAAAATCCCAATAAAATATATAGTGCTGTCTTTGGTGGAGCTGAAAAATAATGCTTAGGTTTTATTAAACATCAGAAGTAAATCTCTAAGTCATAATAGTAGCATCAAATATTATATTATAAAAAATGTAAATGTTACCTAAGATCAACCCTCAGTCTACCTGGAGGCCTTTCAAACAAAACTACAAGAATCATGGATCTAAGGGAAGGCATACAGAATGAAAAACCTAGAAAAAGATATCTATGCAGGACCTCACCTCGTTTGTGACCTCACATGAGTCATCTCACCTCAATCAGATTGTCGCTACATGAACACTAAGGTCTATATATTTATACACTAAGCATGAGTATTCTACCTGTAATGGGTGATTCAGAAAAAATAAATGGCCCTTTGGCCTGAAGTTACACATTTTGATTATGTAGACATCCATTGCCACATTTGAAGGGAATAACAAAATTCAACCCCTGACAGGGCATAAAAGTAGCTGTTTTATGATTGTTCAGGGTTGGAATAAATATCGACCTCTTATTTAAAAATAAATTTATCACAAAATTAAACCCCGCAGTTTCTGTCTTTTAAAAAATCTCTTCCTGATGGTTCCAATTTTAAGTAAATATTTATTAGATCATACAGCGTGTCAACAGAAATAACTACTCTTTCCCAATAAGGAAGCTGAGGAAAGAAGAAGATCTCTCTGGAAACTAAAATTTACAGAGGCATCCACTTCTGAAAATATTATCTGAGCTCTAGAATTTTATACATAGAATTTATCCCAGATATTTTTTCACTTAAAAGCCATGTCTCCACGGTAAAAAGAGAGAAGCCAGCAGTAAGAGCAATTAGGATTAATTACAATTTCAGGAGGACTTCTGGTCTACACTGAGAGGTTGGCCATCAGCCTTGCTCAGTTTCCTGCACAAATCACATCGACTCCACTAGATGGATGCAAACCCCATTTAGGTGGAAAATCATTAACAGCAAGCTCCCAGCAAAACACTAACTGGATACCATTTTATTTCTGATGCCACAGCCAGGGGGACATCTGAAGGGATTATACAAAAAGAAAAGAGTTCCTAATTATTAACACAGAATATTCTAGACAACACTTGGCCAGGCAGATATGTATACAACCTTCCCACTCCTACAGAAAATAACATTTGAATTAACAAAACATACTTCAACCATACTAATATTACTGCAATAAATATCTTTTATTTTGATGAGATAGATTCCCAGAGTTGGAATTGCTATGTAAAAGAGTTCATGTATCTTTTTTTTTTTTTTTTTTTGTGCAGTACGCGGGCCTCTCACTGTTGTGGCCTCTCCCGTTGCAGAGCACAGGCTCCGGACGCGCAGGCTCAGCGGCCATGGCTCACGGGCCCAGCCGCTCCACGGCACGTGGGATCTTCCCGGACCGGGGCACGAACCCGCGTCCCCTGCATCGGCAGGCGGACGCTCAACCACTGCGCCACCAGGGAAGCCCGAGTTCATGTATCTTGATTTTAATTTCCAATAAAGTTATAATGCTTCCAACCAAAAAAAAACCTATGATTTTTCAAGCATCTCTTGCACCAAATCTTACTAGAGCTCTTTTAAAGTTTTTCCTATCTGATGGTCTAAATTTAATATCTCATTATTATTTAAATTTGTAATTCTCTACTGGTGAATTTTAGCATCATTTCATCGGCTTGTTGCCATTTGGATTTACTCTTAATTATTAGAATTTTAATTGTGAAAAGTGGAAGCATACAAAAAGTAAAAAATAAAAATGTTACACAGTAATGTAATCAATGTACCCCCTCTCCAGATTTAATACATTAACATTTTGCCTGATTTGATTCAGATTTTTTTAATGAATAAAATTTGCAAATATGGTTGATGAATTTCCTCCCCCTACTACATCTCATTCCTTTCCGTTCCTTCTAGGAAGTAACCAATAACCTAGAGCTGGTATGCATTCTTCTCAGTAATTTTATACTGCTACCTATATTGATTTGAATTTGTATTTTTAATTGCTCCACTGGTCTGGGTGTTAGACCTTCTATTACTATTGTTTTATTAGGTACCTTCAAATTTTAACATATATATTTGACAAAACGAAGTCTAAAGCTAATCAATATCTCTGTCCTCCAGAAAAATGCAGGACGCTGAGTTCCTTAACCATGATACCTACCTCCCATATTCTGTGATTTTTAAAAATCTACATGTTTACTAATTCCTTGGCATTCTGTTCCTTCTTACACTTTTCCCTCCTTCTGAGTCCCTTCTTCCTGCAAAAGTCTTTCAGTGAAATATGTGAATGGTCAATACTCTTTTTTTTTTTTGCGGTAAGCGGGCCTCTCACTGTTGTGGCCTCTCCCGTTGCGGAGCACAGGCTCCAGACGTACAGGCTCAGCGGCCATGGCTCACGGGCCTAGCCGCTCCACGGCATGTGGAATCTTCCCGGACCGGGGCATGAACCCGTGTCCCCTGCATTGACAGGCGGACTCTCAACCACTGCGCCACCAGGGAAGCCCTCAATACTCACTCTTGAATAAGAATTTAGAATTCTAGGCTGATGGGATTTCTGATTTTTTTTCCTTAGCTCTTTAAGTGTTTTAGTCTATTGACTTCTTTATCTAAATTTTCATTTATTTATTTATCTATCTATATATCTATTTATTTATTTATCTGTGGCTGCTTTGGGTCTTTGCTGCTACATGTGGGCTTTCTCTAGTTGCGGCGAGATGGGGCTACTCTTCATTGCGGTGCATGGGCTTCTCATTGTGGTGGTTTCTCTTTGTTGCACAGCATGGGCTTTAGCAGCTCAGGCTTCAGTAGTTGTGGCACGTGGGCTCAGTAGTTGTGGTGCACGGGCTTTGTTGCTACATGGCACATGGGATCTTCCCGGACCAGGGCTCGAACCTGTGTCCCCTGCATTGGCAGGCGGATTCTTAACCACTGTGCCACCAGGGAAGTCCTATCTAATTTTTCTTTTAGGCAGCTTCTTTGGTCTGTGGTTACATTTAACTGTTTTTTTTTAAACTCTTCGTAATACAGTTTTTTCACTATCAATACAAAGTATGAATATATTTTTCTTAGTTTTGTTCAAGTATATCTTTAAACAGATGTTCAGAATTTTTATGCTAAAAAATTATTAGCTATTATTTACCTTTTAATATTAACTGTCCTTTAGTCTCTCCATTTTCCTTCTTTGGAACTTCTACTAGGTATTACATTATCCTTTTAATCCTAACCTCCATATTTCTTACTCTCTTATTCATATTTTCTATCCTTTTATATATCTATGCTACATTCTGGGCAATCTCCTCATCTCTACTCTTCCAGGGGTTTGCATTTCAGCCATTCCCTTTCATGGGTCTACAGCTATGTCTCCTGATGCCTTAAGCATATTAAAACTTCAGCTTCTAGTTTCTTGGGCCTGTATCTGAGTGCAATAACCCTCTGTACTTCCAGTAAAGCCATTCATGTCAATATATACAAGGCGGATATACTTGGATGGTGACAAGCCTCAAAATCATGTCCAGTGGAGGGTTTATTTGTCTGGAAGATATCTTTATTTTATCCTCACTCTTGAACCAATAACCCTTTTACTAGTTAAAAATTTCTAGGCTTACATTTTTCCTCCTCAGAATCTTGAGGAGTTTGGCATGGAGAAAAGACTAAATGTGGATAATATAGATTCTTTTTAAATATCTGAAGATTTCTCCTGTGGAAGAATTATTAAAGTTTCCATGTCACCTTGCGATATAGAACTAGGGCTATGATATGTCTGCTAAAAGGAAGAGACTTCTGGTTGACATAGGGAAGAATCTTCCAACATTCAGACTGCCAAAGATGGTGTGGACACTCTCCAGAGATACTAAGATCCCCATCACTGGAGAGGCTTTCATGTATAAAGAGGACAACTAAAGCAGACAAACATTTGGCAAGAATGTTGTAGAAGGGATTCAAGTATCATATGATTGTTGAAATGATTGGGCTTTTAGGTTTCTTCCAGAACTGAGAACCTCTAATTCCTTTTCATGAACTAGATACAGTTCCATAGTATTTGCTCTATAACAAGAGTGATTCAATATATTTATTAATTAGGTGAAGATTTCTGTATTATTCAGATCCCAAAATCTCAGTGCCTTATAACAACAAACATTTTTTCTTTGTTCACATTACACAAGGGTTGCAGCTTGGCTGTGGTTCTGGCCAGACTATGCTGAAAACAGCTTAATTTAGGCAGCTCCATGTGTCTTCACATTCTGAGACCCAGGCTGAAGGATCAGCCACTAACCGGAGCTATTCTCAGAATGGAGGGCAGAAACTCAAAAGGGGTGGCAAGAGCAGAGCCAAACCATACAAGTACATTTAAACCTTTGCTTGGATGTGTCTTGTGTCATCTGCTTATATTCCATTGGCCAAAGCAAGTCATATGGCCAAACCCATATGGGAGAGGGAAATAAACACCTCCTACAAGAAATCTTAACAAGGACAGGAAAGAGCCAGTGGTGTGTTGGAGCCACCTTATACGAGCTTGCAACAGACAATATTTTAATTTCAGGAATTTGGCCAACTGATTGTTAAATCATCAGTATTTTGAAATCGACCATGATGGAAATATTTACACCATGGAAATTGGAAAATGCTACAAATCAGACTTCTCTCTGCCCTAAGAGCCAGTTGTTAAACACTTACCAGCACACCAATAGAAGGAACCAAGAGGTGTAAACAAATAAAACTATCACTGTTTCCTTGGCAACCAGGGCCTCTAGGAGCCAGACAGTAGCAATGGATGAATTACATCTAAAAATCCTTCAAGGTGTGTCTCTTCTCTGTACCAGGAGGTCATAGTACTGGCTTTCTTAGCTCACAGGAAAGAATCAGTGACCTTTAGAACCTCTTGAATCACCTTCTGGCACAGCAAGCTGAAGCAAAACCAAGAAGGTAAAAATCCATACACCTGACCCTGTCTTTAATGAGCTCAGTTTAGGGTCTTCTGTTTCCCTGGCAACATACCTGACACTAAAACTACTTCCAGTTCCCACTTCTCTCAGCTGCTTTGAGTGTTTCCAGTAAAATACTTCCATGACTTTCCGCTCTCTTAGCACGCTCTATTTTTGTCACCCCACATGAGTTCTTGGGATAGTTTCCATGCTGGGCCCCCCACTTTAGCACATAGTCCCTTCCTTAAACTGGGCTCTAATTGAGTCCAACATTTTCTTTCCTGCAGTGTGGGCTGGACAGTGCTAAGTGCTGTCACTTAAGGAACCCCAGGAGCAAAAGCTGGGCCTCCCCCACCTCACTCTGTCATCTGTCCACCTCCCACACTCACCAGTTGACCTACACTGTCAAGATTTCCTAAGCCAGTGTGTGAAGTCAGGGTATATGTGGATTCCCCCTGGAGACTGTCCCATCCTAAGGATGATGAAAGGATTAAGGAGAAACCAACTTGAAAGGATACCAATAGGTTTTGGCAGAACTGCCTCCGGAAAACACCAAGGCTGTGTTTCTGCCCCAAATCCATGGCCATTCGCCCCCATTGTCCTTCCTCTATTGCTCCCAATTTCCTTCTCTCGGCCTCCACCCCGCCCCCTCCCTCATCCCAGAGGGCTGGTTCCAATTGCAAGGCCATTCCTGCAACAATCTCTGGCAACTGGAGTGAAAGGTGCCGACAAAGAGGCCCTCTCCACAGCTCCCTTTTCACAAGAAGCATGTATCCAATTAAAGGATTTTAATTAAAATGCTTTCTGTAGCATCCTGTTTCTACTCACTGTTGTAAATTAAACTTGACATTCTCTGATTTAACAGGTGGGTGAGATTATTCTGAAAGCTGCCAGATGAGAGGAAATAGAAGCTAGGCTGAAGGAAGCTGTGTGCCTCGGAGCATGAGCATGTGCGTGAGAGTGTGTTTGTGTGTGTGTGTGCTTGTGTGCAAGTGCACAATTATGTGTGCATGTGTCTGTCTTTAAATTGTTATTAAATTGTTCAATTTTAAATGGAAAAGTCGTGATACAACAAGGGGACACCAAAAGAAAGCAGAACCTCAATCGAAAAACTGGAATCTCATGCAACATCCTGAAAATCTCAGTCAGCACTACCCATTTGCACACTTCTCAGGGATGACATTCTTTTCTAAGCATCAGCTTAGATAGATCTATAGCCTCCATTTGTTGTTTTCTATAACGATGCTTTAATCCACACTACTTCTTTATGCAAGGGGATAAGAAGGGAGGGAGTTTCAGAAGGGAGGGAGTTTCAACCCTAACATGACAGGTATCAGCCATTACAAGTTTCGTCTCCAAGGTGCTTTATAGTCAGTCCTCAAATTAAGGCTCTATGGAGTTCTTATGGATTGTGCACCATACCTTTGGATGTCGATTGGCCACTTCAAGGGTCCCCTTTGTTCCAGTCAAAGTAGTTTGTTCATTAACCTATACGTGAATGCTGTTGCCCATGTCATTCTCCCTGCTTGGACCACTTCTCTCCAAAGCCACCTCTTCCTTCCAGATTCTGCTCCTATCTCCACTTCCCTGTGACACTCTTCTTGACCATTCTAGCCATGCTTTCTGCTTTAAATACCTATCATATTCATTCATTTACTCAGCAGGACCAAGCAATGTTGTAGGTACTGAAGGTACAGCAGTGAACAATAAGAAAATAAACAAATATAAAATTTGTTCAGTGGTGGATACATGTTAGGAAGAGATACGAAGCATATTAAAGTAGACAGTGATTTTGGTGTTTTTTTCTAACTCTGTTGTCATTATTTCAAGTTTTATATGTTTGTATCCCATTTCTCCAATTGGGTTGTAATTTCCTTGAGGATGGGAATTATTTTTAATACTTAGGCGTAATATTCAAAATATTTACCAGCTAGTACAGCAGACTCACTCATCAGTGAGAGCGGACCTCAGCCATCCTAGTGTGGCGCTGCTGGACAGCAGCCCTGCTAAACTTCATGTATTCTCCAGGTTACATTATTGCTCAATATATTTTGATCCACATATTGATTTCATAATATTTGGTTTCTCATATTATCTAAATGGTACTCCAGTGGCCTGAAAGAGTAAATGCATTTCAGTCAAAGAGTCTAACTTATTTTTAAAGAATACGAAGGTTAGGCATTCCTCAAGCAGGGCCAGACAGTTACCGTTAAGAAGGCTGGGTGAATTTCCTTGTCAATCTTGACAACTCATCAGATCTGCTGCTCACTTAGGAAAGATTTTCCAGGAAAAAATAAGTCTTCCAAAGTCTTATATCTGGAAAAGTCCTAAAATTGCAGATGTGCCATTTGAGCTCTTGAGGGAAAAGCGTTCATTGAATATTAGAAAGATCATGGACCTTGGATTTAAACAGATCTGGGTTCACATCCTGGCTTCACCTGATGTTTGTCTCAGATACTCAGCCTGGTTAATTACTTTTTCTGAGGCTTGGTAACCTTAGTTGTAAAATGGAAAGCATAACACCAACCTTGTAGTGTTGTGGAAAACTAAATGAAATGAAGTGATAAAAGTGCATAGTACCAATCTGATACAAAATTGGTGCTTTGTGAATAATAGCTATTGTCATTATCTATTGTTATATAAAATGGTACAATCACACATGTGGTCAGATAGTAAATTATACATATAGATTCACCTTCACATGTCAGTGGATACCTATGTATGGCTTGTTCTCCAAAATGCTCAGCGTTCCACTTTTACTTTTCTTCCACCACCCCACATTCAGAAAAGAGAAGAGGTACCTATACCTCAAAAATACAGCATCCCCCAATACTGTAAGCTCTATGAGAACATGAAACTCAACTTGCCTTTCTTCTGTATCTTTACTTCTTCCCATCTCATTTCTATGTTATTCCTGGTATAAGGCTCCACCTGCAAGACGAAACACAATTTGGAGCTGAAGAATGGGAGAAGAGTAATTGACATGATGAAGGAACTGTGGGGCGGGTGACTGGATGAGTTGTTAAGACTTTGAGCGAGGCTGAAAGGGAACAAGGTAGGGTCTACTGAATCATGTCTGTCCTGGTGAACACACTCTTTCTTAGAAGACAACTGCCTCAAGCTGGAAAGAGGCAAACCTAGAGGGAATAAATAAATATGTCATTTTCCATGATAGATTCTATGATTATGGAACTTATTACTCCCAAGAAGGGATGCAAGCTGAAACTATAAGTGGCTGCAAAAATGAGTGAGAAAAACCCATGGAAGACCCACCTATCTTGGAGTATATTTAAGGAAATGGGAACATTTAAGGTGTAGGGGCAACAATCAACAAGCCCTTACTAAAACCAGGACTTGTGCTAAGTGCAGATGGAGAAGCAAAGAAGTAAAGACAAGGTCCCAGGCCTGAAGGATATTACAAAACAGGAGAAGTGAGATATGCCCACAGATGGTGACAGGGCAAGTTAGAATCTGATCAGCAGCAATGAAATGTTATGGAAAATAAAAGGAGAGGGTGCCGTGGCTTCTAATTTGAAGACTTCAAGGAAAAGATAGCATTTGAGATGCACAGTGAAGAAGGGGTGGAATCTGGGCAGTAGAAATTAGTTAGAGACAAGGCCATGGAAGGGGATATAGGCCCTGGTGGAGGGGAAAGATTGAAGTGAGATTGATACTCAGTGTAATGGGGGCCCAGCCTCTTTTCTACTGCTAGGTGCATTCTTCCTCACCCACCCCACTTGGTAGGGACAGAGGAGGGGCACTTGGGGAAAAGTTAAGGCAAAGATAAGAAAAGCTAAATGACAATGAGGTTATATATCTATCAAGTAATAGGGGAAGTGTGGTTAAAGAAGATGACATCTAGAACTTCCACCAGCTCCAGAAGTGCCTTAATTTATTTTATATCTAACTCTTGCTTAAAAGGAGTTAACCCCTTGCCCAACCCAGCAGCCCCCAACACACTCACACAACGAACTCCCATTTCTGAAGGGCTTAGTACATGGTCCCACAAACAGGAAGAAACTAAGTAACTAGTAGACTGGAGAAAGATAGACAACATTGTAAAGCACATGGGACAGGATCAGGGGCTAAATGAGGACTGAACATTAAACAGATAAATACACAAATAAATATACACTTACAATCCATGATACACACTCTACAGAAACAGATTTCAGTGCAGTGAGAGAGGGTGACTGATGGATGACGTAAGAAAGGCTGGTAAGGGTTTCCAACCCTCTTCATGGGAGAGCTCTAAATTTACCCCAAATGCCACATTTAGCTTCACAACCAATTTCCCAACACCATCTTTCAACTTGCTTTCATCCCCTTACCATTTAAACACCACCTTCACATGTATCACCTCTTGAAAGCATATATAGAAGATTATATGGAATATACAGAAGAATATTTTCGAAAACTATTGATATAAATCCTGAAACCAAGTTTTAAAGCATAGATGTTCATGCACTAAGCGTTCACTCTTTAAGTCCCTATGGTGAAATTTATTTATGGGTCAAAACATTTCCCCCCAAAGCACCCAAGGAGATGAACTTTCCCAAGAACTCTCCCAAGATGCCCCATGTCTTTCATTCCAGGAAGAAGCCTGCTTATGAAAGAGTCCATGTCTGACCCATTAGCAAAAGATAAATTTGTTTAGGGCTTATGTATGACATCCTGTCAGTTCTTTTGACATTAAGAAGGGTATAAAATCTGCTTGTGATTCTTCATGAGGGGACTGAGTTATTACCCATAAATTTCTTGTAACTACTGGCAGCAAAGAATAGAAATCTAGGCTCAGAATACCAGGATTAAGCAGTCGAGCTCAGGCCTAGTGAGAAACATTCACCCATCTGCTGTGAAAGAATCAGCAGTCAAAATACACAAAGGACTGTGGGAATGCCCTGAAGTTAAAACAGAAAAGGTTGGACCACATTTTTCATATAGATACACACCAAGAAACTATTTTATTCCTTGGTAGAATAGAGAAAAGAGGGTCCCTTCAGGATAATTTATTCAGTTTTCAACTTTCCTTTACCCAAGCAGGTCCACCAACAGTGTGGTTTGTCTAAGTATAGTTTTAACAACTGGTGTTTTTCAGATTTAGAATGTCAACCTACTCTTACTCTGGGGTACCTGCTGATAGCATCTCAGGAACACAGAAGAGAATAGTAATCCTTCCTTCTGATGGCCCTCTTGCTACTATACAGGTAGGGTGACTAACTGTCCCAGCCCTGGGACTGCCCCAGTTTTAGCATGGAAAATCCCACATTTGAGGAAAGCCCTCTGTCCCAAATAAGCCAGAGCTGGCCATCCTATCAGAGCACACCAAATCCAGTCCTGACCCACCACTGAGCAGGTGCACCAGGACGGGGGAGTGGTATGGAAATGGTAAATGAAACAACATACTAAGCTGACTTTGCTCCATCACCATTTTTTAGGGGCTCAGGTCTTAACTGAAGAAAAGCTTTAGTCCATTTTTTGTTTGGGACTAGAAGGTATACAAATTACAAAATGGGAACAATATTCAAAACCTTTCCTTTACTCTGGAAAGGAATGCTTTAGGATGCTCCTGACAAGAAAATATAAAATGAAGGCCTCATTCTTCACTTTAGTTGTTGTCAATGGAAAACAACTAGCCCTTGTGGTGAAATACTGGGGCTATTGAAAATGTCTTTGGGATAGCCTGAATTTCTGTTTCATGAGTAGCATCAAGTAAAAACACAATTCCTCGACTGTACATTGAATTTGAATACATGGAGAGACAAAGAATAATCTGAAATGAATACAGAAATGAAAGTTACCAGTTCTTATTGAGCTTCTATCTTATAATCAAGGAGAATGGTTTGAAAACTAGGAAGAACAGAGCACGTGCCGTTAAGAAGGGAATTTATTCTCAGAAGGAGACAAGGTGATGAAAGAGAACTCATGTCTCTCATTCACAAATATTGCTCCATGGATTGGCTACATCAAAATCACTTGAAAACTTGTGACACAGATTTCAGGTCCCAATTCTAACAGACACTGCTTTAGGTCTGGATGGAAAAGGGAGTCTTATTTTAATAAGCTCTCTAGGTGATTCTGATAAGCGGTTAGTTCTGGAACATTGACTTAGACAATGAAAATAGTTTTTAATGGTTTAAAATGGCTTAAGTTGGCAAATTCACATGGATTATTCGCTAAGTGTATCATCAAGAGGCAATGGAACTTGATGGTTATGAGCCTGGGTTCTCTTAAGATATAACAGATCCTAACAGTCTAAGATGTAATCCTGACTCTGAACTTGCTGGCTACACGAACTTAGAAAAGTAAATAAATTCTTCTGTTCCTCAATTTCCCCATCTAAAACTGGAGGTAACATTAATAACTTCCCAGAGTTGTTGTCAGGTTTAAATAAGTAAATAAGTAAATGCATGAGCTTAGAAAAGCTCATGCCACATAGTGAGTCCCCAATACTTGGGCGTAGTTCTTATTAATGCTGAAAGAGCCGGCAGGTGAGAGCTCAGAATCAGCATCAGGGAGTCTCTATGCATTCACAGTAGAAGAAAAGTGGCAGAAACTAAAGATAACTATACCAACTAATCTTCAAAAAGAGCAAAACAATGCTTTCTAGAAACTCAAATGATTTCTAAAATTCTAGAGCCGATGTGTTCATTAGATTATGAGTACTCAGGAAAAAAAAACATATCACTAGAAGCCAGTGTAGGTTCATTCACAATACATCATGCATAGACTTCAAACATTTCAGTTGCCATTAACAGCTGTCCTTTTATTTGTATTTCAGTAAGCCTTTCCTAATGTCTTTATGGGCATGGTGAGTTGGAGCTCAGGTAGGAAGTGTCTAGAGTTGAACATATTCAGAACAGAACTCTTAATCCCCCCCTTTACCATCTAACCTAATTCCACCCCAGTCTTCCCCATCTCAGAGACGATAACCACCATCTATGCAGAAACCTGGCAATCATCTTGACCTCTCATCCCCACACAGACATGCATGCAATTCATCAAATAAGTCCCATATATCCTACCTCCAAAACGTACCTTGAATCTATCCACCTGTCTTTATCATCACTGCTACCATCATGGTGCTTCTCACCATCCTCTCTCATCTAGAAGTTCACGACAGTCCCCTAACTGGCCTCCTTATTTCCACTCCAGATCCCTAAAGGGCAATTCTCCATGCAGCACCCAGAGTGGGCTTTAAAATGTACATTTCATGTCATTCCCCTGCTTAAAACTCTTCAATCCTTTCCCGTTGCACTTAGAACACTAAGTCTAAATTCCTTGCCATCATCTATGAGGCTCTGCATAACCTGCCCCCATCCCATCCTCATCCCCAAGTACTTCTGCAACAGAGTTTCCTGCCACTCACCCTTCATCATACACACTGGCCTTCTTTCAGCTCCTCAGCCTGTAAAGCTCACCCCAGAGTTTCTGAGCTTGCTGGTCCCTCAATCAGATGCTCTCCCCCAGCTTTTCACATGGCTGGTCTCACCTCATTTATTGGGTCTCCGTTTAAACGTCTCTTCACAGAGAAGCCTTCTCTGACCATATTTACTATATCCAAAATGTGACCCTCCATTATTGTATATAGCTGCGCTCTAAGTATTAGCCTTGTACTGCCTATTGTAACTTATAATTACATTTATTTAGCTTATTTGCTTGATTATCTTCCCCAAAAGACAGCAAGCAGCGTGGGAGCAGAGACCACATCTGTTTCACTCAGCATACATCCCAGCACTGTATTTGACTTAGATGCTCATATATATTTGATAAATAAATCCCTTAATGAAAGAGGTAAATTCATAGCCAAGTAAACAGCCATGTCCAAAGACTTGAGTAATGTTTTTATTTTTATTTATTTATTGGCCACACCACACAGCTTGTGGGATCTTAGTTCCCGACCAGGGATTAGACCCAGGCCCACAGCCGTGAAAAGCGCCGAGTCTTAACCACTGGACCATCAGGGAATTCCCTTTATTTTTTAATAATGTAATGTATGTGGAGGGTTTACTATATATCCTCATAACGCAATTTCAAGAAGCATTAAGGGGAAGCAGCTAATGAGATGTCCCTGAAATCTTGCCAGAGTTGCCTTTTACTCATCCTAAGGTCAAAGCTGTGAACATTATTTAATTTGACTCTTCTCTGTACTCTGACCTTGCACAATGCTTTGCCAGATCCACAAATGGAATTAACTAAATTGGCCACCAGTGAAATGTACTGAAGTGAATAAAACAGCCATGGAGCCGGACAAGTTAATGCAGCCAATATTTAATGATCGGTGTTAGGAGTGGGTGAGGCTGAAGTGGGTAGTTCAGCTGAATAAAATTCACATCTGCTAGGGATCCATTACTTTGTCTCTAAGTTACTCCTCCCAACAAAATCTACATAAGAGTTGCTGGCAAGAAGCCAGATGGGCTGATGAGAGTTCCACACCCACTCCTTCCTTCCCAGGCCCTGGTCTCTGGCCGAGGTGCTAATGAGCAGTAAAAAGGCCAGAAAGTGAGGGGAGGAGGAGGAAAGAGAGCCTGAATTATCCACGACCTGTATAATCAGTCCCTGAAGATTTGACTTAACTAGATTTTCAGAACCCCCTTTCCACCCAAGAGCATGTGAGAAATTCAGAGGAGATGGTAAAGTACCAGGCATTGAGCTACTGCCTTGTTAAGAGTGTGCAAACATTGACACAACTTCCATAAAATGTGCTTTGTGGGGAACCCAGGATGGATACTGAGTACTTGTCAATGGGAGCTCTCTAGCTGTGGAATGTCTTATAGCTCATTCAGTCACAAAAACTAGTATGACATATTGGGGTTTCTGGCTAAGGTTTCTGGAAACTATTTCCCTTCACCACTCCCATGGCTTAATTCTATGGTCTTCCTCTTCAGAGGAGTAGTCTGGCAATGTACAACACACAGTGTGGTAAAATAAGGTCTCCCTGAAAGGGACAAAAGCATTAGTTTGTAGAATTTGCAGATAACCACGGTGTAAATATAGGATTTCAAACTACCAATGTGGTGTCACTGAAGGCAGAGTTGGAAAGAGGTGGGCAGAATCCACAGTCGTAAACTGGCATGAGCCGGCTTCGTCATACCACTGATACACACATGGATTTTAGGAGTCAAACAGAGTAAGCTGCAATGCCAGTTCTGCCTTTTACTGCCTATATGACCTTGGGCAAGTTACTTAACCTCTCTGAGTCTCATATCCTTCATCTTTCAAACAGGGATAATGCAAATAAAACAGTTAAAAATATAGATCTAAAGAAAACAGGGTCAATCATAAGATAGGACTCATTAAATGGTAGAAGATGGAGGTATTACTGATGAAATTTACTTCAGTTAAAAGAGCCATAATTATTGTAGTGAAACAGTGAATAACAGTGTTAGAACAAGTGAACAGTTCTTGTATTAGAAATACTCACATAACAAACTCCAACAAACTTAACTGTTTGGGCACAAGGGCCATTAGACTCCAAGGATCTTTCTTGAGAAGGAATTGAAGAAAGAAAGAAAATAATAACTCTCTACTAGAGATATAGCATGAACTTTTACAGCAAGAATTTTTCATGTTTTAAATGTATAGCTAATTTTAATTTTTAAGAAAATCTATATAGAGAAAATTCCAGAAGCTATACTTTCAGAGTAGGAGAAATAAGCATTGAACTTTAAGATTCTCTGAAAGTTGAAAATGATAGACAACTGATTTACTGTGATTCTCTAGTATAGACCCAGATAAAATTCCTAGGAAAATCTTATTGAAAACTGTGACCTTGGACAGTGGGATACAACAAACAGGTAGTTTCAGTGGAATCCCTAGAGTGAATTTTTACAGATGAACTAGGGGGAATACACTCCAATGGAAACTGTAAAAAATAAAAATTAAAGAGTAATGATCACAAAACAAATTGAAAACAAAATTCAGTTTGAAAATTACTTAAGGTAGAAAAAGTATCAAGACAGTGCTGAGTGAAATATATTAACCTTCATAAAATCACAATTGACAGATATCCAGGCTTATATAACAATAACTCATGAAGTTTAGAAAATGATTGTAGAGTTCGTGAGGATGTCCTACAAAAGAAAGGAATCAGGTTGGTGAATTTCAGTGACAGAGCAATATGATGAGTTAACGGTTTACATTTCACAGTTTCATCAGGCCAGGGATATATGAACAGACATTTCACAGCCACTATGGAAGACAGTATGGAGGCTCCTCAAAAAAACTAAAAATAGAGTTGCCATATGATCCTGCAAACCCACTCCCGGGCATTTTTCAGAGAAAACTATAATTCAAAAAGATACATGCACCCCAACGTTCATGACAGCACTATTTACAATAGCCAAGACATGGAAGCCACCTAAATGTCCATCAACAGATGAATGGATAAAAAGATGTGGTACATATATACAATGGAATATTACTCAGTCATAAAGAAGAATGAAATTATGCCATTTGCAGCAATATGGATGGACCTAGAGATTATCATACTAAATGAAGTAAGTCAGAAAGACAAATACCATATCACTTATATATGGAATCTAAAGTAAGACACAAATAAACTTATCTACAAAACAGAAACAGACTCACATACATAGAGAACAGACTTGTAGTTGCCAAGGGTGAGGGGGTTTGGGAGGAATGGATTGGGAGTTTGGGATTAGCAGATGCAAACTGTTATACACAGGATGGATAAATAACAAGGTCCTATTGTAGAGCACAGGGAGCTATATTCAATATCCTGTGGTAAACGAGAATGGAAAAGAATGTGTATATATGTATAACTGAATCACTTTACTGTACAGTAGAAAGTAACACACTGTAAATCAACTATACTTCAATAAAATAAATTCAAACAAACAAACAAACCAGACATTTCACAGTGGGGAAATCAGTTCATCTACTTACTTGTTTATGAATCACTGAAGGCTGACCTGAGGCCACAAGTCAACTTTGTGTATGTTGTGGTGCTACATGCACTCTCGAGGGTATCCTGGCATGAGTCTGAATGCCACTATTACCTAACTCCTTCATAAAATCCTGAGTTGCAGCAGCTCCTCTGGGTCAGGGCTGGAGGCAATACAACCACTACGGTGATTAGGCATTCTTTGGTTCACATCTTGGAAACAATGACATCATTTCCCAAGATGCAGTTAGCTGTGTAGTCCCCAACGCCTTGACCAGAAACCTGGACAGGAGGCCATAGCAGGGGAATCTCTTTGGACCCGGCTTAGTAAAGTACATCAAGCTGGAGTTCAGGGACAAGGGAGGCTGCAAGGAGCAGTGGAAACCCAGACTCAGCCTGATCCAGGGTGTTGAAATATATCTACATGTATATGATGGGGGTTACTTTTAGAAAAGCCAAGAAATGCAAATCTAAATTGATTTAAAAGATAAACCAGTATCCAATTATCCCTGACACAAATGGAATCTTTCTCTATAAAACTATTCAGAATGGGATTATTTTATTTAGCCCATCCCTTGCTACTGTTAAAAACATGCTTTATTCACAAAAACTAGATGTATCCACCTTTCACTGAACATACCTTTCGCATAAAATATCGTGTAGCTGTATTTAAATGAATGTAAATAAATGAAATTTGAATTTGTTTAATATTCTGTTTGGATAATATTTTGATCTAGGGGCTCAACACTTTTTACGAAAATGAGGGTCAATTCTAGTTCAAACTGTACAATGAAAAGTGTTTATATTTCTTCAGTGTGCATATGTGTGTGTTGTGGGATTTTTTAATGAAAGTGTATTTTTTAATAGACTTTTAAAAATTAGTCTTATTGAGATATAATTCACATACCATACAATCTACCCAATTAAAGTATACAATTCAATGGTTTTTAGTGTATTCACAGATCTATATAGCCATCCAGTCAATTAAAAAAAAATCTTTCATCACCTCAAAAAAAACCCTTCTATACCCTTAGCTATCATCTCCTTACCCTCCCCCAACTACCCATCACTCAGCCCTAAGCAACCACAAATCTATTTTCTCTATAGACTTCCATTCCCTGGAAATGTAATCATAAAATATGTGGTCTTTTTTTTTAACATCTTTACTGGAGTATAATTGCTTTACAATATTGTGTTAGTTTCTGGTGTATAACAAACTGAATCAGCTATATGTATACATATATCCCCATATCCCTTCCCTTTTGTGCCTCCCTCCCACCCTCCCTAACCCACCTCTCTAGGTGGTCACAAAGCACTGAGCTGAACTCCCTGTGGTATGCAGCTGCTTCCCACTAGCTATCTATTTTACATTTGGTACTGTATATATGTTAATGCTACTCTCTCACTTCTTCCCAGCTTATCCTTCCCCCTCCCTGTATTCTCTAGTCCATTCTCTACATCTGTGTCTTTATTCCTGTCCTGCCCCTAGGTTCTTCAGAACCATTTTTTTTTAACATTCTATATATATATGTGTTAGCATACGGTATTTGTTTGTCTCTTTCTGACTTACTTCACTCTGTATGACAGAATCTAGGTCTATGCACCTCACTACAAATAACTCAATTTTGTTTCTTTTTATTGCTGAGTAATATTCCATTGTATGTATGTGCCACATCTTCTTTATCCATTCATCTGTCAATGAACACTTAGGTTGCTTCCATGTCCCAGCTATTGTAAATAGTGCTGCAATGAACACTGTGGTACATGTCTCTTTTTGAATTAAGGTTTTCTCAGGGTATATGCCCAGTAGTGGGATTGCTGGGTCATATAGTAGTTCTATTTTTAGTTTTTAAGGAACATCTGTACTGTTCTCCATAGTGGCTGTATCAATTTATATTTGGACCAACAGTGCAAGAGGGTTCCGTTTTCTCCACACCCTCTCCAGCACTTGTTTGTAGATTTTTTGATGATGGCCATTCTGACAGGTGTGAGGTGATACCTCATTGTAGTTTTGATTTACATTTCTCTAATAATTAGTGATGTTGATCTTCCTTGCATGTGTTTGTTGGCAATCTGTATATCTTCTTTGGAGAAATCTCTGTTTAGGTCTTCTGCCCATTTTTGGATTGGATTGTTTGTTTTTTATTTATTTATTTATTTTATTTTCTTGTGGTATGCAGGCCTCACTGTTGTGGCCTCTCCCGTTGTGGAGCACAGGCTCTGAATGTGCAGGCTCAGAGGCCATGGCTCACAGGCCCAGCTGCTCCATGGCATGTGGGATCTTCCTGGACCAGGTCACAAACCCATGTCCCCTGCGTTGGCAGGTGGACTCTCAGCCACTGCACCACCAGAGAAGCCCGGGTTGTTTGTTTTTTTGATATTGAGCTACATGACTTGCTTGTACATTTTGGAGATTAATCCTTTGTCAGTTGCTTCGTTTGCAAATATTTTCTCCCATCCTGAGGAATTTTTTTTGTCTTGTTCATGGTTTCCTTTGCTGTGCAAAAGTTTTGAAGTTTCATTAGGCCCCATTTGTTTATTTTTGGTTTTAGTTCCATTTCTCTAGGAGGTAGGTCAAAAAGGATCTTGTGTCATAGAATGTTCTGCCTAGGTTTTCCCCTAAGAGTTTTAGAGTGTCTGGCCTTACATTTAGGTCTTTAATCCATTTTGAGTTTATTTTTGTGTATGGTGTTAGGGAGTGTTCTAATTTCACTCTTTTACAAGTAGTTGTCCAGTTTACCCAGCACCATTTATTGAAGAAGCTGCCTTTTCTCCATTGTATATTCTTGCCTCCTTTATCAAAGATAAGGTGACCATATGGGCATGAGTTTATCTCTGGGCTTTCCATCCTGTTGCATTGATCTATATTTCAGTTTTTGTGCCAGTACCATACTGTCTTGATTACTGTAGCTTTGTAGTATAGTCTAAAGTCAGGGAGCCTATTCCTCCAGCTCCGTTTTTCTTTCTCAAGATTGCTTTGGCTCTTTGGGGTCTTTTGTGTTTCCATACGAATTGTGAAATTTTTTGTTCTAGTTCTGTGAAAAATGCCAGTGGTAGTTTAATAGGGATTGCATTGAATAGGTAGATTGCTTTGGGTAGTATAGTCATTATGACAATGTTGATTCTTCCAAGCTAAGAACATGGTGTATCTCTCCATCTGTTTGTATAGTCTTTAATTTCTTTCATCAGTGTCTTACAGTTTTCTGCATACAGGGCTTTTATCTCCTTAGGTAAGTTTATTCCTAAGTATTTTATTCTTTTTGTTGCAATGGTAAATGGGAGTGTTTCCTTAATTTCTCTTTCAGGTTTTTCATCGTTAGTGTATAGGAATGCAAGAGATTTCTGCACGTTAAATTTGTTTTCTGCTACTTTACCAAATTCATTGATTAGCTCTAGTAGTTTTCTGGTAGCATCTTTAGGATTCTCTATGCATAGTATCATGTCATCTGCAAACAGTGACAGTTTTACCTCTTCTTTTCCCACTAGGATTCCTTTTATATTTTTTTCTTCTCTGATTGCCGTGGCTAAAACTTCCAAAACTATGTTGACTAATAGTGGTAAGAGTGGCATCCTTGTCTTGTTCCTGATCTTAGAGGAAATGATTTCAGTTTTTCACCATTAAGGATAATGTTGGCTGTGGATTTATCATATATGGCCTTTATTATGTTGAGGTAGGTTCCCTCTATGACTACTTTCTGGACAGTTTTTATCATATATCAGTGTTGAATTTTATTGAAAGCATTTTACTTCATCTATTGAGATTATCATATGGCTTTTATCCTTCATTTTGTTAATATGGTGTATCACATTGATTTGTGTATATTGAAAATCCTTGCATTCCTGGGATAAACACCACTTGATCATGGTGTATAAACCTTTTATTGTGCTGTTGGATTCTGTTTGCTAGTATTTTGTTGAGGATTTTTGCATCTATGTTCATCAGTGGTATTGGCCTGAACTTTTCTTTCTTTGTGACATCTTTGTCTGGTTTTGGTATCAGGGTGATGGTGGCCTCATAGAATGAGTTTGTGAGTGTTCCTCCCTCTGCTATACTTTGGAAGAGTTTGAGAAGGATAGGTGTTAGCTCTTCTCTAAATGTTTGATAGAATTCACCTGTGAAACCATCTGGTCCTGAGCTTTTGTTTGTTGGAAGACTTTTTATCACAGTTTCAATTTCAGTGCTTGTGATTGGTCTGTTTATATTTTCTATTTCTTCCTGGTTCAGCCTCGGAAGGTTGTGCTTTTGTAAGAATTTGTCCATTTCTTCCAGGTGGTCCCTTTTATTGGTATATAGTTGCTTGTAGTAATCTCTCATGATCCTTTGTATTTCTGCAGTGTCAGTTATTACTTCTCCTTTTTCACTTCTAATTCTATTGATTTGAGTTCTCTCCCTTTTTTCTTGATGAGTCTGGCTAATGGTTTTTCAATTTTGTATATGTTCTCAAAGAACCAGCTTTTAGTTTTATTGATCATTGCTATTGTTTCCTTCATTTCTTTTTCATTTATTTCTGATCTGACCTTAAGATTTCTTTCCTTCTGCTAACTTTGTTTTTTCTCTGTTTGTTTGTTCTTCTTTCTCTAATCCTTTAGGTGTATGTTTAGGTTGTTTGAGATTTTTCTTGTTTCTTGAGGTAGGATTGTATTGCTATAAACTTCCTTCTTAGAACTGCTTTTGCTGTATCCCATAGGTTTTGGACCGTCGTGTTTTCATTGTCATATATTTCTAGGTATTTTTTGATTTCCTCTTTGATTTCTTCAGTGATCTCTTGGTTATTTAGTAGTGTATTGTTTAGCTTCCAAGTATTTGTAGGTTTTACATTTTTTCACAGTTTTTACAGAGTTTTAAGTTTTTAATTTTTTTTTATGTTTTCTTTCTCCTGTAATTGATATCTAGTCTCATAGCATTGTGGTCAGAGAAGATACTTGATATGACTTCAATTTTCTTAAATTTACTGAGGCTTGATTTGTGACCCAAGATATGATCTCTCCTGGAGAATGTTCCATGAGCATTTGAGAAGAAAGCATATTCTGTTGTTTTTCAATGGAATGTCCTACAAATATCAATTAAGTCCATCTGTTCTAATGTGTCATTTAAAGCTTGTGTTTCCTTATTTATTTTCATTTTGGATGATCTGTCTGTTGGTGAAGGTGGGGTGTTAAAGTCCCCTACTATGATTGTGTTACTGCCAATTTCCCCTTTTATGGCTGTTAGCATTTGCCTTATGTATTGAGGTGCTCCTATATTGGGTGCATAAATATTTACAATTGTTATATCTTCTTCTTAGATTGATCCCTTGATCATTATGTAGTATCCTTCTTTGTCTCTTGTAATAGTCTTTATTTTAAAGTCTTTTTGTCTGATATGAGAATTGCTACTCCAGCTTTCTTTGGATTTCCATTTGCATGGAATATCTTTTTCCATCTCCTCACTTTCAGGTTGTATGTGTCCCTAGGTCTGAAGTGGTATCTTGTAGACAGCATATATATGGGTCTTGTTTTGTATCCATTCAGCCAGTCTGTGTCTCTTCGTTGGTGTATTTACATTTAAGGTAATTATCGATATGTATGTTCCTATTACCATTTTCTTAATTGTTTGGGTTTGTTATTGTAAGTGTTTTCTTTCTCTTGTGTTTTCTACCTAGAGAAATTCCTTTAGCATTTGTTGTAAAGCTGGTTTGGTGGTGAATTCTCTTAACTTTTGCATGTTGTGAAGTTTTGAATTTCTCTGTTGAATCTGTATGAGATCCTTGCTGGGTAGAGTAATCTTCGTTGTAGGTTTTTCCCTTTCATCACTTTAAATATGTCCTGCCACTCTCTTCTGGCTTGCAGAGTTTCTGCTGAAAGATCACCTGTTAACCTTATGGGGATTCCCTTGTTATTTGTTGCTTTTCCCTTGCTGGTTTTAATATTTTTTCTTTGTATTTCATTTTTGATAGTTTGATTAATATGTGTCTTAGTGTGTTTCTCCTTGGATTTACCCTGTATGGGACTCTGAGCTTCCTGGACTTGATTATTTCCTTTCCCATGTTAGGGAAGTTTTCAAGTATAACCTCTTCAAAGATTTTCTCAGACACTGTCTTTTTCTCTTCCTCTTCTGGGGTCCCTATTATTCAAATATTAGTGTATTTAATGTTGTCCCAGAGGTCTATGAACTGTCCTCAATTCTTTTCATTCTTTTTTCTTTATTCTGCTCAGCCATAATTATTTCCACTATTTTATCTTTCAGGTCACTTATCCGTTCTTCTGCCTCAGTGATTCTGCTATTGATTCCTTCTAGAGAATTTTTAATTTCATTTATTGTGTTGTTCATCATTGTTTGCTCTTTAGTTCTTCTAGGTCCTTGTTAAAAGTTTTTTGTATTTTCTCCATTCTATTTCCAAGATTTTGGATCATCTTTACTATCATTACTCTGAATTCTTTTTCGGGTAGACTGCCTGTTTCCTCTTCATTTGTTTGGTCTGGTGGGTTTTTACCTTGCTCCTTCATCTGCTGAATATTTTTCTGTCTTCTCATTTTGTTTAACTTACTGTGTTTGAGGTCTCCTTTTCACAGGCTCAGGTTTGTAGTTCCAGTTGTTTTTGGTGTCTCTCCCCGTGGATGAGGTTGGTTCAGTGGCTTTTGTAGGCTTCCTGGCAGAGGGGACTGGTGCCTGTGTTCTGGTGGGGGGGCTGGATCTTGTCTTTCTGGTGGGCAGCGCCACATCCGGCTGTATGTTTTGGGGTGTCTGTGAACTTAGTTTGACTTTAGACAGCCTGTCTGCTAATGGGTGGGGTTGTGTTCCTGTCTTGCTAGTTGTTTGGCATGGGGCATCCAGCACTGGAGCTTGCTGGCCATTGGGTGGAGCTGGGTCTTAGTGTTGAGATGGAGATCTCTTGGAGAGCTCTTGCCAATTGATATTACATGGGGCCGGGAGGTCTCTGGTGGTCCAATGTCCTGGACTTGGCTCTCCACCTCAGAGGCTCAGGCCTGACACCTGGCTAGAGCACCAAGACCCTGCCAGCCACATGGCTCAGAAGAAAAGGAAATTAAAAACAGAAAAAAATGTTTTTAAATAAAATAATTAACTAAAAAAGAAAAATAAAAAAGAAGAGGGCAACCAAACCAATAAACAAATTCAGCAGTGATAAGAAGCACTAAAAACTAAACTAAGATAAACATAAAAATCAGAAACAAATCAGTCGCAGAAAGCAAACACCAAATCTACAGTTGTTCCCAAAGTCCACCACCTCAATTTTGGGAACTTCTATTGTCTATTCAGGTATTCCAGAAATTCAGTGTTCATCAAGTTGATTGTGGGGATTTAATCCACTGCTCCTGAGGCCACATGGAGAAATTTCCCTTTCTCTTCTTTGTTCACACAGCTCCTGGGGTTCAGCTTTGGTTTTGGCCCCACCTCTGTGTGTAGGTTGCCCACAGGCATCAGTTCCCCACCCAGACAGGAGTGGGTTAAAGCAGTGGCTCATTAGGGTGCTCTTGCTCACTCACGCCAGGGAGAGGGAGGGGTACGGTAGTCATAATTGGAATGTGGGGTGAGCCTGCAGCAGCAGAAGCTAACATGACATTGCAATGGCCTGAGTTGGGCTGTGTGTTCTCCCAGGGAAGTTGTCCCTAGATCTTGGGACCCTGACAGTAGCATGCTGCACAGCCTCCCAGGGGGAGGGGGGAATAGTGACCTGTGCTTGCACACAGGATTCTTGGTGGCTGCGGCCACAGCATTACCATTTCATGTTCGTCTCTGGGGTCCAATCTGATAGCTGTGGCTCACTCCCATCTCTGGAACTCACTTAGGTGGTGCTCTGCCTTCCATGGGCTCACAGAAAAGAAATCCCCTCTCCTCATGCACCCCAAGGAAATGGTCTCTTGCCTCTTCGGCAGGTCCAGACTTTTTTCTTGACTCCCTCACGCAGCCAACCCCAGTCCCCTCTCTGGTATCTGATCTCTGAAGCCCAAACCTCAGCTCCCAGCCCCCACCCACTACAGTGGGTGAGCAGACAAGCATCTCAGGTTGGTGAGTGCTGGTCAGCACTGATCCTATGTGAGGGAATCGCTCCACTTTGCCCTCTGCACCCTGCTGCTGCGCTCTCCTCCGTGGCTCTGAAGCTTCCCCCCCCCCGCCCCCCGCCTAGCCCCTGTCCACACAAGTGAAGGGGCTTCCTAGCGCTTGGAAACTTTTCCTCCTTCACAGCTCCCTCCCAGAGGTGCAGGTCCCATTCCTATTCTTTTGTCTCTATTTTTTCTTTTTTCTTTTGCCCTTACCCAGGTACATGTTGGTTTTCTTGCCTTTTGCGAAGTCTGAGGTTTTCTGCTAGCGTTCAGTAGGTATTCTGTAGGAGTTGTTTCACATGTAGATGTATTTTTGATGTATTTGTTGGGAGGAAGGTGATCTCCATATCTTACTTCTCCACCATCTTGAAGGTTAACTTGTTGCAGTTTTTATTGTCATTATTATTGTTGGAGAGGCTTCAATTCAGTTCAAGATTCAGAAAGAGGTTCATAGATGGTTTCTGTTTGAGTTCAATAATTCAGCCACGGGTTGCTGATTTAGTTCAGCCTGAGCCCACGTATTTGTGCGTGTTGTATATATGGATGCGTAAGTGTCGAGTATGTGCATGGGCACAGATATATATAGCTTGATTTTTATTCAAGCGCATTTCACCCTGTCACTTAGCACTCAGCTGTTGTTTGTTGAACGAGAGCTCTGCATGCACAAAAACATCTGGAGCTTCATAAAAAGAAAAGCAGTGCCCCGTGGCTGAGTAGGAAGGCCACCAGAGGCAGGAGCATGGGATGAATGCCTCCTGGATGGCTGCCTTCTGGGACAGCTCTCACCGCACACACCACTCAGGCAGGGTCCCACTAACTGCTGCTATGGCCCCAACTTTAACCTCTTCCTGGGCTCCCATTTCTACCTGGAAGAGGAAAGACAGAGGAATCACCTCTATAAAATTAGTCCATTCAATAGCTTTCTGAGCATTTATTATGAGCCAGCCTCTATTTTAGGCTCTAACGATCAAGCCCTGAACAAGACAGACACATTTCCTGGTCTCGTGGAGCTCACAGAGCTCTTCACTGAGATACCGACCTCCTGAATTCTGATTTATAAAAACTTTCACCAGTAGGGCAAGATAGGTTATCTCTATGTCATGTATATAAATATACATATATTTGATGTATATTTTTTAATTTGTGGAAGATGAAGTTTGCTAGTATTTAGGGTGCAAATCTTACTTCTCTCTAGTCAGAAGTCCATAAATGGCCACCTTACCTGACACTCACTATTAAGTGAGATGATTTCAAAAGAGAAGGACCCGGAACTGCAACTGAAATGCAGATGATCCTTGGGAGGTGTTTAGGTCTATGCTACTTTTATGTCAAGTGTAGGACATGACTTCAAGAGTTATTGTATGTGGAGAGGGGATCAAGATAGCAGAGTAGGAAGACCCTGAGCTCACATCCTCCCACGGCCACACCAAAATTACAACTACTTACAGAGCAACTATCTCTGAAAATGACATGAGGACAAGCGGGAAAGATTTACCACAAATAAAGATATAAAGGAGCCATAATGAAATGGGTAGGAGTGGCAGAGACAGGGTGTAGTCAGGACCCACAATCCCAGGTCAGCGACCCACAAGTGGGAGGGATATCACAACCACAGAGTCAGCCCCTGAGGAGGGAGGGGTCTAAGCCCCACATTCGGCTCCCCAGCCAAGGGGTCCTGCACCAGAAGCTGAGCTCCCAAAATATCTGGCTTTGAAAATCAAGACTCTGCTCTCAAAGGGCATGGGCAAAATCTCCCATGCTATGACTTCCAATGTAGAGGCAGTAGTTTGAGAGGTACCTAGGCCACACCCAATTACTGATCTTGGAGAGCCTCTCAGAGAGGGAGGGAGCAACTGAGACTTCTCCTGGGAACTGAGACACTGGTGGCAGCCATTTTTGTGATCTCATCCTACTGTGCTGATACTTGCACTGTCAGGCACCACTAGCCTATGTGCACGAGGACCCTGCCCTGTCTTGCCCACAGACACGCCCACAGCAGTTATACCAGGGGCCTGCTCTGCTCAACAACATTCCTGCAGCAACACAGGAGGCAAGGTGGGGAGGCTAGTTCCACCTACAAGCACACCCACAGTAATTCACCTTGCCACAACAGAAGAATGCATGCAGCCCACATAGGGGACAACCTCGAAGCATAGAGCTCTGGTGGCCAGAGGGGAGTGTGCTGCTCAGCCCTATAGGACATTGTCAGGGAAATGCAAATCAAAACCAAAATGAGATATCACCTCATACCTGTCGGAATGGCTATCATCAAAAAGTCAACAAATAAAAAGTTTTAGTGAGGATGTGGATAAAAGGTAACTCTCATGCACTGTTGGTAGGATTATAAATTATTGCAACCACTATGGAAAACAGTATTGAAGTTCCTCAAAAATTAAAAATAGAACTACCAGACAAACCAACAATTACACTTCTGGGTATTTATCCAAAGACAACAAAAACATGAATTCAAAAAGTGTATATTCACCTCTGTGCTCATTGCAGCATTATTTACAATAGTCAAGGTATGGAAGCAACCTAAGTGTTGACTGATAGAAGGATGAATAAAGAAGATGCGTTATTTACATACAATGGAATATTACTCAGCCATAAAAAAGAATGAAGTCTTGCTATTCACAACAACATGGATGGATCTAGAAGGTATTATACTAAGTGAAATAAGGCAGAAAGAGAAAGGCAAATACCACATGATCTCACTTACATGTGAAATCTAATAAAACAAACAAAGCAAAATGAAAACAGGCTCATAGATACAGAGAACAAATGGGTGGTTGCAGGCGGGGAGAAGAGTTGAGGGTTGAGTGAAGTAGGTGAAGGGGGTTAAGAGGTACAAACTTCCAATAATAAAATAATCACGGGGATGTGATATACATCATAAGAAATATGGCCAATAATACTGTAATGACTTTGTATGCAGAGAGGTGGCTATTAGACTTATCGTGGTAATCACCTAGTAATGCAGTTATATGCTGATCACTATGCTGTACACCTGAAACTAATATAATATTATATATCGACTGTACTGCAAAAAAAACCAAGGGAATTAAAAGCACAAAATTAGGGATAGCAGTTACTCCTAGAGATGAGGCAAGGAAATGGAATAGAGAAGGAAGATATAGGTAGATACAAATAAAATAATACAAAATAAACAAGATAAGAAGTAGTGGTCAGATATTGAGATGCTTGAAATTAAGATTCTAGAGGGAATAAGATTCTTAGTAAGGACAGGATCAAGTGGGTATGACCGTGAGAGTTAATGGCTGAGATAAGGTGGAATATGAGATGTTTTGGAGGAGAGGAGATGAAGGAGCTGAAAGGCCAGTGTACTGGAAGATTCAGCTATATAGATATTGAAATCACCAAGAATATAATGGGCATAGTGATGGAGAAAGTGACTGTGAACCAGGAATGAGGGCAAGTGATGCTGGGGCGAGCAGATGGTTGCCTAAAGGAAAGTGGCAGATGACATCGTCTGAGGTTGAGTTTCAAATCTGGATGTTTTTAGGGAAGAAAGTGGGACAGTGGTTTGGGACCAGCATTAAGAAGCAAGGAGGACACCTATCCTGTCCCAGGCATCAGGGATGTGGGAGAGAAACCAGCCATCCTGAGAGAGGACCGCAGAGGGAGCAGTGTCCTTAGGGAAGAGCCAGTTAAACAAGAGGGTAAAAGGGAAATTAGGAAGAAGGAGATTTACCATTTATACACTGAGTTCCAGAGGCACAGGGAAGAGCTTTGAAAAAAGAAATTTATTGTGTGTTAAAATCTGTTAAAAGACCCTGTGTGAGTAGATAGCACAGTAGATTTGGGGAGAAAAGTAACTTTTACTTTATTATAAAATTATTCTTTCTCATTCTGTTACTTAAAAAATATTTATTGAGGCATTACTCTGAGGCAGGCACTGGTGTCTCAGGCTTTATTACAAATGTGATTATATTTACTACCTAAAGTAGTCCCAGGAATTACCCTGTAACACAGACAAAGCAATTATTATCATTCCCATCATAGTCCTGAGTACTAAGGCTCAATAATGCATAGCTGAGGAGCAGTGCAGGATACTAGGCAGGGGTTATAAACACGGTTTCTGGAGTTTAACTACTTCAGATCAAGTCCTACCTCTGCTGTGTGGCCTCAGGCAAGTGACAACATCTCTGTGCCTCGGTTTCCTCATTGGAAAATAGAGAGAATCATAGTTCCTTCCTCATACGTTGTTGTGAGCATTAAGTCAAATATTGCAAATTAGACATTTAGAATGTTGTCTAATAGATGGTAAGTGCTTACTAAGGGTTGGCCATTATCATCAAACTCAGTCTTATGTTGTCAACACCTCTATCTGCTGTCTCTGTCCATAACTTCAATCTGATTTCACTTTTCGGTGTTTTCATGTTCTCAGATCAGAAGCATTTACATTTCAAACTCTCAAATTCCCCTGGAAATTCTGAGTAGGTTAATCGAAACCATTATGACAAAAGACTGGTGACCATGAACCAACACAGTCTACCAAGTTTTTCACTTTCCATAGGAAAAAAAGTTATATTTTCTGAGTCCATCCATCTTCTCTCATGGAAATTAAACCACTTGGGATTCTGGTAAGCATGATATTCTTTTCACTGAAGCACTAATTCTTTTCTTTATATTGTAAAGGTAAAATTTGCCCCCAGAACTGTTACATGCTTTAGTATTCATATACGCAAGGATCCCTTGAGAATTTTTTTTGAAAGGTTTAGTTTACTTTGGTTTGGTTGAAGAGAACTGTGATTTTTGTTTTCACACACTGACCCCTTAGCCAGTAATCAGTTCATGAGCACACATTTCCTGAACATTTATCTTATGCCAAGCCCTGTGTTAAATATTGGAGATTAAGAGATAAGTAAAAAATGGTTCCTGACATCATGGCCAAAGGGAAGTTGGAGAGGCAGCTGCCCTCTAAATGGGTATCCATGTGTTCCTATGAGTTACCTTGTTTGCAGAAATCTGATTTGGAGGAAGCATTTGAAAACTGCAGCTGAGCTCACTTCCTCTGGTGCTTTAAGCAAGTTGAAGGTGCCAAGAAACTGATCAATCTCATAGGTACAATGACCTCCATGGCAAGCACAGAAAATATTGGATCCGTTCTGCCTATAAAGTCACGGAAGTTGGGGAAATCCTGCAGCCTCATGCCCAGAATGGAGAGACATTTTTGGCCAGGTGGGGAACCCCATGAGGTTGGCAGAATGTCCTGCAGTGGGGCTCTCAGTCCCAAGACCCACGTCTTCTTGGCAAAATAGCAACTTCCGGCTTCAAAGTAAGTGGGCTTTAAGGGCTTATGGAAATGGTTCTGAAAGATGCTTGGCTCTCCAAAAAGTTTTTACAAAATAACATTTCGATAAGTTAAGTGTGAAAGAGTCAGAAACAGATGGATTAAGTTTCCCACAGAATGCCCAGGGTTTAACAATTAGCAAAAAAAAAAAGGTTTTAAAAAAGGAAGGGAAAATATGTTTGGCCATTGAAGGAGGGTTTGGGATATTCCGCCAAACACCTAGCTCTGTCAAGTCCTTTATTTTCTACCACACCACAACTATGGAGCCTTACATGAAGTTAAGTTTGTATTCTGCTGCCACTTTCTCCAAAATATAAACTGTGAAAGATACAGTCAGAAGCCCCTTAGTTGCATAGATCCGTTTCCCAGTATGTGCTCCATGAACCACTGGCTCCATGAGATTCAAGCCTCCATACTCTTGCTAACACCATCTTCCCTGCCAAGGAGGCCCTTCACCTCTCATGGCTCTTAAGGCACACCTCCAGTGCCAACTTCTTGGGACATTTTCTTTGACCCTCTTTCAGCCAGGTCTCCCACGTGGCCTGACAACTGTGATTCCTGTTGGGTGGCTCCAGACACCTGGCACCAAAGGGAAATCCTAGTTGTCCACAAACCAGATAAAGAGCAAAGGCCAGTGAACACCTCTGAGAACTAAGTCTGTGCTTCAGTACTACCCCAGTGCACAATTCCAGGGGACACTGGTAACACTGTATTCTATGAGAATGGCACCCTCTATAGCAAAAACAATTGCATGATGTCTCCTGGGTGTGTGCAAAAAGGCAGCTCTACTATACTCATTCATGGCCCTACCTCCTTGCACTTAGCCATGCTACTCAGGACACAGAAGGGACAGAAGCTCACGTCATAGTTGGAAGTGGAAAGAAAAGTAGGACCCAGTAATTCCAATGGGAGAAACCAAGATGTGGAATGGCTTACACATTGGTCCAGATTTAATGTGGGCCAGTATTTCCTAGAGTATATTCTGTGAGATGTTTGAGGTGTTACACAAAAATAAGGTTCTTTGGTCAAATTAGTTTGGATTTTCTCCAAGATTTCTTAGAGCATGTAATATGTGATTTTTCCATCATAAATTTCCAAAGTGGAAGTGGAGAGAGAATTCGGTAGTGTTTCCCAAACTCATTTTGCCAAGGAACCTATTTTTGTAAAGCATAGTTGTGGCTTTCTGAGAACCACATAAAACAAGAAAAAAAGATGTGGTTTCCTGCCTTTTTACAGTATCCCACCTCAATCTGACTGCTTCACTTCAACCCAGTAACAGTTACTCTGCACCAATTGTCCTTAATGTGAAGTCCATGGATGGGTTACAGGAGGTTTGTGAATGTCCTGAAGTTGGGTGCAAAATTGCATTTGCATATGTATTCTTAGGAAAGGAATCTTCAGATATGAAGAGAAGGCCAAGACTCTAAAGTAAGGCAATTCTCTCCAAAGCCCCTCTTCAATACCTTAGTACAATGCAGGGGGCTGGGGGGAGGAGTTCCTTTCATACACAGGTAAATGAGTGTGCAGTAAAAAATATCAATAACATAAATGTTTATCTTGATATTATTACCCCCTGGTCTGTAACAAGGTGAGCAATGTTCCTAATTTGGCCCAGAGTCCTTTTCTAAGCAGGATGTGGAATTTCTACTCTGAAAGGCCTGGTTTGGCATTTAACCTCATGATGAGAATTCTGGTTTCCAAGACCCTCACCTCACCCTCTGCCGTTCTACTGACAGGCAGGCTGGCAAGGGCGTGGATGGCAAATCCATTGGAACGGCCCCAGATGCCTTTAAGCATCACAGAAATGGGCCTCATTGTACAGGAAAAAGATCCAAGAAAAAAGGAGGGAGTTCAAAAGATCAAGATGCATTTTCATTGATCTTGGACTTGTAAGAGCTGGACCATCAATCACAATCATTTAAAAATTCCTATTAATGATGCAGAGTGCTAGAGCTCCCATATGGTTTGTCTTTGTAACATTTGGTTTGGGCATCTCTTTGGAATCAGCATGAGAATCTGTCAGTGTCAGATTCTGCCCTGCGCCTGCTGCCTCACTCAGAGCAGAGGTGTAAGGGAAGGAAGGAAGAACATGTGCTTAATTAGATGCTTTAGGACAAGGGATATTGAGGGCTCAAAGAAGGAGCCAGAAGACTGAGAATCCTTTGTCCCTGGGAGAAGGCAGAAAGCTGAAGCAAGATTCAGCCAGGCCAAAGAGAAGGTCCTAGGACATGTCCTGAAATGATAGTGTGGAAGCAGAATGTCTGGAAAGGGATTCTGTTCTGTCCCACGTACTGCTGGCACCAGGGTCAGGGCTGGAAGTGATGCTCCTTGTAGAGAAGCAGTGGGTATTTGAGGGGCTGTGTGTTTGGGACAAATCAACAGGAATTGAGAGAACATCATGAGGCACAGTGCAAAGCGCAAAGGTTTTCCTTTCTTGCTCCCTCTCCTGCCTTCGTTGAAGTAAGGAAATGCATACAGGCTTGACACAGGGAGAGGAAAGTTCAGCCCTGCACTATCCACAATGGAAGCCAAGAGTCATGTGTGACAGGTAAAGATTTGAAATGGCTAGTTTGAAGTTGAGATGTGCTGTACATGTAAAATATACATCATAAACGACAGCCTCTTTAATAAGTGGTGCTGGGAAAACTGGACAACTACATGTAGAAGAACGAAATTAGAACACTCCCTAACACCACACACAAAAATAAACTCAAAATGGATTAAAGACCTAAACGTAAGGCCAGACACTCTAAAACTCTTAGAGGAAAACCTAGGCAGAACACTCTGACATAAGATCCTTTTTGACCCACCTCCTAGAGTAATGAAAATAAAAACAAAAATAAACCAATGGGACCTAATGAAACTTAAAAACTTTTGCACAGCAAAGGAAACCATAAACAAGATGAAAAGACAACATCAGAATGGGAGAAAATATTCACAAATGAAGCAACTGACAAAGGATTAATCTCCAAAATGTACAAGCAAGTCATGCAGCTCAATATCAAAAAAAACAAACAGCCCAATCCAAAAATGGGCAGAAGACCTAAATAGACATTTCTCCAAAGAAGATATACAGATGGCCAACAAACACATGCAAAGATGCTCAACATCACTAATTATTAGAGAAATGTAAATCAAAACTACAATGAGGTATCACCTCACACCAGTCAGCATGGCCATCATCAAAAAAATCTACAAACAATAAATGCTGGAGATGGGGTGGAGAAAAGGGAACCCCCCCTGCACTGTTGGTGGGAAGGTAAATTGATACAGCCACTATAGAAAACAGTACGGAGGTTCCTTAAAAAACTAAAAATAGAACTACCATAGGACCCAGCAATCCCACTACTGGGCATATGCCCTGAGAAAACCATAATTCAAAAAGACACATGCACTCCAATATTCATAGCAGCACTATTTACAATAACCAGGACATGGAAGCAACCTAAATATCCATCAACAGAGGAATGGATAAAGAAGATGTGGTACATATATACAATGGAATATTACTCAGCCATAAAAAGGAACAAAATTGGGTCATTTGTAGAGACGTGGATGGACCTAGAGAGTGTCATACAGAATGAAGTAAGTCAGAAAGAGAAAAACAAATATCATATATTAATGCATATATGTGAAATCTAGAAAAATGGTATAGATGATCTTATCTTCAAAGCAGAAATAGAGACACAGATGTAGAGAACAAATGTATGGGATACCAAGGCAGAAAGTGGTGGGGTGGGAGGGATTGGGAGATTGGGTTTGACACATATACACTATTAGTACTATGTATAAAATAGACAACTGGTAGGGACATACTGTATAGCACAGGGAACTCTACTTAATGCACTGTGGTGTCCCAAATGGGAGGGTAATCCAAAAGGAAGGGGATATATGTGTATGTATAGCTGATTCATTTTGCTGTGCAGTAGAAGCAAACACAACATTGTAAAGCAACTATACGCCAATAAAAAAGTCATCTAAATCAGAAAAAAAGACTTGAGAAAAGAAGATTGTAAAATATAGCATAAATAATTTTATATTGATTACATGTTTAAATGATAATTTTGTTTTCAGTTTTTGGGGCCTGATCTTATTTTTTTAACGGCTGTATTGAGGTATAATTGATACACAAAAATTGCACGTATTTAATGTGCACAATTTGTTGAGTTTGGACGCATGCATACCCCTATGTACCATCACCACAATCAAGGTAATAAACATATTTATCACCACCAAAATCTCCTCATGTCCCTTCATTGTTTTGTTGTTGTTTGTTTTCTTTGCGGTAAGAACACTTAACATGAGATGTACCCCCTTAATGAAAAATGTTAAGTGCACAGTACATATTGTTAACTATAGACACAATATTGTACAGCAGATTTCTGAAACTTATTCATCTTGCATAACTGACACTTGGGTAAATAAAATACATTACTGAAATTAATTTATCTTTTAAAAATTTTTATGAAGCTACTAAAATACTTAAATTTACATATGTGGCAGGGATAGATTGGGAGTTTGGGATTGACATGTACACACTGCTATATTTAAAATAATCAATAAGGACCTACTGTAAAAAAAAATAAAGAAAAGAAAGGAAAAATTACATATGTGAATCCCATTATCTTTCTATTAGACAATGATTTTTCAGAGCATAGCTATGTTAGTTTCCTAGGGCTGCCATGACAGAGTATCACAACGTGGCTTAAAACAACAGAAATGTATTTTCTCACATTTCCGGAGGCCAGAGGTCTGAAAGCAATGTGACATGAAGCTTGTTTCCTTCTGGAGGGCTCCGAGGGAGAGCCTGTTCCATGACTCTCTTAGCTTTCAGTGGTTGTCAGCACCCTTTGCATTACTTGACTTGTGAATGCATGTCTCCAATCTCTGTCTCCACCGTCAAATGGCCTTCTTCCTAGTGTGTCTCTCTGTCTGTGTCTTTTCTTCTTATAAGGACACTAGTCGTGTTTAGGACCTACCCTACCCCAGGATGGCTTTATCTTAACTTACTAATTACATTTGCAAGGGCTCTATTTCCAAACAAGGTCACATTCTAAGGTTCCGAGAAGGACATGAATTTTGGAAACTCTATTCAATCCAGTATAATGGCTAAACTCATTCTTTTAAGGAAACAGAAGCTCGTGCCTTCCCTTCATGGAGAACACACATTTTCTCATCATGGAGTAATGAGGTATACCTGCCATGTCCATCCCCTTCTAAGCTCATGCAGTGGACCCCAAAAGAACTGCTATCTAATGAGAAGCTTGCTGAGATAAAACACACTTAGGACAGGAAATTAGGAGACCTGGGTTCTAGCCCTGGCCCTATCATTAACCATCACAGTGGTCATCAGCAGAAACGCTAAACCACTCTGAGCCTCAGAGTTTCCCCATTTCTGCAATGGAAATACAAGCCCCTACACTTCCAAATTCACAAGATAGCTGGGACGATCACACTGGAAAATTGTGAAAGTGCTTTTAAAAGTACTAGTAACCTACATGCAAATGTAAGCCTTTGTTACAGGCTGCCTACTGTGGTCCCTTCTCTATAACTTTGAGAGAAATAGGAGAATCATTCTGAATGCTGGGAGATCTGGGATATCTCAGCCTCAAGCACAGCTGGAGATGGACTCCTGCAAAATCTTCCCTGCAGAATTGTCCCTTTTGATCCAGTCTTCCTGCTGCAGCTAGAGAGTTATTCATTTTTTAAAAAATTTTTATCAAGTTACTTACTCCCTACTTAAAAGCTTTTACATATATATATATATATATATATATATATAGGCTCATTTTATATATATATAATGAACTTGCCTACTTCTGATGCAGAGAGAGAAGGAGTTTTGGATGGTCTTTTGCTAGTCTCTCTCCGATTGAGGCTCTAGGATTGGAGTCAGGCAAAATAAACAGAAGATCTCAGTTGATGAAAGATTTGAAAAATTGTCTGATGTAGGGAGGAGGAAATGGGAACCAAGCTACCTGGAATACACGCAGCCATTGAGACCCAGGATGACTAAGCCAACTGTAAACCAGGCCCAATCATCTGGGCAAAGAGCAGCAACTTCTGCAAGACCAGGTTCCAACGGCACATCAGAGAGAGGAGGCCCAGAGGAAGCCTGAATTAGAAACACTTGCTGTTTCTCATTAGGCCTAAGATAGTTATTTATTTTGTTTTTACCAGACTGTTTTATTTGGCAGATACTGGGTGAAATGGCATCCTCTTTTCCCAGGGTCCTTGAAGCTGCTTGTTTGTTTTTGCAATTGGCCGTTTTACAAGTAGGGGTCACGGGCACTCACATGGAGACCCGATACCACTGGTGAGCCTGTTACTTTGCTGAAATACAGGGCTTGGGTAGGGTAGGCTTCACAGCAAAAAGGCCTGGTCCCAGGATGGCAACGCATTTCCCACCTACATTCCTGGTGGCTACTGTTTGCAGCTCTGCCAAGCAGCCTTCCAAAATCGTCCTCCCCCACCGCGCACTGAAAATCTCTAAGTCAACTGTGAATTTGCTGTTGATGCCTCCTGCATCTCCAGCAAGTCTCTATCAATACCACCCCCTTCTTTAAAATCCCAGCACTCCAGAGCCATCCCAATCAGCCTGTTCTGTGAGAAGCTAAGCCTATGCCATCCAAGTAGGGTGACCAGATGTCCCCAGTTTACCTGGGACAGTTCTAGTTTATACTTACTATGCAGATAAAATAGTGCCCTGGCTTTTCTGTCCCAAAACTTTCAAGAGTATGTAGGTTCCCCAAAAAACTGAAAATAGAGCTACCATATGATCCAGCAATCCCACTCCTGGGCTATATCCAGAGAAAACCATGATTCGAAAAGATACATGCACCCCAATGTTCATTGCAGCGCTACTTACAACAGCCAAGACATGGAAGCAACCTAAATGTCCATCGACAGAGGAATGGATAAAGAAGATGTGGTACATATAAACAATGGAATATTACTCAGCCATGAAAAAGAACAAAATAATGCCATTTGCAGCAACATGGATGGACCTAGAGATTATCATACTAAGTGAAGTAAGTCAGACAGAGAAAGACAAATACCATACGATATCACTCATATGTGGAATCTAATTTTTTTAATGATACAAATGAACTTATTTATGAAACAGACTTACAGATATCTAAACAAACTTGTGGTTACCAAAGAGGAAACCTGTGGGGGGTGGGGAGGGATAAAGCAGGAGCTTGGGATTAACATACACACACTGCTATATATAAGATAGATAACCAGCAAGGACCTACTGTATAGCACAGGGATCTCTACTCAATATTCTACGATAACATATATGTATAACTGAATCTCTTTGCTGTACACTTGAAACTAATACAACATTGTAAATCAACTATACTCAAATAAAATATTTAAAAATACACAAAATTTTCAAGCATATATTTAATAATTTTTTGTGGAAACAAAAATAAAGATATACCTTTAAATACTGTCAAAAAAATTCAAAATTGTCCTGGCTTGGATGAAAAGTTATAGGGACTTTCCATTTCCAATGTATATTTTCTGAAGAGTGTTCTTTTGAATGATTGTGCCAGGAGATATCTAGAGCAATAAGTTTGGGAAACACCACATGCCTTGTCTTAGAGAGTCACAGTTTACGTTAGCAAATTAAGGGCTCTGAAAAGTCCCTGAGTAAAGATTTCTGTTTAATTTTGTTTAATCCAATGTTCCCTATACTTATTAAACCACAGCCCTGATTTTTAATAAACACCTATTAATAGTTTCTTGGAAAGCAGTTCGGAAAATGTCTTCTGAAGTGTTAGAGACTCAATGTGCTGCTCCTCTCAGGTACCAAATTTCAGAGCTCCCTCAGAGAGAATCACACAATCATCTGAAGGGTAGATGGCGTCCTTTGCAAATTATCTGTGTTGGTCATAACTATATTTTTTGCACTAAACATCAGACAATGTGATCTGACACATAGTCTAAAAATGAGACAAGAGATTTGAAATCAGCACAGACCTAAACAAACATGAGTCTTCTATACACAGGCCTCCCTCCATTCTCCCTCACAGTTGGCCTCAGGACAGATTTTCAGCTCCTCACCAGAAGCCTGCGGGGCTGGTGCCACCAACAGGTCCCAGCTTACCTCTGAAATTCTCCCAGGGCAATAATGAGGCACCATTGCTCCCTCCCATAGTCTTGCCTCCTATACTTCACAGAAATGAGCCACACAGAAGCCAAGTGTGTAGGCGTATGGGATCTCACGGATTCTTGCAGAGGCTCCCACCATGGGGTCATAACAGCCTCCTCCCTGATTCATGAGATAAAGATATAAATGACCAGAGCTAGCCCACCCGCTCTGTAATTGTTGCCGTGAAAACAAACCAAATTCTACTGTACTTCTGACAAATCTGGGTGTCTAAAAGGGCTAAGCCCTTATCCCATTGTGCAGTGCCCAGTACACAGAAGGCATCTGCAAACATTACAAACTAAAGACACTTAGAGACTAGAGAAGTCAACATCTTTGTTTTTTTAGACATAAATTTAGTATTTTTTTCTGTCGTAATTTTTTATTTCTCTACTCAAAAGATCTATGCTAACAAATTGTTTCTGGCTTTGAAATTTTTTTCCCATTTGTTACAAGCTTGGTCATAGTCCATTAAAGATATCATCTTTAATGTTCCTCTGAAATTGTAAACAATACCTAGGGGATGTGCCAGTGTCCACCTCTTATAAAATGACTTCTGCCTGACCCTCAGCAGAGAGAGAGACAAAATAGACTCTGAACAATTCTGGGTATAAGTAGTAGATGACATAAAAACTGTAATCCTGAGGTGAGCCTCTGACAATCCATAATCTATTATAATCTGCAGAATTATTTGGTGATATTGACTCTCTTTATCCTGGTTCCCAACACATAGATCCCCTTTGATCTTTGGGGGAATTTTTTTCTTCTCACCCAAACTGGACACTAAATCATATACTACTCAGAAGAATTTTATAGAGCTGGACAGTCCTGGCCCTATCAAGTCATGCTGACTGCATCCTGGCCTCCTCAATATTGAGGATTAAACTGGAAGAATGAACCCTGTTATTGGTCAGTTTCCTCTGGAAATTTCCAGGAAGAATATTGGATATAGCTGAACAGTTGGAAAATAAGGCCTGCATGACTTTATTAAAAAAGTAAGGATTGTTTCTCTGTGGAAGGTGAAGGCTCAGGATGGTCTGCACTTGGTTATATAGAAATGATGTCTACATTTCCACTGAAGCCAAAATAAGAGAAAGTTGGAGTAAGAAACAATTTGGTTCTGTGGAAGGGCTCTGGAAGAGACCCTCTGGATATAGGATGCTTCATTCATTCACTTCTTGTTCATCAATCACTTAACAAAAATTTACTATGGTTTGGACACTGCAATCCCCAAGTTTATGGAGACCAGGAAGAACAATTCTGGTTCTTTAGATACACACCGACCAGTTGGGAAGACAGCATGCAAATGAATGATGACTATATGTGAGTTAGTACTAAGAGAGGGGAATGAAGAACCCAGAGGATGGAGCAAGTAATTAACGTTTTGAACAACATCCTAGAGGGGGTATTTCTTCTCATGGACAAAGTGGACCAGGGCATTCCTGTTAACAAGTGTTAAACAGTATAGCATTAGTTAGCACAAAGAACAATGAGGAAGGATGAGAGAGGAGGCTGGTGCTAGATTGCCCAAAGGCACAGGGGTGGATCACTGAGGTCCTCCACTATTCAGCAACTCTAAGATTCATGACTATTTTCCTCCAGGCTGTCACCAGCTTTTCTGCCATGAAATGATAGAGTAGCTCTTGTTAACCATGTCAAAAGCTCAAAGTAGAAGGTCAAACCAAAGACAGAATGAGGACAATGCTGATGGATTTCCCTGCCCAGTTTAAGAGGATCCGTATGCTCACTGGAAACTGCACCAAGGGCCAAGATCATGTGCATATATACCTCATATTGCCTTACAAAGAGGATCAGCTAGGTTTTTCCTGATGAATGGATGTTTGACCCAACCAAAGATGCCCCCAGCCACAGGAGAAATCATATAGTGATTTGCCTGCTTTAAAGTTTCATAATCATACATTCTACACCCAGGCACCCTTAATGAGGCTGCTTGAATCTAAAGCCTCCACAGAACAATGGTGCCACCCATCTGGTTAAGCAAAGTGGGTGGGAATTTCTGCTAGCCCAAAGTTAGGATTTGCCCCATACTTGAAGAGAGCAGTACTACTCTCAGGAGAGCGTGTTGCCCCCAGAATGGAGCCCAAAACTAATTGAGCACGTTTGGCTTTATAGCTCAATGGGGGTGGCAGCAGCGCCTGTGATTTTCCATGAGCTAAGCCTTAGAGCAGAGGCCCCTGGGTATCTTCAGAAGAAACCTAGGCATCCAGCACCAGAAATATTGGAGCTGGTAGGGAATTGCTACAGACATCATGCCCACTGGCCCATGCTTTTTCATAAACATTATTGAATCCCTTTGGCCCAGAAGTCTCTCTTTTTGTTTCAAATATAGTGACTTCTCCTAAAGAAAGCCAGAGATAAGTTCTATAGCATTGAGAGTCCCAGGAGCTGGAGCTTTATTTTCTACTCTACTTCTCTGAACAATTAGTTTTTGGACTTTTTCTTCTAGAAAATTTCCTACAAGCTTAATTCGATTGCCCCTGTCACCTGACAGGGTTGGCTTCATGGGTCTCACACTCAGAAGGGACCACACCTAGTTTAATGCTCTGTTGTGCCATCTTGAAATTATCAGATTTTTAACAAGGAGCCCCTCATTTTCATTTTGCACTGGACCCCGCCTATTATGTAGTGGTCTTGACTGCAACCAACAGAAATAATAATCTTTGGCTTTGGATAACACCCTTTTACATTTTCAAAGTGTCTTCACACCTCTTATCTCATTTGATCCTCATAATTAAGCAGTCAGAAAAAAAGAGAAAGTGGTAGAGAAGATGTCACCTTGAAGACAGAAGAAATCTGAGTTCAAATCTAGGCTCTGCAGTCATCCTGGGTTAGTGATTTAATTTCTCTGATTCTCAGCTTCCTCTTCTGTAAAACAGCGGTACTACCTGCCACATTAAAGCGGATGTGATAATTATGCAAAATATATGTGACAGTGCCTGGCGCATGGTAGACACTGAATAAGTCTCTCCCCTCTTCTCTTCGAACTCTTCTTTCTGTCCCCTGACTCTCCCAATTTGTAAAGTATAAAAATTAAAACTGAGAGGCTGAAATGCTCTGCCAAGTGTGTAATTCTGCATCCTCTGAAAAGTAAAGTCAAGCTGGGATTAAATGTACAATGATTTAATTAGGAGAATGCCTTTGTGAGTGAAATGGAGAAGGAGCCAGAAAAAAGATGGAAGAGCTGTCAGACCAGGAAGCAAATCTGATTCTGAGTTAAAGGGAGAGCAAGAGAAAGTTGGGTGAAAATTTCCTAGACTCCCGTACCATTTAAGGAAGATGCGGCAAGGCCACTGGGGAGTCCTTGGGCTAGCTAGAGTCAGCTGTCAGCAGAATCCCACATCTCCCAGGAATGGTCTCACCTTAATATCCTGGCCACACCATCCTTGGCTGGAGCAGCTCATGCAAGGCACAACCTCAATACCAAACACACTGTGGATTTCAGGGTGCAGCATTTAGACCCTTGGTCAATTATTCTACCTCTGTCTAGAGGGGTGTGAGATGCATTTTCATGGCCACCACATCAAACTTCACAAAGAGTTGATGCCCAAGCCAGATCCACTCTTGACTCTTACCTGCAAGGAATTCAACTACCCCAGCAACCTCCTGGAATGTGAAGGAAATTGTTTTTGAGCCATTGCTTTCCCAAAGAGCAGGACAGCTTTCTGTTAGAATCGGCAATTCTGCCTGATCCTGGACAGAGAGGATCTGTCTGCCGAGGATGCCTTTGTCCTGTCTCTCTGAGGAAGTGAAACATTACTACAGAACGTTTCTGTGGCTGCTCAACTCAACTATGAGTTTTTGGAGCCCAGGAGAGATTTATGCAGTCATGGAGACATAACACCATTCAGGGTTATCCAGGGGAAATTGTTCAAAAATTATCTTTTGACTGCAATGGTCCATGAAATAATTTAAAGGAAAGGAATGGGAAAAAAAAAAAAGAAAGAAGGAAGGAAACAGCCGTGAGGGAAGAGGAAAGCAACTTCTTACTTACAAAGAACATTCACATACATCACAACGTTGACCCATCACTCTGAGAAGCAGGTGAAGATAGATCGAGTGATATTATTCTCATTTTAAAAATGTGGAAATTGAGATTCAGAAAGGTTAAACCACTGGCCCAAATTTCCATAGCTCGTAAAAGGCAGAGCTGGAACGCCAGCCCCTGCCTTCTGCTCTCCTCCGGGAAGACTGGGTCTATACAACGCCAATAAAGGCCTTCAAGTGAATCATAGAAAATGTTAGTCATTTCTAACCGTTAGTCTAACTGCAAACCGTTATTCTGGCAGTTCAACACCGTCCCCCAGTTCCATATACACCCTCTCAAGCTTTCTTAGGGCTCTAGAGCCCAGGACATACAGTCACTGCTACCATTTGTAGGAGGGAGAAGGGAAGACAACAAAAAGCAGAGTCAAACTTAATTAATCAACAGTAAGCAGATGGTGGACAGAGGAGAAGAGGAAGAAAGAGAGAGTAAGTGGTCTAGGCCTAAATAGGCATGAATCCAAATAAAGGAATGTTTTCAAAGTAAATTCACTTTTGCTTTGTTGTTTTCACCTAAGTGAAGTTTTAGTAGAAATTCTTCAAAGATTTGCCTTCAGGAACAAAAATTGTTTATAATATACGTTTCTTGCTCACTCAACTGTCCCTAATTCAGAGTTTTTAATGCTGAGAACAGGGTCTGAAATTTAGTTTACTTCTCTAGTACACATTGAGAAAGATGATTTAAACTGATTAGTGGGGGGAAATAACAAGAATATGGGGATATTTGATATTAATCCGTTTCAATGAAAAATAAAATTTTATTTACCCATTTAGAGCACTGATTTACTTATCAAAAAAGGAATGCACAGATTACGTTAGGCTTGTTCACCAAAAACAGACATAAAAATAGGTAAGATTTAATCAGGTTGAAAATGATAGAATAAAACCAACTTCTTTTTAAAAATATTGTTGTATTCATTCTTTTTTTTTTTTTTTTTTTTTTTGCGGTACACGGGCCTCTCACTGTTGTGGCCTCTCCAGTTGCAGAGCACAGGCTCCGGATGCGCAGGCTCAGCGGCCCAGCCGCTCTGCAGCATGTGGGATCTTCCTGGACCAGGGCACGAACCCATGTCCCCTGCATCGGCAGGCAGACTCTCAACCACAGCGCCACCAGGGAAGCCCATGTTTTACTCATTCTTAATTCCTAATTCAGTCCAGCTTTCTTATATCCTACTTCCTCTTTACCAACACCACCACAGCTTCATACATACCCTGCTCAGTTAATCTAAATTAAAGAAATTTTGTTGTGTTTGCATGGTAAATTTGTAGAAGCCTATTTCCATCCATGATGCCAAGTGAGAAAGTGAAGGCCCATGGCGAAATCTAATACAGGCATTGTGCCTTTATTTTCCCCCGCAAAAATCATAGAACCAAAGCTTCTACCCAATTTGGGAGTCCCCATAACAATATCCTTCAAAAGTACTACTGTCTCCATAGGAACTCTCCAGGGATAAAGACTTCTTAGCAATGCCAGGAATCATGACTTTCTCGAATGAATGACTCCAACATCTAGACAATCATTTCTTTTACTTTAAGTCAAATCAACTCTTCAATTATTGGAAGATATTTATCCCAGTATCCATTCATCTTCTCTTTTCCAAGTTACACATAAATAGTTCTGTCAAACTCACATGACATCCGTAAAGAGATTGGCCCCATTTCTTTGAAACATGAAACTTGTCCTTATTCTTGAGTGTAATACAGAGATCTGAACTGTTACACCACTGAATCTGTCTTTCCTTTCTTTAAAATGGGGTTACTAATAGTATCTACCTCATAGACGTGTGTTGAATAGGAAAAGACATGATCCAGACTGAAGTGCTTACCAGCATCTGTGTTCTGTTCATCCTCTTGGGCACACAGCTGGAATATCAGTTCCAGTTTCCCTTGCAGTTAGAGGAGGCATGTAACTGAGTTCCAGGCAATGAAAGGTGAGCAGAAGCAACAAGTACCACGTTCAGATCTGTTCTGTTTCCCCCACCAAAATTTCTTGTGTGTGATTTTCCTTCTCTTTTTCCATCTGCTTGTTGAATGGAGAGGATTCCAAGAACCTAGAGGAGGATGGAACCACAAGATAGATAGAGCCTGAGATTCTGCATGACTGCATCCCTTCATCCCCATCTCTCCCCTGACCCAAAAAGGTGTGTCACATAAAGAATAAAATTTTATTATATTGTCACTGAGATTTTAGAGTTGTTTCAGCCATTAGCCTAATACTACTTCTATGTACATTAGACTAATTCATTCATGTAAAAACACAGTGCCAGGTACAGAAAGAGTACTTAATAAATATGAGCTACTATTACCACTAACAGCACCTTTATCACTACTACTGCTGCAGTTACCCCTACTACAGACATAGTCTGACTGCAATCCAATCAATGTATTATTTCACTTGGTCCAATCACTTCTGTCTGAAATCGAATCTACTAGTTCAGGAGCCACAGCATACTTTGACTTAAACTGAAATTTCAGTCAACAACTCTAAGAAGAAAGATCCAGACCTGTTTTCACATGTGCTTCTTTCAACATAGTTCTCCCCCTTTCTGTATTTTCAAGAACTGAAAATTTTCAAATTTTAAAGTAAAAATAAATATGCACCTTCAATAGTTTTGCTGATTTTCATTATTTGTCCCTTTTGAAGATGGGCAATATATTTTTGAATCTTGATAACTTCATTCAATGTATTATTTTCCTCTTTCAGTTTTTATATGTGCTCTGAATTTTTCTGACTCATTATCTGTTTTCATCCAAATTGCTGATAAAGATGTCAATGAGGATAAGGCCAAGTAGAGAACCCAGGACATACTCTTACGGGTTCCCTCAAGAATCGAGAGGGGTCTATTCATCAACAGTATTATCATTCTTCCCAAGTCTCACCATTTTGTGCACAAAATATCTTGAAATCCTTGTCAAATGACACATCAATAGTGTGATTAGCTAATCCACAGCATTTGCCTAATCGATTAGTTTAGTGATTTGAGATAAAAGTTAAAATGGGATTTGCTTGGGATGACTTTTTCCTAACAACCTTGGGCTGACTTCTAGTAACCATTGCTGTCTCTTCTAAACACTCTCAAACCATCTGATGATTAATATATTATAGAATTTTGCCTGGGTTTGACACCAAGTCTATAGTATTGAAACTCTCTTCCAACTACTCTTTCAAAATAATGACACTTGCCCTTCTCCACTTTTTCTAGGACCTCTCTCAATATTCGTGATTTCTTAACCATTACCAACAACAGTTTCCTCATCTCGTCTATAAATTCTTCTGGTACCCAGGGTACGATTCATCTTGATCTAAAGAACTAAACTTACTGACGTCTGAAACTCCATTCCCTTAGTCACAGAAAGCACTTGCAGCTACCAAATACTGTAACCACGACTACAAATAATCCCAGAGATAGGTCAGGAAACTCTATCTTACTTCTGGAGTACCTCCAGGATGAGAAACCCGTGTGTCTACTTAGTTATGTGCTCAGAGTCTGCTATGTGCCAGGCATTTAACACACATACTTCATTTGATCCCAACCATCAGAACTGAGGTTCAGAGAAGAAAGCTGACCAAGGTTACGCAACGAGAGTCAGGCTGAGTCAGGAGTCAAACCCAAATCTGTCCAACTCCAAAACGTATGTTTCGCCCACTGAGCCATGCCTACCTTCTCACTAGGACTCTAATTCTGTCTTCTCATCTATCTTGGCCTTCAATTTCCTTTTAATTATATCTGTTCTACACGTTACAGTTAAGATACTTCTCCTTGGTGAAGAAAATGAGGACTTGTCAGAAACTGAGGTGTTTTCTCCCTTTCACGTCTGCCGTACATTCTAAGTATTCTCCAAATGACTGAGCGTGTTCTAGCAAAAGGAGCTTTATCCTTCTTTTCACAAGCTTCTTATTCTGAACATTTATGTCAACCCCAACCTCACCCCCACCCCATTTTTCACCTAAAATCCCTTTGATTGTGTTGGTGAGATTTGGTTCCTCAGGACAAGCCTTCTGCTCCTTATCAGAAGTTAAAATTTCTTATATCAGTCCTATTTTTTGAGTCCCATCCTCCCATTCCCTTCTTGCTATGCTGTCCTGATCTTCGACTGGAAAATTCATCTCAGTTTCTTCCCCACCCTCCTTCAAGTGCATTCTATACCCTCATGGACTTATAAGCAAAAAACATAGCTGTCAACTAACTATCCTCTGGTATCAGCCAATGAACACTCTAAGTCTCCCTTTACCTGGAGGCATTTCAGTTTTGGAAGGGACTGATGAAGTGAGGGACAATGATTCCAGGTACAACTTCTAGAGAGAGAATGTGCCTGGGTCCAAATCCTGACTTTACCATCTACTACCTCTGTGATCTTGGCAATTTACTTAACTTCTCTGAGCCTCAGTTTATTCATATGGAGAATGGAGATAATAATTCTGCTAGGATAAATGTTAGCTCTTACTTATCATCAAGTGTACCTTAATGTTGGCATTTTTGCCCTCTAGGTAAATGAAAGAATAAATATTTGAGAGTTGGGAGCCCTGAAGTTTGCCACTAAATTCATACTGTGTGAGTGGTTAGCTCATCTGCTTAGAAATAAGTAGCAACAGAATTTCTGAGTTGTAAATGTCATCACAACCAAACCAGAGGCCTGCAGTTACAGACTCAAATGCCAGTGAAGCAGACCAGATGAAGACTGTCAAACTGGAGAGCTCATGACCCTTCTGAAGACGGCAGCCCTATCTGGCACCCACATGAAACTGCGGCCTCAGTAGTACCAAATCTCTGCCTTTTCCCCAAAAATACCAGAAGTACAGACTCTTCCGTAAAACCTTCTAATTTTTAAATGTTGGCAAATTATTTTTTAAATATTTAGCATCTTACATGTTTACTGACAACATACCAGCAGTTTGAACCTCTGGCCTAAAGACTGAAGTTTGAAGCCCCACTCCCCTAGTTATAGAAAGCACTTGTAGCTATCACATGCTATAACCATGACTACAAATAATCCCAGAGATAGGTCAGGAAACTTTATCTTATTTATGGAGCACCTCCAGACTGGGAAACCTGCGTGTCCACTCAGCTATGTGCTAGAGTCACCCTTTTTTTGCCACAGATATTAATTTACCACAAGACTGCTCTTGTCAGATCCTCCAGAATCTCCAGGTCAAATTCCTGGCCCATCCCAAGATTCCAGGCACTCACCGGTGATCTTATCTATGGTGTCAATTTCTAATGGTGCTGAGATTAAGAACCTGGTGAAACAGTTGCCAGACAAGCTGTTGCTAAAATTGTCTATGTATGGTTAGAGGCAGGGAGAACCCCGCCCCTGTCCTGCGCATCTGTGGAAGAGAGGGGGAGGTTACTGGAGCCAGCACCTAATGTGCTCACAGTCAGGTCTGCTGAAGCCCACAAGATGACCCGTTTGGAGAAACCAGGGCTGGTGGCAGCTGCTGAGTAAGCCTTGCTCATTGGAGGATTATAAGAGAGCTGGAGAAGCCTTGATAAGTCACTATGAGTCAAGTCTATCTTTGGAATATTCAACAAATTTTCCAGCAGATTCAACCCATAAAGGCTAGAGCCTAAACTTATCCAACTTTTAATGCATACAAGTAGCCAAAATGTATATTTTTAAAAGTTTATTTCAGCATTGTCTGGATTCACAAAACAAATAAATAAAATAGAAGCAACCTAAATGTTTATCTGTAGAGAACAGATAAAAATATAGTAAATCATACTACGAAGTAGTATAAAGGCAGCTATGGGATAAATGAAATTAATTTTTAAAAGCTACCTATAGAATAATACATATGGTACTAACACTTTGGGGTTAAAAATATTAATAAAAAAGAAAGGAAGGAAATAAAAACCTATGAGAATATATGTGTAAGTGTGAGTAGATATGTGAGTATGTGGGCTGAAAAGACTTAGGAAAAGACTCTGGTAAGGTACATACTAAAGAATCAACAATAGTATGCCAGGAAAAAAATATTTTTATTGAATATATGTTGGCATTTTATTTTGTTAAAACAAACAAGAAGTAATTTTATAAATTAAAAAAGTGAATATGTAAAGAAAATATTTAATCCTTACCAGATCAAGTCAACTCATTATTAATTTAGTACCTATTGTGACTCTAACAGGTGCTGCATATCATCAAAAATATAAAAGAAAAACTCCTATCCTCAAGTGTTATAATCCACCAGGAGAATATATATATATTTAATACTACTCAAACCCAAATAATTGAGTCCTTCTCATTTCATCAATAAAACAAAGTTAGTAAAGCTGTCACTGTTTGCAGATGACATGATACTATATATAAAGAATCCTAAAGATGCTACCAGAAAACTACTAGAGCTAATCAATGAATTTGGTAAAATACCAGGATACAAAATTAATGCACAGAAATCTCTGGCATTCCTATACACTAATGATGAAAAATCTGAAAGTGAAATCAAGAAAACACTCCCATTTACTACTGCAACAAAAAGAATAAAGTATCTAGGAATAAAACTACCTAAGGAGAAAAAAGATCTGTATGCAGAAAATTATAAGACACTGATGAAAGAAATTAAAGATGATACAAATAGATGGAGAGATATACCATGTTCTTGGATTGGAAGAATCAACATTGTGAAAATGACTCTACTACCCAAAGCAATCTACAGATTCAATGCAATCCCTATCAAATTACCACTGGGGGCTTCCCTGGTGGCGCAGTGGTTGAGAGTCTGCCTGCCAATGCAGGGGACATGGGTTCATGCCCTGGTCCGGGAAGATCCCACGTGCCACAGCGTGGCTAGGCCCGTGAGCCATGGCCGCTGAGCCTGTGCGTCCAGAGCCTGTGCTCCGCAATGGGAGAGGCCACAACAGTGAGAGGCCCAAGTACCGCCAAAAAACAAAACAAAACAAAACAAACAAACATAGTAAAGATGATCCAAAATCTTGGAAACAGAATAGACAAAATGCAAGAAACATTTAATAAGGACCTAGAAGAACTAAAGATGAAGCAAACAACGAACAACACAATAAATGAAACGAAAAATACTCTAGATGGGATCAATAGCAGAATAACAGAGGCAGAAGAATGGATAAGTGACGTGGAAGACAAAATAGTGGAAATAACTACTGCAGAGCAGGATAAAGAAAAAAGAATGAAAAGAACTGAAGACAGTCTCAGAGACCTCTGGGACAACACTAAACGCACAAACATTCGAATTATAGGGGTTCCAGAAGAAGAAGAGAAAAAGAAAGGGACTGAAAAAATATTTGAAGAGATTATAGTTGAAAACTTCCCTAATATGAGAAAGGAAATAGTTAATCAAGTCCAGGAAGCCCAGAGAGTCCCATACAGGATAAATCCAAGGAGAAATATGCCAAGACACGTATTAATCAAACTGTCAAAAATTAAACACAAAGAAAACATATTAAAAGCAGCAAGGGAAAAACAACAAACACACAAGGGAATCCCCATAAGGTTAACAGCTGATCTTTCAGCAGAAACTCTGCAAGCCAGAAGGGACTGGCAGGACATATTGAAAGTGATGAAGGAGAAAAACCTGCAACCAAGATTACTCTACCCAGCAAGGATCTCATTCAGATTTGATGGAGAAATTAAAACCTTTACAGACAAGCAAAAGCTAAGAGAGTTCAGCACCACCAAACCAGCTCTACAACAACTGCTAAAGGAACTTCTCTAGGCAGGAAACAACAAGACAAAGAAAAGACCTACAATAACGAACCCAAAACAATTAAGAAAATGGGAATAGGAACATATATATCGATAATTACCTTAAATGTAAATGGACTAAGTGCTCCCACCAAAAGACACAGATTGGCTGAATGGATACAAAAACAAGACCCATATATTTGATGTCTACAAGAGACCAACTTCAGACGTAGAGACACATACAGACTGAAAGTAAGGGGATGGAAAAAAATATTTCATGCATATGGAAACCAAAAGAAAGGTTGAGTAGCAATTCTCATATCAGACAAAATAGACTTTAAAATAAAGACTATTTGACAAAGAAGGACATTACATAATGATCAAGGGATTGATCCAAGAAGAAGATATAACAATTGTAAACATTTATGCACCCAACATAGGAGCACCTCAATACATAAGGCAAATACTAACAGCCATAAAAGGGGAAATCGACAGTAACACATTCATAGTAGGGGACTTTAACACCTCACTTTCACCAATGGACAGATCATCCAAAATGAAAATAAATAAGGAAACACAAGCTTTAAATGATACATTAAACACGATGGACTTAATTGATATTTATAGGACATTCCATCCAAAAACAACAGAATACACATTTTTCTCTAGTGCTCATGGAACATTCTCCAGGATACATCATATTTTGGGTCACAAATCAAGCCTTGGTAAATTTAAGAAAATTGAAATCATATCAACTACCTGTTCTGACCACAAAGCTATCAGACTAGAAATCAATTACAGGAAAAGATCTGTAAAAAATACAAACACATGGAGGCTAAACAATACACTACTTAATAACGAAGTGATCACTGAAGAAAGCAAAGAGGAAATAAAAAAATACCTAGAAACAAATGACAATGGAGACACAACAATCCAAAATCTATGGGATGCAGCAAGCAATTCTAAGAGGGAAGTGTATAGCAATACAATCCTACCTTAAGAAACAGGAAACATCTCGAATAAACAACCTAAACTTGCACCTAAAGCAATTAGAGAAAGAAGAACAAAAAAAACCCAAAGGTAGCAGAAGGAAAGAAATCATAAAAATCAGAACAGAAATAAATGAAAAGGAAATGAAGGAAATGATAGCAAATATCAATAAAACTAAAAGCTGGTTATTTGAGAAGATAAACAAAATTGATAAACCATTAGCCAGACTCATCAAGAAAAAAAGGGAGAAGACTCAAATCAGTAGAAAGAAATGAAAAAGGAGAAGTAACAACTGACACTGCAGAAATACAAAAGACCATGAGAGATTACTACAAGCAACTCTATGCCAATAAAATGGACAACCTGGAAGAAACGGACAAATTCTTAGAAATGCACAACCTTCCAAGACTGAATCAGGAAGAAATAGAAAATATGAACAGACAAATCACAAGCACTGAAATTGAAACTGTGATAAAAATCTTCCAACAAACAAAAGCCCAGGACCAGATGGCTTCACAGGCGAATTCTATCAAACATTTAGAGAAGAGCTAACACCTATCCTTCTCAAACTCTTCCAAAATATAGCAGAGGGAGGAACACTCCCAAACTCATTCTACGAGGCCACCATCACCCTGATACGAAAGCCAGACAAGGATGTCACAAAGAAAGAAAACTACAGGCCAATATCACTGATGAACATAGATGCAAAAATCCTCAACAAAATACGAGCAATCAGAATCCAACAGCACATTAAATGGATCATACACCATGATCAAGTGGGGTTTATTCCAGGAATGCAAGGATTCTTCAATATATGCAACTTAATCAACGTGATATACCATATTAACAAACTGAACGAGAAAAACCATATGATCATCTCAATAGATGCAGAGAAAGCTTTCGACAAAATTCAACACCCATTTATGATAAAAACCCTGCAGAAAGTAGGCATAGATGGAACTTTCCTCAACATAATAAAGGCCATATATGACAAACCCACAGCCAACATCGTCCTCAATGGTGAAAAACTGAAAGCATTTCCACTAAGATCAGGAACAAGACAAGGTTGCCCACTCTCACCACTCTTATTCAACATAGCTTTGGAAGTTTTAGCCACAGCAATCAGAGAAGAAAAGGTAATAAAATGAATCCAAATCGGAAAAGAAGAAGTAAAGCTGTCACTGTTTGCAGATGACATGATACTCTACATAGAGAATCCTAAAGATGCTACCAGAAAACTACTAGAGCTAATCAATGAATTTGGTAAAGTACCAGGATACAAAATTAATGCACAGAAATCTCTGGCATTCCTATACACTAATGATGAAAAATCTGAAAGTGAAATCAAGAAAACACTCCCATTTACCATTGCAACAAAAAGAATAAAATATCTAGGAATAAACCTACCTAAGGAGAAAAAAGACCTGTATGCAGAAAATTATAAGACACTGATGAAAGAAATTAAAGATGATACAAATAGATGGAGAGATATACCATGTTCTTGGATTGGAAGAATCAACATTGTGAAAATGACTGTACTACTCAAAGCAATCTACAGATTCCATGCAATCCCTATCAAACTACCAATGGCATTTTTCACAGAACTAGAACAAAAAATTTCACAATTTGTATGGAAACACAAAAGACCCCAAATAGGCAAAGCAATCTTGAGAAAGAAAAACGGAGCTGGAGGAATAGGCTCCCTGACTTCAGACTATACTGCAAAGCTACAGTAATCAAGACAGTATGGTACTGGCACAAAAACAGAAAGATCAATGGAACAGGATAGAAAGCCCAGAGATAAACCCACACACATATGGTCACCTTATCTTTGATAAAGGAGGCAGGAATGCACAGTGGAGAAAGGACAGCCTCTTTAATAAGTGGTGCTGGGAAAACTGGACAGGTACATGTAAAAGTATGAGATTAGATCTCTCCCTAACACCATACACAAAAATAAGCTCAAAATGGATTAAAGACCTAAATGTAAGGCCAGAAACTATCAAACTCTTAGAGGAAATCAAAGGCAGGACACTCTATGAGATAAATAACAGCAAGATCCTCTTTGACCCACCTCCTAGAGAAGTGGAAATGAAAACAAAACTAAACAAATGGGACCTAATGAAACTTCAAAGCTTTTGCACAGCAAAGGAAACCATAAACAAGACCAAAGGACAACTCTCAGAATGGGAGAAAATATTTGCAAATGAAACAACTGACAAAGGATTAATCTCCAAAATTTATAAGCAGCTCATGCAGCTCAATAACAAAAAAAACAAACCCAATCCAAAAATGGGCAGAAGACCTAAATAGACATTTCTCCAAAGAAGATATACAGACTGCCAACAAACACATGAAAGAATGCTCAACATCATTAATCATTAGAGAAATGCAAATCAAAACTACAATGAGATATAATCTCATACCGGTCAGAATGGCCATCATCAAAAAATCTAGAAACAATAAATGCTGGAGAGGGTGTGGAGAAAAGGGAACACTCTTGCACTGCTGGTGGGAGTGTGAATTGGTACAGTCACTATGGAGAACAGTATGGAGGTTCCTTAAAAAACTACAAATAGAACTACCATACAACCCAGCAATCCCACTACTGGGCATATACCCTGAGAAAACCATAATTCAAAAAGAGTCATGTACCAAAATGTTGATTGCAGCTCTATTTACAATAGCCAGGAGATGGAAACAACCTAAGTGTCCATCATCAGATGAATGGATAAAGAAGATGTGGCACATATATACAATGGAATATTACTCAGCCATAAAAAGAAATGAAATTGAGTTATTTGTAGTGAGGTGGATGGACCTAGAGTCTGTCATACAGAGTGAAGTAAGTCAGAAAGAGAAAGACAAATACCGTGTGCTAACACATATAAATGGAATCTAAGAAAAAAAAAATGTCATCAAGAACCTAGGGGTAAGACAGGAATAAAGACACAGACCTACTAGAGAATGGACTTGAGGATATGGGGAGGGGGAAGGGTGAGCTGTGATAAAGTGAGAGAGAGGCATGGACATATATACACTACCAAACGTAAAATAGATAGCTAGTGGGAAGCAGCTGCATAGCACAGGGAGATCCGGTAGGTGGTTTGTGACCACCTAGAGGGGTGGGATAGGGAGGGTGGGAGGGAGGGAGACACAAGAGGGAAGAGATATGGGAACATATGTATATGTATAACTGACTCACTTTGTTATAAAGCAGAAACTAACACATCATTTTAAAGCAATTATACTCCAATAAAGATGTAAAAAAAATAATAATAAAAAATAAAAGGAAGTTATCATTATTTCTATTTTATAGATGAAGGAAACTGAGGTTCAGGGAAGCTGAATGACAGCAAGTGAAGTAACTGGGTTCTGGTTCTAAACCCAGGCATCTTCACTACTGAATGTTTAAAGGTGAATGTCTTTGGGGTTTCCTATTTCTTGGAGTGTCGTGACTGTGAAGAAGAAAGGACATTGCAACAAATACTAATTAAGTAACATTTAGAAGGTGCTTGGGCAGAGATGAGATATCCAAGTTTTCCTTTCTGCACAAGTAAGATTTTTCAGCTTATTGTTGATCTTTCTTTTCACTTATTTCCTTAAGTAGAATCTATTCTAAAGATTGACCAAAACATCATGGATGAGATCCAGCTATCTTCCATGGAGCATCAAAGATGGCAGACACCTTAGAAATCACCTCTGTGACATCTCTATTTTAAGGACAGGAAACTAAGGCCCAGAAAGGCCTGAGGACTGTAATACAGCTAACTGGAGGCAGGCATGAACCTACTACCATTTTAGCCCATTCACTTCATGCTAGTCCCCGTGAATGACCCAGCTAGTAAGATATCAATTGGTGGGAGCACCTGCCTGGTAAACTGGGGTACCAAGGGATGCTACTTTGATGTCTCACTAGCTGGCAAGGTTCTCGCTGGTTCAAAGTAACCCAGATCAACTTTAATGGAGCAGGCAGTCATGCCATTCTAATCATGTCTTTTTTGAAACAGTTTTTGCTAACATGTTATTTTCTATCAGAAAGACAGATGCACAAACACCAGTACAACTAGCATTTATCAAGTGCCTATGTTATGACCCTCACTGTGAGTAGGACTTTATTTTGTTTTTGGTTTTTTTTTTAGCTGTACGCAGGCCTCTCACTGTAGTGGCCTCTCCCGTTGTGGAGCACAGGTTCCGGACGCACAGGCTCAGCGACCACGGCTCACAGGCCCAGCCGCTCCGCGTCATGTGGGATCTTCCCGGACCGGGGCACGAACCCGTGTCCCCTGCATCGGCAGGCGGACTCTCAACCACTGCGCTACCAGGGAAGCCCGTGAGTAGGGCTTTTGATTGCACTGTCTTTTAATAATCTCAGAGGTAGATGATTATTTCCATTTTACAAAACCGAAGGCTGAAATCCAGGCCTTTTAAAAATACGTCTAGGGCATGTTCCCTGTGTGATGCCTTCCCTGGTGTAGCAGGAAAAGCACTGGATATGGCCCAAAGACTGTAGCTTCTCTAGAAGCAAAAGTGCTAATAAAAATCTCTGCTTCCAGGGTGGAGCCAATTGAAATCAAATAAGGGTAAATTTCATTCTGTCATCTCCTGACCTATAAAAGTGAGTTAGAAGAACAGACTCCTGGAGAGTTGCTGCCTCCGGGCTCTACAAGAGTCTCTGCTCATTTCTTATTGTTCCAGATTTCTGGATCTTGTCTTCTGGCCAGCTTCCTGCTCTCCTGTAATCACAGCAGCACTCCATTCTGTGCTTGGACAGTTTGTAAAATCTGTACTCCCTTGGAACAGATGATAGGTCTCAGGCTTCAAAATTCAATAAATCTCATCCTGTGAGCTTCTGGAGGTGAGCATTCAGGAGAGTGGAAGCCAAAAATAGATGCTCTTCATTTAAGTCTAGGGGTTACTCTATCATCCTCCCACTTCCTTCTTAATGTTTCCTGGTTCTGATCAGTCTACTGCTTAACTCAGTGGAAGAAGAAAGATGGTCTGGGTGCAGCAGGATGTCCCACTGGAGCTCGTGCTCCTGGAGTACAACTCTGCAAAGCACCATTTTCCCTGAGATAATGAGCTGGAGTGAATTTACCCCCTACTACCGGTTCTTCTTTAATTATTTCTTCAAACAGAAAGGACAATGTCATTCAAAGTATAAAATGCACCTAAAAAATTATTCTTCAGTGAAGCCCAGTGGAATTAAGGTGTGACATCCCCAAGTCACAAAAGAGCTAGTCATGCTAAAGGTCAAGTTAAATAACTCATAATTTTGGATCTCTGGGTCCTGCTAGCACTCGAGTGTGGGCTTAGGAAATGCCTGAACTGAACAGGCAAGACGGCCCCTGTTGAATCTTGCTTGCCTTGGCCCTTGCATGGGTAACTCTTCCGTGATTTGGCTTTCCCCACACATCTCACACCTTCTCACAAGTGACATTTTCACCCAGTGCTTGGCTTTTCTGTGGTGGGTTAAGTGTCTGCACACATTTACGTCATCAATTTCCCAGTGTGAGGATGACGTGGCCATACATGCTGTTGCTCTCCAGACATGCGAGAGGAGTTGAAGTGCTGCTAGGGTTCCTGCAATCTTTCCTGGGATAAATATGGATGAAAAGGATATGGCGTCACGATGTATGCCTTATGTGTCTCCATGATGCTGCTTCCTGTAGCGCCTTCTGATGGCCAGCACTTTTTTTTTTTAATCAAACTGAGTTTCCACGTGGTTCCAATGGCACCTGGTTCCTTGGAACTAAATCTTTGACCAAGTGTTGTTATTTCCTAATATTCCAGATTCACATCTGCTGATATGAGATTTCCCTGAATTCCACGGGTATACTGCATCGTGTAGCAGTGGGCTTCTGAACTTCTTTGGAGCATCGATACAGCCACCCTGATTACAATCACTGGTCCTCAGCTTATCCCATGTATGTGTGAAGCAGTCTTGCTTTAATCATCTATCATCACCTCCAGGAAGTCTTCTCTGAACTCTGGATTGAACCAACTACTTCTCTTCTGTGCTCCTGCAGCATCCACGTTTGTCTCTACCATAGCATTTCTACAATACACTACATTAATTGTTTCTGTTTATGGTATGTCTCCATACTAGAATGTGAACTCCTAAATTGTAAGGACTATATATTACTGACATCTAGCACCATGTCCTGCACAAAATAGATTTTCAGTACATGTTGATGAGCCATTGTTGAAGGTTTAGTTGAATGAGTTTGGGTGAATATTATTTCCAGGCCTGTGAATTAATTCTATTCCAGAAATTCTTTTTTGCCAGTATTACTTTGTCAGGAAATGTTATATATGGCTTGTGTTGACACTCAAATAAATAGAAGGACACACATCCAGCTAAAGCTGTTACCACAGAAAGACTAAGTAGTTTTAACACTCAAAGGGTAACTGTATTTAGCAGGTCTTGTGGAGGCCATGTGGAGGGAGATGACTGACTTCCCCCCATGCTTTCACCTTGTTAAGAGACAAGGAATTAGCAGCCACTTTGGATTGGCCTTTAGTTTGGCCTATAACTCAGTATCTTCTGACCGCATCTTCCTTAAATCCTCCCAAAAGACTCTCCTGGGATTCATACACATTATGAAATCCAACTGTCTGATATGGCATATGGATGCCTCACCCTCTATATCAGATTTCCATCCACACACCCCACAAGTGTGTTCGTGTTCCTATATTAGATACAGACTGGGAACCCCAGAGATAATCTTCTTTCCCAATTTCAACAACTTCAGCTTGCTTGAGGATAGTTCTGTTCAGCTACATAATAGAGAATGTCCTTGAGTGATTAAGTCTGGAGGAGTCTTGCATCCTGGTGGTTTGAGGGGGAAAAAAAAAAAAAAAAAGTCTTTCCAACTCTGGATCCTCTGGTTTTTGCTCTGATATTTTACTAGGGCCTCAATCTTCTCTAATTCTGAATGGTTAAGGAAGACCTTTCCAGGCCATGTTTCAGAAGAATTAACCCATGTTAGAGTGAGGCTTGGAGAGCTTTAAGGAAAAGATGTACGTAAGCCCATATTACAAAGAAACAAAATCAGCATTTAGGAAAAAGGCTCTGCTGATGAAGCATGAAACCCTGCTCAGGCCAACAGACTCTGCAAGTGGGAAAAGGATCTTGTGGCAGTTTGCCTACATGTTTCTGGGAACCATTTCTGGATGAAGGGATTGTTGAACCAGTTCTCCTTGGAAAAGAAGACTAATTGGACCAAGATGGTGGTTGGCTTGTTCTACTGGGTGCCTCACTCTCTGAGCTTCCTCTCTGAGGCTCATCACCAGCAACACTCTGAGCCCAAAAGCCTGGGTGTTGTCTCAGGGTCAGGCAAAGCCTAGTTCCAGAAACCCAGCTTGGGAGTCATGGAGAAACATTTTACTGGGTCTTTGGCTATTGCACAGAACGTTACATGACAAGGCTCTCTGTGCTCCTACTTAGGGGTAGGAAGGGTCATTCCCCAGGCCTGCAGAATTACAGGCTGCAGAGAAAGTGATCCTGATACTCTAGAGCTGGCTTCCATATCTGTATCTGTTTTGAGATGGCCTCAGCCTATGAATAGTGATGTTACTGGCTAGGAATGCCTGGGGGCGCTCACCTGGGCCCTACTACTGTGACTAACCCCCACAGACTTTTCCCCAGCCAGAACCAATGTTGTGACTGGACCAGCCTCTGTGGTTCTTATTATGATTGCAAGATGCGCCTCAGCAACAACCATCAGGAAACTTTGAAAAAAAACAAGTTTTCTTCACAGGTCCTGAAAGGTACATGGCAAGCCCAGGGCCACACAGCCAGATCATGGATAGAAAGAGAAAGAGACAGCGTGGACCTGGGGTTCTGCCTTTGTTGGAATTGAGGGTGGGGTGCCTAGTGTTTTGTGCATTCACTAGTTACTGGTGAATTTAAAACATAAGAGCAGGAATTAAGGTACTGGAAGCGAGAAGCACAGTCAGTCAAGCCCTCAATTATCTAGGTGACTGAGGACTTTCTAAAAGGAGAAATTTATGGATGGGGTGGCCTTTATCTGGTTGTGTAGGTGACAATACGTTTATTGAAGATGGATGTCTTTGAAGTGGATCCCTTGGGAATCAAAAGCTTAATATCAGGCACTTACATTATAATCAAAAAAGCTAATCCTTATGTACTTACACTACAATGTCATATGTGGCATCTTTCTGGGTGAAACCAAATAAGAGTCTATTCCTAGGTATCCCATGCTCTTGAATTGGAAGAATTAATATTGTTAAAATGGCCATACTACCCAAAGCAATCTACAGATTTACTGTTATCCCTATCAAATTACCCATGACATTTTTCACAGAACTAGAACAAGTAATCCTAAAATTTATATGAAACTGTAAAAGACCCAGAATCGCCAAAGAACTCCTGAGAAGAAAAAGCAAAGTTGGAGGCATAACACCCCCACAAGACTTCAGACAATAGTACAAAGCTACGGTAATCAAAACATCATGGTATTGGCACAAAAACAGACATATGGATTAACAGAACAGGACAGAGAGTCCAGAAATAAACCACACACCTATAGTCAATTAATATTCAACAAAGTAGGTAAGAATATACAATGGGAAAAAGACAGTCTCTTCGGCAAGTGGTGTTGGGAAAGCTGGACAGCTGCAGGTAAACCAATGAAGTTAGAACACTCCCTCACACTATACACAAAAATAAACTCAAAATGGCTTAAAGTCTTAAATATAAAACATGACACCATAAAATTCCTAGAAGAGAACATAGGCAAAACATTCTCTGACATAAATCATAGAAATGTTTTCTTAGGTCAGTCTCCCAAGGCGAAAGAAAATAAAAAATAAACAAATGGGACCTAGTCAAACTTAAAAGCTTTTGCACAGCAAAGGAAGCCATAAACAAGATGAGAAGACAACTTACAGAATGGGAGAAAATATTTGCAAATGATGCAACCAACAAGCACTTAATTTCCAAAATATATGAAAAGCTCATACAACTCAATAACTAAAAAGCCAAAACCCAATCAAAAAATGGTCAGAAGACCTAAATAGACACTTCTCCAAAGAAAACATACAGATGGCCAATAGGCACATGAAAAGATTCTCAACACTGTTAATTATTAGAGAAATTCAAGTAAAAACTATAGTGAGATATCTCTTAACACCAGTCAGAATGGTCATCACCAAAAAGTCTACAAATAATAAATACTGGAGAGGGTGTGGAGAAAAGGGAACCCTCCTGCACTGTTGGTGGGAATGTAAATTGGTGCAGCCATTATGGAGGACAGTAGGGAGGTTCCTTAAACTAAAAAGAGATCTACCATCTACCATATGATCCAGCAATCCCACTTCTGGACATGTATCCAGAAAAGATGAAAACTCTAATTCAAAAAGATACATGCACTCCAACGTTCATAGCAGACTATTTACAGTAGCCAAGACATGGAAGCAACCTAAATGAACGTCCTTCAACAGATGAATGGATAAAGAAGATGTGGGGGGTGTGTGTGTATATATATATATATATATATATATACACACACACACAGAGATATATGTATATGTATATATATGATGGAATATTATTAAGCCATAAAATGAATGAAATTCTGCCATTTGCAGCAACATGGATGGACCTAGAGATTACCATATTAAGTGAAGTAAGTCAGAAAGAGTGACAAATATCATATGATATCACTTACACGTGGAATCTAAAATGTGACACAAATGACCTTATTTACAAAATAGAAACAGACTCGCGGACATAGAAAACAAACTTATGGTTACCAAAGGGGAAAGGTGGTGTTGGGGGGAATAAATGAGGAGTTTGGTATTAGTAGATACAAACTACTAATATGAAATAGATAAACAACAAGGTCCTACTGTATAGCACAGGGAACTGTATTCAATATCTTATAACAAACTATAATAGAAAAGAATCTGAAAAAGAATATATATATACATATATATATATACACACACACACACACACATATATATATGACTGAATCACTTTGCTGTACACCAGAAAATACAACATTGTAAATCAACCATACTTCAATTAAAAAAGAAAAAAGAGGCTATTCCTTCTATACTATAAGCTCTCTAGGGCAGAGAACATGACTTATCTATAGCATTCTCAGCATTTTGCCCAAGTAAATAAATATAAAAACAAAGAAATGAAAAAGCCTGCTGTAATTAAGTAACATATTAATTAATAGTGCAGGTTCTGAATGGGACAGCTTGAGCGTGCCCTTGGGCAAGATTCTTAGCTTCTCTGTATATTTTCTCTTACCTACAATATGGGAATAATAATAATAGTATCTATCATGTAAGATTATTGTTCAGAATTAAATAAGATGATGTATGTAAAGCACTTAGCTGGCATGTAATAAGCACTTGATAAATATTTCTTGCTTTATAGTTATTACCACTTGAGAAAATCTCATTCTGCATTTTGTAAATCCTCAAGATGTTTTAGGAGAATGGGAAGGAACTCCTATTGAAAGATATATCTTAATGATGAACTGAACCCTAATGGGGTAAAGTCAACTTCTCCGGGTTGTTTTGCAAAACATTTGAGTAGCTGGGACCAGAAGCTAGCCCTCTCTTTATCTGCTGGGTTTATAGGAAAAGCAGATCTTAGAAAATAAGCCTAGACTGGCTTAGGGGCTTGCAGAGACTCCTAAGTCATACCTAACAAATCTGTTTCCTTTCCTTCCTAGGTACTCAACTAGACTGTATTTCCCAGGTTCTCCTGCAGTTAGGCGTGGTTAGAGTTCTAACCAAAAAATGGGGAGGAAGTCATGTAACCAATTCCAAGCCAGGCATATAAATATTTCCCATGTTCAAGTTTCCATTCTTCCTCCATCTGCTACCTGAATGGAAAGGTATCAAGCTATGTGTTGAAGATAGTGGAATTTGGAAGGAGCCTGGTTCTCAGAATCACTGCTTGGAGAAGAGCCACCTAACCAGGAAGCCCATGCAGATTGTGAGATGAGTGAGAAATAAACATTAACTTGTTAATATTTGGGGGTTTATCTGTTACATCATCTAGAGACAGCTTAAGGGGGATTTTACCTGCCCATGGGTGAAAGAGGAATGTACAGTGTGGCAAGACAGGGAGAGCTCCAAGATTCCTCTTCATGGCCAGGAACTTCTCCTAGAACGAGAATTGCAGGAGGGTTGCCTTGGCCATCCTTTGGCAGCTCACTTTATCTGTTTTGGCTTTATTGAATAAAAGTACTAAAAAGGACTCAAAATCTCTTTGGTTTTCTGTGCTTATACTGGGCCTGCATTAAAGTTTAATAAAAGCAAAAAGTATGAGTAGGAAGCATCTGTAGTAGGAAATGCCGTTAGGTTGACCCATAAAACATGAGTGCTAGGAGCAGTTGTAGGGATGGAAAATTTACTCTTACCTTCTGGGTTCTTTAGCTGATTTAATAATTAAATTGACATAAGACAGATTAACAGAAGCAAAACAAATTTAATTCTGTCTGTACAGAAGCCCCCAGAGATATGAGACTAAAGGGCAAGTAGGGCAATTGAGGCTTACATGACCTCCTGAGCTAAAGAATGTCCTAGGAGCCTGGAGCTTCAAAGGGGAGGAGGGTAACTCACTGAAAGGTAAGAACAGCTGATGTCTGGTAGTTAGAAGTTTGCCCTGCCATGCAGGTAATCAGATAAAACAAGATGTCTCTGATAATGTTTTTGGTTTTTTTTCTTTCTGGTACAGGCCCCCTATTTAACTCATTTAGGTAATTAAGGGAGAGGTAAAAGTTTTTTCCCCAATCTGCTGGGTCTTGCTTGCCTTCAGCTGAAAATAATCCACTCGCCAAAGTGGCATATTTTGGGGTGGCATATTCTGCTCCCCTTCACAGTAGAAATGAGCTAAGAAGGAAAACATGATCTATGTTTTCTCAGCCTTAAGCAGCAAGTTTCACCTCTCTCCATCTCGTGTGGCACTGCTTTGCCTGGCTGAAGAAAGCAAAGGGCTCTGTGCAGAGCTGTATACAAGGAGCATGGCACCTGAACCTAACCCTGGGGACCTGGTGGGGTGGGCTGGGAGTGTTGGGGGGATGTAACTTGACTCCTCGATCACCCCCTAGTCCCCACTGGTCCTTTCCAGAGTGAAGGTTCCCACTGAGACACTGGATGGAATCCTGAACTGCCCAAGTTAGAGTGTTGGGCTGCACCCCACAGGCTTACAAGGCCTGTGCTTGCCCATCCTTAAGACCGAAGAAAGAGCCCGGAGTCAGCGACAGAGACATCAATGGTTTAACGGATGGGAGCGCTTACCTGTCTGAAGCAAGGTCCTGGGTTGACTGTGTGCGGTAGAGGGTCTGGCAAGTGATGGCGGCAGGCTTCACTCCCCGGGGGAGGGGAGGGGAGGGGTACCAGTTATAGGAGGAATTGATGTCAGGTGGGCTCATCGGTTACCAGGGAAACCAGCGGAGGAGCTCGCCCCTTAACAACCCTTTGATAAGCATAGTGGAGGGTTCTGATCTAAAGCTAGAACAGTCCTTAGCTGGGGCCTGGGGCGAGTATGTAGGAGGTGAAGCAGGTACTGGTGAGGGGGTGGGGGAGGAGGAGGATGTCCAGAGAGCAAGAGAACAGCCATCTTGAGTGGCCTGACCACACACAGAGCTAAGACATCTCCTATCAGAAAGGGGAGTCCAGGGGCTTTCCTGGTGGCGCAGTGGTTGAGAGTCTGCCTACCGATGCAGGGGATACGGGTTCGTGCCCCGGTCCGGGAGGATCCCACTATGCCGCGGAGCGGCTGGGCCCGTGAGCCATGGCCACTGAGCCTGCGTGTCCGGAGCCTGTGCTCCGCAATGGGAGCGGACACAACAGTCAGAGGCCCGCGTACCGCCAAAAAAAAAAAAGAAAAGGGAATCCAGAGTCATGGAACTAGGAGCAGCAGGGAGAACATACGACTTAAGATTTTTGAGATTTGACTTAAGAGAGCAAACATCCTCTCCCCCAATCACACTACCATAACTCATTGTCCCATACAGAGAACACCTGTCTTTGCCATGCTACTTCCCACCCTCGCATCTGGACGCCCTCCTTTCTCCTCAATTTATGTGGTTTCCATGAATTCTGAGAAGGACAATTCAAATTCAACCTCTTCCATGAACACCTCTCTTTATTATTGACCTTATAAATCTCATTTTGGGAAAAACACAGTAGTGGAAAGGCCTTGGTTGCAGCTCTTTGTTGCATACAAGCTGTGTTAATTTTGTGCACCTTACTAAACCTCTATAAGTTTCAGTTTCCCTATCTATAAAATAGGGAATGAAATACAAATCCTACAGGGTAGTTGCGAGGATTATAGGATAACCTTGCATAATATGGAACATGTAATAAAGACTCAATGAAAATTTGCTTCGTTCTAAAGTTCTGCCCCACATATGGTCTCTACCACCAATTTAATCCTTTTATTATTCACTGTTTCATACACATATATCTTGACTCCTCGACCAGGCTGAAATCTTTCTGAAGGTAGAAATTTTTGCTATCTATTACATAGAACAGTTTTGAGAAAACTGTAGAATACTAAGCCGTATTTAGTATTTTCTTCTTCTTATTATGAATATGATTATTAATTGGTTGCTTGATCACTTGTTGTAACCTTTTAATAAAGTCAGAGAGAAGGGATGACTCTCATCCTCTACCAAGTCATGAAAATAGAACTTCATTGGGACCATGTAGAAGACAGATTCAGATCTGAAGAGCCCCTAAGTGGCCCTGGTCCCAGAAAGTCAGCAGCAGGGCTTTAGTAAATAAGTATCAGTGCTACAAAGCCTTTGGAAAGACAAAAATGCCTGGCTTCAGCTAATGCAAAACTAGCAGAGCACGTCTTCTAGTGAGGATATGGCTGCCCTTGTCATAAGCTGAAGTAAGCAAATTCTAAGATAAGGTCTTCCTTTGCACTAGCTCAAATGTCACCCACTTAGAGTAGCCCTCTTAGAAAACCCTGTCTAGATGAGCCTTGACCCTCATTCCCCAATCACTCTCTATCATCCTATTATTTTTAATTTCCTCAAAATGATTTTTGCAGTCTGAAATTATATTCTTCATTTGTTTGCTATGGCACTCACACCAGACCATGAGCTCTCTGAGAGCAGGAGCAAGTTTAATTGTTCATTTCTATGTCTTCATGTCAAGTGAGGGCAGTGACTGATAGGCATTAAAGAAGTATTTATTGAATTGAATGAATGAAGCCGGTCACAGTCATGGCCCTCTCAGGAAATCAAATCTCCAGTTGACAATCATAAGCAGAAAAGCTTTGTGAAAATGTGTCTTTGTGACTGGTTTTCCTTGAGAGGACAACTCTCCTTTAGCTTATTGAATGCAAATTGGTACAGCAGAGCTTCTCTGAAATCCTAAGTACCTACCAATGAATCAAATATGTGTCATCAGCCAAACAGCTCTGCCCTTCCATCTCAGCCCTCAAAACTTCCACTAATGATACAATATTTCATAGAAGAGGGTATTAGTCTGTAGGCTGCAAGAAGCTTCCGAATACCTCCAATTTTATTAAATTGCCAGGTTTCAATTGAGATGCTATCATTTTCCCTCCAAAACTTATTTATTGTATTGACCTTTAAAATGTTATTTCATTCTTAACCCGTCATTCCTAACTTCCATAAAAATTCTGAGCATCCTTCAAATCTCAGTCAAGTTCTACCTTCCCAGTGAAAACAATCCCAACTTCACCTTCTTACACTGAATATCTTCTTTGAATTTTCAGAGCATTTTATATCATTTGCCTCACACGCACATGACTGCCTAAAAAGTGAACTCTTTTAAGGACAAAACTATGACATGTATTTTTAAAAAACCCCTATTATGTGTAATGGATGCTGCCAAGCTAGTTTCTAAAGTAAATTTTCATTAATCTGTCACAGAATGCTATGTGAAGAACAATAAATCTTTGATAATGTGGGTCCCATTAATTTGGACTGAATTTGGCCATGTAACCATTTTGCACTATCCTTGAAAAGTGGGTTTGGCCAACAAATTCAACAGTAAGAATGACTATGTATTAGGATTCATATTGGGGCCTTGAGGATCAAAGGGGAACAAGACAGCCTTTCCTCGAAAACATGAGCATCTTAACTCAAAGAAGAATAATCTTTCAATAGCCCTTCGTATGCGATCATTGTGCCAATTGAAACAAAATTTCACCATTTCATTAAAGATAATTGGGTAGAGTATATTCTTGACAATTCTTTATCCAGTTTGTGTTAAAATAAATATTTTTATTACTTTCTCAGTTGCAGGTAGAAATGTATGCTACAATTCAAATGTAACCAACTTAGATTGTTCTAATTCATCCAAATTATAGAAATTACCTATACTTAAAACTCTTAAATGATTATTGCTCTTTAATAGGAAATAATAAATAAAATAAGAAATTATTATTCTTACTGTTCAATGAAAATATGGAGGTTCTGTGTTGAGTTTGCTGCTCAACGTATCATGCTTATCTATTACCTAAAACCTCAAACACTGGTAGACCAGTGAACAATATTTGGTATGCTGCTAAGTCAGTAAGAAATAACAATAAGCTTCATATGTAGTTGGTCTCGGTCTACCGTTACGAAGCGAAGTGTTGACTGCAAGGTTTTCAAATAGCAGTGTCGTTTTAAGTTTTGAGATGTCGCCCAGAGAGTTTACAATCCATGAAGATACTCAATCAGCTACTGTCCCGGCTATTTTAGCAACAATCTGATGGCTAATGGAATTAACTGGCATGCCACTCTTTAAAGTTATTCATAAAACCAAAGCAATGACTAATTAAAGTTTTTGCTTTCCCAACCCAAGCTCCATTTCCAGTGAAAGAGTATGGTGGTCCAGCAGCCTCACCCTCCCCAAATCAAACCCTGGTGAAATGGGTCAGTGGGCTTCCAGTGTAACTGTCCACTGGGAAACAGTCTGAGGCAGGTGTAAGAGCAGGAGATTTTAAGTCCTGGCTCTGCTGCTTCCCAGCCACGTTTACGTATAGACAGGTCCCAGGTTTTATAATCCTAGTCTCCCATTTGCAAAACAATACGTCCTGCCCAACCACTGTGAAAATGCTTACAAATGGAATAGCCCTGGGCACTTTATTAGTCTCTTATATAAATCGTCATTTGATGCATGACAACTCAAAATCACTCCTCCTGCGCTGGGTGGCACATTCAAGGGGGAGAGTATATATTTATGATTAAACACCCTAATCTGAGGTCCTAACCCAGCCTCAGAGACACTTTTGCCCCAACGCCTCAGAATTCTTTCTTGGTGGTCCGCGGGCGTCCTGAGACTGCTGGGGCTCCAGCAGAAAGGCATCATGTCAAATTACCAGCTCAATCACTTGCTACCTGAGGGCCTTGGTCCATTACTTTACCTTTTTAAAGTTGGTTTCCAAATCTATAAAATGATAATAAAAATAACACCTACCGCAAAATTGTGGGAGGATTCACGTTAAGACACATGGTATGCTATCTGGCACTTAGCGACGATGAGGATTGCTATTAGACTCACAGGTTTTTGCAGCTAACATGAAAGTGGGTATCCCACTAGAGTCACACCTGGTTTCAAGTCCTAGTTCCCTCTCTGAGTGGCTGTGTGGACCTGGATAATTCACTCAGTCCCTCTGGAGCTTAGTAACTAATCATAACATGAGGACGATAATATATACTTCATGTGTTCTGAATAAAGATCATGTTACATGGTAGAGATGAGAGTGCTGTGCTTATTGTAAAGCACAATGTAAAGGCATCGGCTGCTGCTTGCTTTTTCCATATGAACGAACACACAGAAAACAATTGCAAAGATTTTATTTAGCGGCTTTCTGTGCTTGGCACTTAGAAACAGAGTTCCGTGCATAAGGGCAAATTTTTATACACCTTTCCTTCATACATATTTTACATACCCTTTTTATTGCCCCCTTTTTTAATATTCATAATACTGGATTCCCCACTAGGCACATAAATACATTTATCTACAACACCTCAAAACCAAAACTCTTAATAATATCTGTATTCTTTTACTTGGTATTATTTGCATTTCCACACCACTTAGAAAGTTTAGCTTGTACCAAACTTCACTTGTTTTCTTATCATTAAAGGATTTGAAGGGGAAGGGAAAGATGAAGGAAAAAAATCCAAAACTTCAAAATTGCAATGAACTATTTAAAAAAAAAAAAGGTAATCTAAGGGCAGGTCGAAGGATGTAGAAGACCCATCTGCAATTCTCTGGAACATGACAGGACTCCTCCTGCCACAGGGGTGATGGGCAGGTGATCCAGGTCAGGCGTCCGAACCTGGCATTCGGAAGGCCAGACCTCCATTTGTCACCTCTGTTCTTGGTATCATCTGTCGGGATTATAAAACCCTTCCTTCCTCACACTCCTTCTACTTCCTTTCCCCTGCCAGGCTGCATGCTCTGGAATCGGCACTTCCTGTGTGGCGCCCCTCTCTTCTGGATCACAATGGTCAGAACTGTGGCATGAAGACGCATTCCTTGCCCCGGTGCTTCTCACCAGTGCTCTGACCATGCAGTGTCCCAGAGAGGTTTACTCCTCATTGACTTCATGGTTCCTTCCATAACCTGTGGGGGAGAGGGGGAGAAACAAACCCAAACCACATTTCCTTGGTGAATTAAAACTCTCATCGTTGCTCTCACTTCATCATTCAGTCTTGCTCTCCACCTCTCTCTTGGTCTCTGTTCGTTCTTCTTTCTCTCTCTCTCTCTCTCTCTCTCTCATCTGCTCTTACTCCCCTTTTCACAGGCACCACTGGGAACATCAATGACAGCACACCAATTGAAGAGAGCCAATGTTCAAAAGCAATCTTTCTCAGGAAGCCCGGTCCAGTTGTAGTACTGATGTCTTTCCACCCTCACTGACCGGAAGGGGTTCCAGGATACACGGTTCATTCCAGAAACAGGGTAAGCTGCAGAGGAGAAACGTTGGCAGCTACTGCGGGCCCAGTCCATCTACTGTTGTACCTAGACACATTTTTGGTGAAAGCACCCATGCTGGGCTTCCCTCCACAGAGTTCACCCAGTTCCGAGTCAGTGTGCACGTATGTTTGTGTATGGATGAGTTTGTGTATGAATATATATGTATGTGTGTATGTATGCATGCACATATTATGTGTGTATGTATGTATGTATAGACCTGTATTTGTGTGTGGGTAATTTTCATGACTGCTACATGCTAGCATCTCCCTTAACATTATTATAAAATGATTATTCAGTTTCTTCAAAGGCCACTCTGGGGAGACGATGCTTTATAAAACTAAGATTTGGGAAGGCAAGAGAATGGCCACTGAGTCAGAGATGATTCCACCACAAGTATCCTTCAGTGGCTTAAATGTCTCTTGTTCTTGGGTATGTGCTTTCCTCCTCCAGTAAAAAAATACTAATAATAATAATACACAGTTCCTGTTTTTCAAAGGCGTTGGGCTCCCAAAGAGGAGGATCTGCCCATGGAGACTCTGGGGCCTTGGCTGCTGTAGGCTCCGTGGTGCTAGGACTGGCCACTAAACCATGTGAACGGACATCTGGGAGGAGGAGCCTGGGACGGCCCCATACTGCCGGCCATCACAGGTGTTAGCTGCCTGCTGATTATTGGCTGAGGGGCTAATCATGTGCATGCCATGCTCCATCCCTGTAGGCAGGTACTGCCTCTCTCCAAAGGCCCCATTGGAAGGAGAAGAACAGAGTAAAGTGCTTTGAGAGGTGCTCAGTTTTTCTGGGCTTGCAGCTAGCCTTGGGGAAGTGGGGAAATTGTATCCATAGAGATTATAAGGGTTGTGGAGAGAGAAGGCATTGTAGGAGCTCTGCTGCATGTGGCTGCCCCCGAACATGTGTGGTGATGAGGAGCTGGACGCTGCATTGCCTGCCTGCATGACATACTGAAACTGGGAAGTGGGGAAGGACCCCAGCTGGCCACCGTAGGCTTCCATCTTGCTGTTGCTAGGCAACGAGGAAGGAGTAGGTATTCCTGAGATCAGGGATGGAGTCCTCTGGGGCATGAAGGTTTCGGAGGGCTGAGGGGCTGAAGCAGTGCCACTCTGGAGCCTGTTGTAGCCACTGTCACTCAGCCCTGGGTAGCTCTGCAAGGCAGCCATGTTGCTTCGGGCACATGGTGGGTAATCAGAGAGGTTTAGGTTACACAGCTGGCTCTCTCGGCAGCCCACGTTGAAAGTGTTGGGGGCCAGATGAAATGTTGGAGGAGAACAGGATGGAGATAAAAGATGAGAAGAAGCTGAAGGGGATGGTGTCCCAGTGCTGGAGGTGGTTGGGGAAGTGCCTGTGCTGCCTCCTGAAAAATAAAACATAAATACCGTTGAGACATGAGAATCACCTGAAGGGCTTGTTAAAACACAGATCGCTGATTCTACCCCAGAGTTTCGAATTCTGTAGGTCTGGGACAGGGCCCGAGAATTCGCAACAAGTTCTCAGATGATACTGAGGCTGCTGGTCCAAGGACCACTCTTTGGCTAGAGGATGTCCAGGTCCCTTTTATCTCCTAAAATACCTGAATTTGTATTTGAGAGAGTTGTTCTAATAACCTGGGGATATTAGAACTGGGTTGGTGGCCGATGCACCAACAGACAAAGGGCCAGTTTAACCCAGTCTACTTCAAATGTGTTCTCAGGTAATTTAAGAAGGTCAAAAATGACCTTTCCAAGCCTCCCCTTTACTGGGCTGGGGAGCAGCAGTGCTGCACCCACTTCCTTTCTCATCTACTGGAAGTTGACGGCAGTGGTGAGTGTCAGGGTTACTGGACCTTTCATGTGAATTCCAGAATGGGCAGCTACTTTGTCTTCCATAGGGCATCTCCCACGATGGAATTTCTCTATCAGGGCAAGGTTGGGACTTGGCCAGAATTGTTGAGCACTGTGATTCTCAAGGAGCATCTTATCCTTTAGGTCACCCACAACTCATGCAGGGGGTCCTAGAACATGAGCTGCTATACAAGGGGAAAGGAACTTTTAAGTAGAAGGGAGCAGGAATAAGGTTTTTAACAGTGAGAAAAAATGTGAATAAAATCATCAGGATTCCAGAAATATAGGGACACAAAGAAACCATCCACAGTGTACCAAGGAGGAAGGTCCAGGTGTGCAAGCTGAGAGGCAGATACCTCAAAGAGAAACCCAAAGCTAAGTTTTAGCACAGGAAAAAAACAAAAAGCCTTAGCCTACCTCCACAGATATTGTAGCAGTTTTGGCTGTAGAAATACAAATTTAGCTCTTGTTAATGGTTTTTTTCAGAGTTAAAGTTTTCACAAAGCCCAACCAATATCATCTCTTGCTTGGTCAAAAGAATTTCCCCAATGAACTTCCAAGGTAGAACTGGATTTAGATATAAACAGCTCCTGATTTCAGAATCATTTCAGGAAATTCTCCTTCTCTGTTTCTTGTTTATATCTTAAATTCCCTTAAGAGAAGTAAAAAGATTTTTATTCCACAAATTGAGATATGGCCAACATTGTAAATACCATTGGAGAAGTAAGCCAGCACTGACCATGGAAGGGAGGGCATCAAGCCTGATTCTAGGTTCACTGGCCTCCATCCAGCTCCTGACCACAGGCAAGGCAGGCTACATCTTAAATCTCCTCCTCTGTGAAACAAGGGCTCCAACTGATAGGATTCCGTTTCTGTCCTTCTCAGAGTTTATGTCTGAGGATTAAATTTCTGCTAAAGTGTGAATGGCCAGTAACAAGTACTTTCCGAGGAATCATTTAAGCATGAGGAAGTTCTTGAAGGGGAAAGCTAAGGATAATGGAAAACACACTTCTTGTTTTTGTACCACTGAACAGCCTAGCCTACGGTGACTTAACGCGAAGCTCAGGGGTTCATTTTCTGCCAGCGTGGGGTTCCTCTCTGAGATGTCCTACACATTTTCTCCCTCTTCCACCCTAAATGCCAGGCACTTCAGTGAAATAAGTGCTATGGCACAAATAGAGAAACTCAACTCCAGCTGTAAAGAGATTTGTGTTTTATGGGATGTGTATCTAGTCTCCTCTCTTTGAAAGTCCGTCCTTGCCCTCCCAGATCTGGTGTTTATGTGGTCTTGGAGGAGACCCCCTGTTCAGCACGCTGCACGGTCCCGTTATAGGTATGCTCCATCAGGCCCGAGCCCTAGCCCTGCAGCAGGAAGTGCAAGATGGAGCAGATGACTTTTTACAACCCTAAATGGTTTTCTCGGATGGCCCAAGATGGAACGAATGGTACTGATTTAAGGCCTCAATTGGTTTCACTAGAAAAAAATAAGACGGGAACTATTAACAAGTTACAGGGATTTCTGCTGAGCAGATGAGAGGCACATGTTAAAAAGTTTGTAGTCAGCTTGCTTTGGCTTTCAAATGACACTCACTGGAAATGAGACTTGGTAGCCTGCTGAGCTTCAGGGGGAGAGAGTGCCCATAGGAGCTAGTGTTTGAAGAGGGAGAGCAAGCCTGCCCAAGAGAAGGTCACATGGCTTCCATTCCCTTTGAAGAAGTGCTCTTATGCACGTAAAATACTCAGTACAGATAACAGCCATTTTTCAAAGTCCACACAGAGAGAGAAACTATGGCACTCGTTTATGCAGAGAAGCAAACCGAGATACTGAGAAGTCTTTACTCTCTTACGATCTAACAGCTTGTCAGCTGTTAAACAAGATTGGGCGTGCAGGCCAAGTGCTAAATAAGCAGAAGGAGGCAGGCTGCCCTCCCTGTGCACTTCAACACAGCTGCGTAGAGGCCTCTCGTCCCAGAAGAGCCAGGGCCGAGCGGGAGGCCAGGCCACTCTGATACAGAGGGGTCAGAGCTGCCTCTCAAAGGAAAGCAGGCCTCCCTTTCCTGCGCGGCCTTCTCTTCTTTCCCTTATTCCCCTCTGTGCTCACTGGGTCCGGAAGGCTCTACGAGTCTTGATTTAAACTTCATTAAATGGATGAATGTGGACTACAGAGTCAGACAAGCCCAGTACTAATCCCAGCTGTCTTACTGATTATGGAACCTTAGCAAGTGAGCCTCTCCATATAAATGGAATTTTGAATATTGACCTTGTAAGCATGTATTGAGAGTTAGATGAAATAATACAGATTACAAAGTGCACACAGGCATAAAAATGTGTTTCCTTTTCTATCAGTGAAGAAGGAGTGAAGGAAGGGGAAAGGCATCTTAGGGCATTTGGGTCCTAATGGGGATGGCTGTGGGGTGTTGGCCTCTGTCCATGGAGATGAACATCTCAGCCTCTCCACACTCTGGGGAGCATCATGTCACAGCCAACTGCCTGGATGTAACAGGCTACAGGAGCCTTCAGAACTGTGAATGATGGAGAACTGGACACCCATCGGGCCCATATCCCCAAGGCTAATCCAACTCTGTTTCCTTTCCAAACTATCGGCCCCTGTCCCCTCACTCCCCACCTGGGACGGAAATCAGATGCCCCATGTCTCCATCTCTTCTCAGATCAGATCAAGCAAAGTGGAATTGAACACAAACAGGTAGGTTGGCGTCTTTCCCACTATCCTCAGAGGTCTTAATCCACATCTGAGAGGTGACTAAAATGTAATGCTCTAAGTAGCTGAAAACTCTCCAGCCTTGCAGGACCCATCCTCCACCACCGCACTTCCCTGCATCCTATTTTACCCATGGCCCAAAGTGAGAAGGTACCCGAAATTCGTATTCAACATTAACTTGCTCCAATATCCAAAGCTAACAGTCAAAATGACCAAAAAGAATACATGTTTAGCAGCGATTCCATACAAGGGCAATAACCTAGAATAGACTTGTGTACCATGAAGACAAATTAAATGTGACCATGAAAATCCTGAATACCAAACCTGCTGACTTCTGCATCTTTAGATTGATCACTTCCAGACTGTAACATGGAGGCTTTCACGTACAGTTCCCTTTTGGGTTTATTTTGTTGTGCTTTCCGCCCCCTCACCAAAAAAAAAAAAAAAAAAAAAAATTCGAAACACAGTGAAACAAAACCCCATCTGGGCTAGCGAAGAATAAATCTCCATGTAATTGCTTGGTGCCACGAACCACACTCTTCTGTCATAGAACTTGATGGCATCTGTCCTTGAGTAGCCTTCTTCAAGGCTTTCAAACAGGTAAGAGGTAATATGTCAGCACTCTATGGACCAATCCCAGGGAAAACCCAGAGGCCAAAAAGTTTAATGATCAGAGCCCAGTTCATCCCAACTAAGGAATTCCCCTTCGTTGAAATAAGTACCCTTCTCAAAATGCAAATGTGAAACATTATAGTGCTAATGGGAATTGCGTGCTTTCAATCCTAGAAAGATTCCTAGTGCATCCTTCTCCATAAAATTTAAAGATATGCATAGATCCAAACCTCCTCCCTTTAGAACAGCTTTTAATATATTCACCCGTTCTCATTTTTCACATTGGTTCTCTGGGTTCTGAGTCTCTCTGCTTCTTCAATGGCCCTATTTTACACCTATCATAGGTGGAATACCTATTGATAGGTATGGCTAATGATACCTATTGATAGGTATGGCTAATACCTAATGATAGCAATGGCCCTATCATTACACCTATCATAGGTGGAATACCTACTGATAGGTATGGCTAATGATACCTATTGATAGGTATGGCTAATACCTAATGATAGCAATGGCCCTATCATTACACCTATCATAGGTGGAATACCCCCCCACTTTTTCACTTTCCATTAACTTGCTTGTTTTCTCTGCTACTTGTTTTACTGCCTTCCCTGCTGCGGTTTACATCTGTTGTTATTGTCATTTAGAACTAGTCTGCCTCTCTCCTGGCAACAGTACCATTTTCCCACTGAGAGACACCCCCTTTCCCACTCTCACCCCTTCACCTGTACTTCCAGGGAAGGCATGTGACGCATGCCTGGACAGTCTAAGCATCCCCACACCCTGCCACAGCAATTAATTCAATGGTATCCCAATTAGAGTCAGTGAGACTCAGTGAGATTTTGCTGGAAATCTTGAGAGAGAGGCACATGACCCTTGCCATCCGATTTAAGCCTAAAAAGATGCAGGTGCCAGGGATGCTGGTAGCTATGTCACCACCCTGGGGAGCCCGAGAATGAAGTCAGGTGAGAGATGATAATGGTTTGGAGTGGGGTGGTAGCAAGGGAGACTAGAGACGTGGGCAGAATCAAGAACCTGGTAAAGGTTGGATATGGTGGGTAAGGAGGGAGGCAACCGTCTAAGGTGATTAATGGATAGTGGCGTCCTTCCCCCAGGAGAGGGCGCCAAGTCTGTGAGGTAAATCATGGACTCCATTTTGGACGCATTGAGCATAAGGGACTTCGGGCCCAAATAGAATATGTAACCAATAACCATTTGCCTTAATAGACTGAATTGAGATACTCTCCCCTCCTTGTCAAGGCCTCCTCACAGGCATTATTCCTTGTCTCAGGGATAAACGAGACCAGCATAAGTTGGCTACCTTTGAAACATTATAATGATCACACAGTAGTTCAAAGACTCCGTTCCCAATCTTTTTACTACTATGAATTTGCTCAGTATTTGCTATCTTTCACTGACCAACCTCTAATTAACACAAATCAAACTGATGAAAATCCCAACACCAACAGAGACCTTCATGATCCTAATTTTTAACTGCCTGACAAACATTAAAAGACGCAAAGGTGTTGAAATCTAGTGACGTCTACCACCAGTTGAGGAGAAGGGAGGCCTTCTGTAAATGGCAGGTCTCCTTCTATCCACAGATGGAGACATATGATCAGCTTTGGTGTTCTGGTCCAGGATGGTTCCTTTTCTCACAACAGTTGTCAGATCACTTGGAGATGCCACCCACAAAGACTCTCAGTTTTGGTTATGCAAATAGCTCCACTGTATGTATATATATATAGATATAGATAGATAGATATATAGATATATATATATCATCAGAACAACCTCATAGCAACATCAGGATATCATCCGAACAATAGGATTGAACTTGGCTCTTATTTCTTTTTACGTCTTCGTCTGTGTCACCTCACTCCACTTCTGCCAGCATAACTTACTTGTTTAGTTCATTTTGTCCTGCCACAAGTAGTGTTCAGGAAAAAGCCATTCCTGAAATATAATTCCTATCTCCAGCCTCTCCAACAGTCTAAACTCCTTGCTGATTCTAAATGAAGATGTCTGAAAATAAAACCATACACTTGACTTCATCAAAATGAAATATGGACCTACTATTTAGAGTTAACAGTCAAGTTGCTGACACTAAGCCATCAATTGGATGAGTGAGCTAATTGTGCGTGTGTGTGTGTGTGTGTGTGTGTGTTAAGTAAAAAGGAAGAACGTGTGGTGGAAAGGAAAGGGCCCAGTAAGGCAGGAGATCCTCTTTGGAGTTCTCAACTTAGTTCTGCCACCACTTAACTGCAGATATGTTACTAGGCTGCTCTATGCCTCAGTTTACTTTTGTGTTAAAGGCAGAGGAAAATGAATCCCACGCATTCTTCTCCATCAGAGAAAACAACTTTATAGAGCATCCATTCAATATGTTTTTGAAAATAGAAGGATTTGGACTTTTTTAAAACCATGGCTAATTCACCTAAGCACATTCCTTGAAATTTTATCAACAGATGGGTCTCAATGAAAGAGAAATTACAATGACAGCAAAGGCAAGAGGGGAAAAGCACCCTGAACTTCACTCCAGCAGAATGGCTGATCCAGTGTCCAGTAGCAGTAACAGCACAAAACTGTCCCAGGGCCACGTGTTTGACATCCAGATATTCATGTGCTTGAAGCAATGAGGTAATGTGGACACCTGGGTGGGTTGGTCACTTTGGATCTTCGGTTTGGTGCCAACACTGCCAATACTCTCTTCACCAAAAGGGAGTTACTACAAAAATCAGTCTGCCACTGAAGCGTCCACTAGACGCTCACCACTCTTTACGTCTTCTAAGACACAGGACAGTTCGACACAGATGGCTGTGTCTCTTTTCTTCATTTTATGACTGATACTGTCCAGAGTTACTGGAACTCTCAGTTTTTAAAGGAAGAGGGAATGGGTGTTGTTGCTTTTACATCCTTTGCTAACGTCAAGAAACCAAGCCACATATTTTTTAATAATGAGAATCTGGATCAAGTTCAGTGTATAGTTCAAAAATGTATTCCAATTAAACTATTTAATAGAGTCTTGGCTTTTCCTCTAGCCCCATTTCACCACCATATGTATCCAATAATTCCACACTCATTTCCCCCCATCAGCATAAAAAGGGACTCAGTGAATAAGTGTGACATTTTGGTCTGAAAGTTCAGTTTCTCTTAAACCATTGTTTCCCACATGTCAATAATAAGTCTTCAGATCAATAAATTTTCAATAGAAGCACCATGAAACCTGCTATGCTGTACACCTTAGCAATGCAGGCTCCCCTGCCGCTTCCCCATGCATGCACCTGCCCAGTGGGTCCACATGCTGGTGAAATGCAGGTAGCCATCCACAACTATCACTCCACATCTGTATCCACGCACATTTCAGGTGGCTGTGCTCCAAGATTTAATCAGATAGTGACCCTGCCTACCTGAGCCACAGTGCCACCAAGTGACCTCATTCATTGTTCATTAAGTACTTCCTGGGTTCCGGGCCCTGGAGTAGATTTTGGGGACACAGCAGTGAACACAATGTCGCCACCAATGCTTGCTCTCAGGAACTGGCAATATCCCTGCCCACCGTCTCGTACCAGCCTCTGTGATACAAACCCCTGCTTAGCTAGAGCTTGGAGAGTCAACACATAAAGCAAAGGCAGATGAGCAAGAAGCCACCTCAGAAATAAATAGGGTCAAGTAAGTGTCTTTGCATGACACGTTTTCATTTATAAAGCATGTTTATATATTAAATATATTAAATGCATTTACAAATGCATATATTGGGGCTTCCCTGGTGGCGCAGTGGTTGAGAGTCCGCCTGCCGATGCAGGGGACACGGGTTCGTGCCCCGGTCTGGGAGGATCCCACATGCCACGGAGCAGCTGGGCCCGTGAGCCATGGCTGCCGAGCCTGCGCGTCCGGAGCCTGAGCTCCACAGCGGGAGAGGCCACAACAGTGAGAGGCCCGCGTACCGCAAAAAATAATAATAATAATAATAAATGCATATATTAAATAAAGCATGTTATATATTAAATTCTTCACAAAAAAGAATTATCCCTCTTTGGGGTGAGGAAATGGACTCAAGAGTAGAAGTAACTTGCCAAGGGTATATAGAGGGTTAGTGGCCATCAAAGACGAAGGCCCAGATTTCCTGACTTCCCTAAACCTCTGCCCTCTTAAGGGCCACGAGGGCATCAAAGCCACAGTGACACCCTGAATACATATGGACCCTGCTTCTATGACAGCATTATGAGGAGCAAGTCGCTTCATACGAAGGGCTTCCATTTCTCCTCCACTTATTAAAAAAAGAGATGGAAATTCTGGATCCCTTGCCTCCCCGGATCCCCGTGAAGATGTATGGTCTAATCATGTTCTGAATAATTATTAATCAGAACAGCAATATTTCCTGTCCCCGGTGCATTTTCTTCTCAGTTACATAAGGGGAATGAAGACAGTGATGACGTTGATGATGACAATGACAGTTAGCATGTACTGAGGGCTCACTGTGTTTTTAAATGCATTATCTCATTTAATCCTCACAAGAATTTTATTATATTCTCCCACTATACAGATGAGAAAACTAAATGTCAGAAAGGATGAGGGACTTGGCCAAGGTCACCAAGCTAGGCAAGAACGGTGATAAGAGCCTAACCCAAGTTGCCTCACTCCAGAGCCGCTGCTTTTAATCACCATCTCCATCTTAACACCTGAGGGAGTTCAGTAATTCAGCTTACAAAACCTAATTTAGTGTGCAAACTGCTAGAACCTCCCTGAGAAGGGAGTATAATATAATGTGTTATCAAGTCCCAGAAGGGGCTCCTACATCACAAAGCCCCAAATTCAAAAGCTAGAACTCTATTAATGGCAATCATTTGACAGAACAGAAGGAGCTCCATCTGTAATTTTGATCCCTGTCACTTTGGGGCAAGAGGAGGGTGGAGAGGAAAACTCACAAAGTGTCTGACATTTTGGGAAGCTTTCACTTGGGTATCCAGGTGCATGGGTGCTGTGCCTTGGGAGAGCCAGTGGTTAAACTGAGAAAAGGAGTTGAAATCCACCCATGGGCCATCTGTACACATGGCCACAGGCTTCCCAACCTGAGCTGCAAGAGAAGGGAGATTAGAAACTGGATGAGAAGCACAAAGCGATGGAAGGAAAAAGTCCACTTCGCCCATGCACTTGAGATGGGTGTGGCTCCACATCAGCAAAAAAGGAGAGAGCACAAGTTACAAGATTCAGAGGGGCTTGCGGCAGCTCCCTCCCCACTGTCAGACCTGAGCGACTTATCCCCATTGTCGGGAGCTAAGTTGTTTCTCACCTACAAACTAGAATAAGAAAACCGATGAGGCTGCCATGAGTAATAAATGAAATTATTATGAAGATCTCCAAATCCCAAGGGCTACATGAACGCTTAGTGATAGAAATAATCATTTCACCACCATTACGTAACCTTGCTTTTGGGAAGGGAGAGAGAATTTGGGGTGCCAGGTGAAATGCTGCCTCTGAAACCTGCTTATTTGCACAAGTGGTGATGCCTTGGTTATTTACGGAGCTACCCAGTTCTCTTCATTCCAGGAGAGTCGGTGTAACTCGTGGCTTGGCTTGGGGCCAGATGTGCTATATTCAGTTCAGCTCCCATTCCCTCCCCGGCGCTGCCTCTAAGCAGAGGCCTTGCCCAGGGCTTTACCTTGCTGCTTTTGCATGGTGGTGAAATCTTCAAAGGTGAGTGTGCGCACAGGGGGTCTCCAGAATGCATAAGTCTCCATGATGGCTTCCAGTCCGGTTCTACACAGAGAAAAGCCAGCAAAGGAAGTTGTAAATAATCCCAAGAAATGCATGGACTTTAAAAAAAAACATCCTTAAGTGGTTTGTCTGAGAAGCGGTATATGCATAGACACTGAGCGATACCACCACCAGGGTAAATTAGTCTGGAAGAGCACAGGTACAGATGCCACTGGATTGCAAGAAAAAGAAGAAATTAACCCAATTCAGATTATCTGCAAGCAAGTCAGAGCTATGATGGAATTTCACTCCAACCTTTCTTCAGAGAAGGTTTGGTCTGCATGAAAAAAAAATGTTAAGTGTGTTAAAGGTCAAGGTCACTGGTAGCATGAATAGAGTTGAGCAGGGAAGCACTGACCATTCCTCTAGCACAGAATGATGTGATCATCATTACCACAACACATTGACACAGCCCGTCCCAGAGTCCACTCCACCACCGGGTATGTGGAGTCAATGAAACTGTCATATTACTGCGCCTTGAAAGGCTTCTTAAATCCTCTTAAACAGAGACAAGCACCATAACAGAAATAGGAGAGGTAAGCACTCAAATATACTTGAGTTTCTGCTGCAACAAGAAATACCTACCTGAAGGCACAAAGAGGGTTTGGTCCCGGAAATTATACCTCAAACAAAAAGACCAATACATTTCTGCAAATGTTTATCTGTATTTCGTAATATAATAACCAAACTGGTCTTTGAGAGTCATGTACTTGGGACTTTAGGAAACATCCAGTATTTTACCAATGTATTACTTTAAGGCTTCTGTTTCATTGACACTAGAAATCCCATTAATTGAACTATGTGCACACTGCCTAATTTATCCTTCAATAAATTCTCTCTATCATATATATGTATATATATATATATATGAGATGTTGATGAACATTGTTTTAACATAATTATCCAGGCTATCTGGATTATCTTAGACATATTCTCGCTGATATTCTGTATCCTCAAAACAGAATATTGGTTGGTGCCTTGTTTGAAGCTTTGAACACAGCTTCTGATTATTGACTCCTCTTTGAAACTAACTGCTTCACTTCTAGCTAAGTGGAAAGAGGGGAAGTTAGGGTAGAGGAAGGTAGGAGAAGGAGGGTGGAGAAGAGTAGGTGGCCTAAGTCCTTTCATTGCAAAGTTGCTGGAAAGTAACATGGTGTCCCTTCCTGGAAAAGACAAGCTTTCCCTCTTGAGATGAAACTTATCCTGCCTGTTCTTCTCCCTAGGTAATACACTTCCAGCATTCTCTTCAGTCTGGCACAGCAAGAATAAAGTGAGAAGCTTTACTTTAAGTGAGAACAAATAGCCCTTCCTTATAAATGACTATAAGGTCCCCTGAGGTTCTTCTGTGATGAGCTGCTGATACACTGATTGGCTCTTTGTGTTGGAAAATTTCCTCTCTGAACTGGCCTTACTTGCACAGTTAACTTTCTAAAGTCTCCCCTGGAATCTTGGAGGCTTTAAATACACCAATGTTGGCAAATTAAACTCTGTATTTTTAGAAGAGGTTGAGAGGAGAGGGTGTTGCATGGTGTTTATTAGCTGTTAATCTGTTAAAAGTAGGAATAGAAGACATTTCCACATAGTCACCCTGCATTAACGCTGAATGCAGTACATGAAACTACTTGTGGGAAGAAAGGGTCCAGGCAATTAGGGAGCTCAGAATAATAAGGGGATAGGCAGATAAAGCCATGCTGAGCCTTGATGGATATAAAAAATAGATAGGCCAGGCTTAGATCTTACTGCCCTGTTTTGGAATGTTGGGGGCTCACCAGAACATCTTAGGATTCCCTTTAATGGCACGGGAGGCTCACTGCAAATGGCAAGGTCTCTATTGTTCCACCTCCTATTCCATTCTTTCCAGCAACATGTACCAGTGATGAGGACAAAATACTAGCTCAAGGACAAAGAACAGTCCTTTCTCATTTCATAATAAAGTGATAGAAGACTGTGAGTTAGCTATAATACACCGATATACTTCCAATGTTATATTTATTAAGGGAATAAAAAATCAATGTTGATTTTATTTTCATAACAGGCAAAAAGACTATGGCAAAGGTATTAATAATTTTATTTAAGTAGTCAACGCTGTATAGGATAGCGACCATTTATCCAAATCTAATGATACCATCTTAGATGGAGAGTTATCCAGCCTCTGTTTGAGTATTTCCCAAGGAAAATATTTTGTTTGGGGACAGATCTGTTAGAAAGTTTTCTTTGACCTTGTGCTGAAGTATCTGAGGTAACTTTTTCCCTCTGGTTCCATTACCAATGGGTAAATGGTAAGAGTGCCAAACACTTTCCACATCCTCATCAGGAAGACCCTCCTTAACTGTTAAGAACACAATGTGTGACACACCACATATGGACACACCCGTGGTCCATCCAGTCCAGGTGTCTTCACAAGAAGGGTCTTTTTGGTGACGAAGTTGGGTGAGGGAGGTGACTACCAAAATCTAACGGCTAAGTCCACACATTCCTTACCACACTTCACTAATCTGTTGTGGATCTCTCTCTCATAGATTCATCCTGGACCTTACTGAATCTATTTATATATTCAGGGTGGATCTCTTTTTTAAGAAATTAATCCTATTTGTTTACTATATGCCACATCTTATTTGTCCTCAAACTCCATTAAGCTTCCTTGGATAGATCTAATTGTTCAGTAGTACTAATTCTATTTATCAGGATTTGGTGAAGTGCCACAGCAAGACAGGTATTAGCTAATTCACTCTCCACCAGGTTTTCCACCTCCCAGTACTTAGCACAATGCCTATACCTTCAATTGATAGGCATTAAATTAATAAGTAAAGGAATTATTTGTATTACTATTTTTATTTATTTAATATTTATTACTATTTTTATTACTGAGTCACAATTTCCTGAACTTTAACCAGCAATCATTTTTTCTAAGCCTAAATCTTAGGAAAACAACTTGATATCAAATCAAGAATCTGAAGACAGAGAGAGTCCTCTAGAACTGGTGACTTTGGAATTGCTTCTACATATAGCTGTTTGTGCCTTTCTTGACTCAGGTCCCAGAGAGGTTTCAGTTTTCCTTTGGTTTCTTCTTTTCTGGTCATGGAATTTCTGACCTTCAACAGAGTCTGAGTTCCCTAGCAGAGGACGGTCATTTATACTCTCATCTTCTCTTATAAGAATCCTTGCCAACCACCTGTTGACATCTTCAGCCACTTGGATGTCTATTCAAAGTTTATACTGAACAATACGTTGTTTACTTATTCATCATCATTGTATCCCAGTCTTATAAAACTTTATCTCAAGGTTCTTAAAAGTGAATTCATTGTCTAACAGATAAAAAAAGTGGTGTTAGGTAACCACACGTCATTAACATATTCCACATGGTGGGCCTCTCTGGGTCTGCTGAACACCAGAGACCTGATGTCATCTCTTAAGTTTCCAATCAAAGATGATCAAATTGGCAAGTGTCCCCCTCTTGCTTACTCTTCCCTGTTTGCTCCAGTGACAACAGAGACCATATCCAAACCCCCTTTGTTAAGTCATTTGGCTGTAATCACCTCTCTGATTTCCAGGCCTCTTCTCTTTAGACTTTTCAGTCTGCTCACTGGCCAAACCAACAGAATGTACTGAAGAGGAGAGAGAAAAGGAAGGAGAGGAAGCAAGCCAAAGAGGTCTTTTGCAAATTGATGATGCCTCGAGATCAACTGATTTGGAAAAATAGCCAAAGTGCAAAGAAATATTCTTCCAACCTTCTCATTCAAAAAAAAAAAAAAAAAAGCTGGGACCATCTTTTTGAAGTTCAGCAAATATATGATAATTATAACAATTACAACTACATTCATGAACCTGTTAGGTAACACTCCAATGCATAGTTTCTGCTTTTTATTTCTCTTGAGATAGAAAATTATTTTTTATGTTTCTTTCATTTATTTTCTTTGTAATTGTGACATCTGACTCTCTTTGCTGGTGATACCGTTAACAACAGGAACCTACGCTAGGAATTGATAAGATCACTGGTTATCTCTCAATAGAAGACAGTCAAGGACTAAGGGAAGTCTACTGAGATGGGGTCTTGAAGTCAAAAAGGGGTTATCCAATCAGGAAAACAATTATGTGCTAGGTTCAAGAGATATAAAGGCAAAAGAGACACAGGGTGTTTACCCTTAAGGAGAATCCTGCTCAACAAAAAGATAACAACATGTAAATGACTAATTTCTGAACTGTGTGATAGATGCTACGCTGGAGATGTGTAGACAATGCCATGAGGCACTGAGCAAGATGTACTGAATATACCTGGAAAACTCAAGGGGGATTCCATAAAAGGCCAGTTATTTAAGGTTAATGTTACAGGGCACTCAGTAGTTTTCCACACAGACAAGAGGCAGAAAGAGCTTTCTTAGTAGAGTTAATAGTATATGCAAAGACGTGGAGGTATGGAAGAGAAGCCATGTTCTAGGAACTGAAAATAGTTCAGGGTGACTGGAGCTCCAGGTGTGAGATGGGGGCTGGGGGTGGGGGGAGGCAGGCGGACACCATGGGTATTTATTCCATGTAAGGCGCTTGGATTTTATCCCATGGGCGATACTATGCCCCTGAACTCCTTTTCTTTCTCCTCCTGTTCCAACATTTGAAAAGACACAAAACCAGAATATACTGTTCTTCCAAATCTAATCACCATGTGTCAACTTTCTAATCCTTTTCCTTAGACTGTCGTTGGTCCACTGAGGTTAGGTCAAACCTTCCACACATCCCTCTCCTTCACTGGATCTGGAATTCGCTCCTACCTTTAGATTCCTCAGGGTTTTTATTGTCCAGAGATATTCTTAAAGACCTCCCAGTGGAGGTCTGCAAATTGGCAAAAGAGCCATCAATTCAAAACTTGGCTTTAGATGTACAATAAATATATCTACCTGCGCTTCCCTGGTGGCGCAGTGGTTGAGAGTCCGCCTGCCGATGCAGGGGACACGGGTTCGTGCCCCGGTCCGGGAAGATCCCACATGCTGCAGAGCAACTAAACCTGTGCGCCACAACTACTGAGCCTGCGCTCTAGAGCCTACGAGCCACAGCTACTGAAGCCCACGCCCTTAGAGCCCGTGCTCCGCAACGAGAGGCCACCACAATGAGACGCCTGAGCCTCACAACGAAGAGCAGCCCCCACTCTCCGCAACTAGAGAAAGCCGGCACACAGCAACGAAGACCCAACACAGCCAAAAAAAAAAAAAAAAATCTACCTGATGAACTGGATGTCACTATGTGCTTTACAATGGTTTGGACGAACGTGTGTCCAATGGACAGATGGTTGGATTGAGTTAAAATTGTTCCCTTGCCCAGTGATTCCCAACTTGGGAACCCTGTCCCCACTCGGAGTCTGAATAGGTAGCGATGGTGGTCCATAAGGAGTTTTCGCTGCCTCAAGAAGTATGATAAAAATCCTTGATAACACAAAGCAGGCTGCCTAAAACATTAAGTTTCTTTGCATTTGACTGGCATGGTCTCACTTTAACTCAGTAATACTAAATCACATAAGGGGCAGATTAGCATAGTGGTTAAGAGCCCAAGGTCAGGAGCCAGACTGCCTGGGTTCCAACTGCAACCCTGCCGCTTACCAGTGCAGCGTTGCCTAGGTGTATAACCTTTTCACGCCTAAAGTCTCCCTACCTGTAAATGGGGATAATGATATTATTCCCTCCTAATTGTAACTTAATAAATGCATATTGATTAAAGACAAAATATTTCAAAACAAGAGAGAAAATACAATGAAAGCGTGAGGACCATTGGTCTAACTCAAGTAAAAGAAATCCCGCCATCTGCTCAGATTGTGATCTGTAACACGAGAAAACACTTTTCCTTCACTGGGATTCAAAGCTGTGTCAGCCCCCTGGCTCTGGATTGAATGTGGAAGGACCTCTACGTTACCTAATTTCATTTCTCATTCTCTCCTCTAAAAACAAAAAAACGTGTCCCTCAAGCCTCTTTAGGCCTCATTATCTTGCAGATATTTCAGATTCCAATATGTTAGCCATTAAACAGACGTCTATCTGTTAGATGACACCATCCCTGGGCAAGAGCCATAGATAATAAAACAACTGCCAACTTTCTCTGGCAAACCCACATGGCCAAGAGGACAATGGTGGAAAAGATTCATGACAGAGGAGGGAGAACAAATAACAAGGCAGAGAAAAATGTTAAATACTGGTTGAAAGACCGTAAGCCAGGGGACATGAAAAACAACGAATGCCTGGATGAATAGGAGGAGTCTGGCAGGATGCTGCTGCCAGAGTCCAGTATGGAGCCAGCTACCTTGAACTGCAGATACGGCAATGCCTGCAGGGGAGTCCAGCACTGATTACTTCCATAGATCTGCTGAATGGCACCCATGCCAGGGATAACAAGAGTATACACAATCTACAGGGGCTAGTGAGACTGCCAGGAGTGAGCAGGATGAGATTGGCTGGAAAAATACAGCCAATGGCTCTAGGGAGAACAAATGAAAATATAGAAATTGAAAGTGAGCGAGATACTTGGAAAGTTGTGCTGGTTGAAGGAAAGCGAGTGGTCAGCTCCTTGGCTCTAAGCTTGCCTTCAGGAGTGACAGGGAAATGGAGGTGGACAAGGGCAAGCTATGCCTATCAGAGGAGTGAGACCTCATTCTCTGGATGTTGTCATTGGCTGGCTTTGCAAATTCTAAAAGCTAATACCTCACTGTACTCAGTTTTACCGTCAGTAAATGGGCAACGCTGTACCGATACCAATCAATGCAGAGGTAAAAATAGAAAACTTGGACCACAGATACTAAATGAAATGATTCTTACTATTATTTGTATATGTATGATTTGATGCCTAGAAATAAATTTACAAGGTTGAACTGTATGAAATTGCTAATATCTTACTATTTTTGACCTACAACTAAGGAAATTTTGTATGTTCAGCTTAATAGCCAGATAAGGGTGTAGACAAGATTTGAGATACTTAGTTATACTAGAGAAATCTACCAACAGATTTATACTAGAGACACACCCTGTACCTTGACTCCCAGAGAAAAGTTGTTTCTTTTGGATCTAAGCAAGGATGATCTGGCCCTGGAGCTAATCTTTTTTCCTCTTCCCTCCTGTTAACTTTCAACACTCTAATTCCTCATCTCACAGTTCTCTTTCTGTCTGCATACTTGTCTTTGCTGGGTGTTGTGAGGAGGGGCTGGACCTTGACAGGAGTTCCCATCGTGCCAAGGAAGTGGCTCTTCACTCTGTGAACGTGGCCTTGGGACGGCAGCTGCTAAAGAGGGGGCACCACAAACAAATCTTTACTCCCAAATACTTTCCCCACAACCAGTAGAGATTCCTTCCTTTGGGTTAAGTCTTAGCCTCGTTAAGCATCCTCTTCCAGCAAGTAAATACATCCATTCCCGTGATGCACCGAATGGCTCCATTTTTAGATCACCATCCCCCGACACATGTAAGGGACACTAGGCACCGGAACGACTGTCACCAGCCACATTCCCAGCAAACAGCAGTGCTTGCTGGAAACGCTCTGAGAATTAGCCTATGAAAAAAACAAGAGGCCCTATTGTTTTTTTAGTGAGGGGCAACCTATTAAAACTACTTTCCCATGTAAACCAACCTCCCCATAATACAGGGCCTGCCACTGACCCTTTCTGACAGTCCCTGCCTTGTGGAATTTGAGTGTCCTTGTTCAAGCCTCCAGGGGAGAACTCCACAGAGACAAAGACACCCTCCCAAAAAGCTTCAGCAACTCCCTGGACTACAGAAGGGCCAGTCCAAGGGGGAACAGTCATGCAGCCATAGCAGTGGCTCCTGGAGCACCAGGCCAGTAAGGAGCATCTGGAGGAAACCATGTCACCTGGGACAATCCCCCTTGCAGTTGTTTTAGATACTATGGAAGCTGGAAGTACAGGTAAATCCCAAGGTCAAGACAGGATGAAGGTTGCTGACAGAGGAGAACCCAGGGTCACAGAGTCCACGGCACCTCTAAAACAAGTTCATAGAACCTTCACTCCACTTGACAGGTCATAATTTTAATCCTCCCCTCTTTATGTATGTGTTTGCTTCGGAGGAAGTCGCTGGGAATTATATAAAAGTTCCCAAGCTTACTCGGGCTTTCGGTAAAATCTTGGCAGCCACTCCTCACGGGGACAAGGTTTTCACTTTAGATGTGGGCTGAGACCCACAGAGTCTTCTTTCCTTATGCTCATCTGTCCATCCCCTTTCAAGTGCAAGGTCTCTGCAGTGGCAATTCTCCCTCTAGCTGAGTACAATGGGCTCCCCAGGCACGTGGACAGATAGACATCCCGAGGCTGCTTCTCAACCATGAGACTCAGTGCAAAGACTACTGCTTCTCTTCAGCCTCATGCCCTTCATCTTCTCTTTGGAAAGAACTGAACCATTGGGGTGGCCATCACCAAAGATGTAATTTGACCTCTCATTTTGCTACTGAGTGACTTTTCTCAACCAAACCTCACTCTGCTTGGGCTCATCCTCTGCGAGCCCTTCTTTCCAGAGGCTCGTGCCTCTGGAACTTGCTGGGTGTCTTCCTTCTCCAGGGAGCCAGGCAGCACAGACATGCACCCACTGTGCAGAGCCAGCTCAGATGGCCTGAAGGGTGTGCATGCCTAATCTACAGTTAAGCTAGATCAGTGTCTTCCAGCAGCAGTCCATCTCAGATTTGAATCAAAATTGCCCTTAATCTTTCAAACAAAAACTATTTATAGATTCACTCTTTCTTCCTTTCTCAGTTAGTATCTAAAACTAGCTCCCCACTCTTTCTCTACCTGACTCACCCTTGCTTGGGGTAAGGCTTTCTCACTCCCGAGGTCCTGGTTTTTAACTTCTCTGCCACTTGTCAACTCTGTTCAATGTTTTGTAACTAAATGAATGATTATTATTTTACTTTATATACCTGGCACTACAGGAAAAGAAATCTAAGAACAGGAAGCTGAAAAAGGTAGAGTTCTTTCTTCAAAGGTCTTCATTCTAGCAGGGGCCAGACAGAACCCAGGAACACAGACCACAAGACAAAACTTACTGTCAGGCCGAGGGAATCTATCTTCCCCCAGGAACAAGAAGGTGTTACTGTCTTCTCCTTATAGGAGGAATCTCCCACAGGTAATGCTGGATATTGCACCATGGGGCTAAGCCTGTTAAAGGTAAATATATATTGACCCTTCCACCCAAAACTACATTTGGGCCACATAATTTCTGAGAAGTCTAGAAGGAAGAACAATTTAGACATAAACAATTTCCCTCCCATTGCAGAGACAATGTCTGGAAGCAAAATCTGTCAGTGTTTCCACTCCAAAAGAACCATATGTTTACCACTCTTCTCTGTAACATGAACATATACACACACACACACACACACACACACACACACACACACACACTTTGGTGGAGACTTCTAATGAGGGACATAATTACATGGGAATGAAAAGTAGCAGCTCCATAAGTAAAGGCTGAAGGGTGGTGACCTTCTCACACTGTAGCGTGAGAATGACACTTCTTAAAGAATCAGGAGGAACTATGATGGGCTCCGATGATGGTGATATCACAGAGCTGACACAGTGAACTCACTAGGACTCCTGTTGGGGTTCTGCATGGCCCAATGCATATCATCCCTTGTCCTCATTTGAACTCAGAATAAACTTCCAAGAAAGACCTAGGAGACTGATGTAGTAGAGAACAAAATACCAGTTTTATTATTGATAAAAAGCGTCTGGAGACTATAACATAGGTGTGAAGGCTGGAGTGAGCTAGAACTCCCTGAAATAAGCTGACTTCCCAGAACTGCAGGCCTCCTCTGCTGGGCTGACCACACAGTGGGAAGAGCCCAGATGGTACACTTTCTGCAGACAAGCGGGTCCTAAAGAGTTCCAGACTCAGCAGTCACATCAGTCACCTTGGTTCCCACTGAGGGGAAGGAGAAAGTGATGGGGCTAGAAGCCAGGAATACTTCTCATGGATATCTCTTTTCATTCAAATAAGAACGGGGACTAAGTGTCCTGGCCACAGCTGCCTCAAGTTCTTCTCGACACTCAGAGGGCACTGTTGTGAACCCAGCCAGCTTCTGATTGCCCTGCAGTGAGAGGCTTGCAGGATGAGAGAGACTCATGAGAGGCATTTCAAGAGAGTGCAGTGGGCGGCTGTGTCCTCCCCAGCTTTCCTCTCGTACTCTCTTCTGGAGCCTCGGGATCACACTGGCATGGATTGAGATCGACAAACCTGAACGTGTTTTGGTTTGAGGTTTGGCAATTTCTGTAACTCCAAAGTATTCCACAAATGTTTTGTGTTCTACAAAACCAAAAAATATTGGCCAAGCACTTTCCCCCCTAATTTTTAAGCTCATGTGTTTTTCAAGGAAATGTAATCCGTATGTTTGGGGTACATTTCTATGCAACTCATCAAACCATGCTCGTCTGTACGAGTCATTTGATGTCTAAAATGCATGGGGAAAATCACAGAGTTATGAGAAGAACCGTGTTAGCACAAGCAGGGCCAGCGATGGGGCACTGGTGGGCACTGCTGGGAAGGTGGTGAACTAACTGGATTCTGGTTTTGGCACAGGCCACCTCTTCCCAAAGATTTATAAATAATCCTCAGCCATCAATTTTCCCATCTGCAAAATGGCATTAATCATTCTTGCCCTCATCCTGCAGGCCGCTAGTGCGAGTTAAAGTGTGATTATCAGGTAATTTTGAGCTTTTTAAAGAGAAAATATAAGGGCTTCAATACTTGTCCCAACAAGTTGATTTTAGTCTAGCTTCCCAGAGTGCTGGAGGATGAAAATGGCTTCTACCTGCCCTAATTCATCCTTGTCCCTTCATGACACAGGTGACTTCAGTCTCCTCATATCACAGTTTCACCTGCTAGGGACGTTCAGCCTGACTTCCTGTCCTTGACTATGGAACCCTTTTTTGGGATATAGGAAGTAAATGACACAGTCATGGGGAAGAGTCTACACAGACAGAGAATATAGGTTGATTTATGTGGAAAAGAGAAGGTTCTGGCTACTTGAGTAGGATCTTTAAGTGGATGAAGGGGGTTTAGAGAAAGAGCTCTATTCTCGATATCTGTTGAAGATAAAATAAGTCAAGTTTAAACTGTTAGCATGATAAAGCACAAAGCGCACAGACTTTGACATCAGATGGACTTGGGTTTTCATCCCTTCTTCAATTTACTGTGTGACACTAGGAAAGCTGCTTAAACTCTTGGAGCCTGTTTCCTCATTTGTAAAATACAGGTTGCTTTAAAGATTAGAAAGAATGTAAGTAAAAGGTCTGGAACACAGCAAGTGTTCAATCACAAATAACTTCTATAATTACTGATATTACTTAAAACAGCCTGAAGATTTAATAGGACATAATGAAGAATTTCCATGCGATCAGAAATAAATAAGGCACTGACATGGGCTAATGAAGATCCATAGTTTTGCTTTCCTGGAGTTCTTACAAAGAAGAGCAGCCCACCAGGCAGGACAGGCAAGTAACTGTCTGTCCTGAGCAGTAAGATATTCACCAGCCTTAAGGCAGACACAGGCCAGGGCCAAATGATGTGTCAAGGTCCTTTCTAGCCCAGTGAGAGGACAGAAGAACCTTGGGACTTTAACTGAGCTGTCATCACAATTTCCTAACCAGAGACAAATGCTTCAAGACACAAGGTCTTAATCTCAAGATTAAAGCGTGGCTCCAATTCCCAGCGCAAGCTCTAATGCTGGTCAATACAGCCACTCTATTCCAATTTTCTGTTCTAAGTCATGCCTCTGAAAAACAAGGAATCCAATGGGATGACAAAGCAAAGAAAAAAGAGACAAAAAGAAAGCAGTCTTTGGAGTGCCAAGAATAAAATAAACAAATACTAAATGCCACTGGAGATGCAGAAGGAAAGAAAAAGAAAGTAGTTGGATAACTAAAGTCAGTAGGGTTGGTCTCTGGAGACAGATGGTGATGTCTAGAGTGGAAATTCTTAACTTTTGGTCATAGACATTTTTGAAAATTTGAAGAAAGCTGTAAACCTCTCCCCAGAAAAATGCACACGGCTCATCCACACACACGTTTCCTTTCAATATCTGGGAACTCACAGAACTCCTGAAACGCACGCGTGAACCCCAAGCTAAAGATCTTAAACACCCTAGTCTTTATGAAAGGCCAGCTTCTATTTGAGCTCCTTATCACTAACAAGTTCCTCAATAAGCCCAGAAGGCAGAGCCCTGAAAAGGAGGCAACAGGAAATGGCTCACAGGCATGTTTTGTGACCTGGACATGGAATAGAAACTAATTGGGAGGAAGAGGACTGTCTATCTGAAATGGAAGGAATAAGTATTGGCTTCTTCATTGGCTAAAATTTGAAAACAAAGGCCTCTTATTTTAAACAAAGAGTCATTAACTGGAAAGCATTCAGCCTGGAGTCCATATGCCTGAGGCTATACGACTAACCAGTTGCTTGACCTAGAAAATAATACTCAATTTTGTCATCTTCAAGCCAGAAGTTCAAGTGAATTTTACTTACTCAATAGATGTGACGTTAAAAAATTCTGAGGAAAATAAAATTTTTAAGAAATCTAAGTGTATTTTAAATATGATAAAAGTTTCATAAAAAGTGCTTTCATAAATCATTTTGTAAAGAAAATGATCACTACACGCATCTGAGTTTTAGCATAAACTAGGTTCTAATATAATGTGCTACACAGTTCACGAAGTGATTCTAAATATAATATTAGATAGTTTATCTGAAAACTCTTGAAGAGAAAATAGCAAAGATAAATCCTGACAAACTGTGTCATTCAGATGTAAAAAAAAAGGCCCCCAAATTAGGAAAATGTCTGAACATTAAAGTAAATAGTTATTGCAAGGTCTACACACTTACAGGACACATGTGTCATATTTGCTGTTTCAGTATAGTTTATATAAAATGAAATTTTCTGATTGAATAATCTTCGATGTATCTGCTTTCCCTGCCGATTTCAGCTCTCTCCTAACTCTCTGTGAATAACAGATTTTAATTTTATCGATGAAGAATGAGACAGGAAGGATTTAGACAGAAGCAGAGTTAACCAGAAAAATACCACAGTCCCTAAGGCTATTTACAACAGGCGCAAATAGTCCTACAAACCTCACCAATTCCTAAGAGTTCCACAGTATAACAACCTAATCATAATGATGATGCTGGGTCATCAAGAAAGAGTGTTCTATAAACTCTCTTTACTAAGGCAGAAAACATCTAGTAGAGTTTGGAAATATTTCCTAGGAGAAAAATGGTCAATTTTTAAACGAAGTTTTAGATCTTATAGGGAATACTTTTCTGAAAAATTTTATTTGTCCACAATTCCTTTTTTCCTGATAATGAAAAATAAAGGAGATATTACTATAGTTGCTGTAGCCACCTATAGACACTTATCAGAAAAAGTTGCAATCTTTTAATGACAATAAATCACTCTCAAATTTGTTTTAAGTGACTAAATTACCAAGTATGATGCAGGGAGAAAAACACCATGAGGGATTCAATCTGATGATTTACCGTGTGTTAACAAAGAATTTGGAGAGTTCAACCTCTGGGGGGCAGCTTTTTGATTCCTGGATCAACTACCCATTTCTCTTTGCCTGCGGCAGCACAGTTGCCTAGCATGCAAACGTTCTCCAAAAAACCAGAGCCAGAAGCCACCAATGGGGCTTGGAAAAAAGAATGTCATATAGAAAAGAAAGGTCAGTGAGTCTCTTGCCCAGTTTGCTCACCTGTTTCTTCCAGAATCTCTGAATCCTTTAGCAAAAGGGTTTCTGTCAATTTTTAATCTGGTGATCTGGAAACAAACAAAAAAAGCATGAATTGTATTTATATTAACTGACTTCTTTATTGGTTGCGCCTAGAACGTTAATAAAAATCACTCTGTTAACAACAGCTGTTGTTTTTATTTAGTTTCCTCTTAGTTTGAGATTTAGATTGAAGTTGATACAGGACTTGGTCCTGGCACACAGACGTCTGACCCATCTGACCCACATCTCCCTAAAAACCAAGGTTTTCCCAGTATGCGACTCTGTAAGCTCTCTTCTGCTCACCATCCTTGCCCCAAAATGGTGATAAATCACTTGCCAGACAAACAAAGGTATCGAAATGGAAAATTGGACAGTGGTCAGATCCATAGTGCATGACACACAGGAGACAGATGAAACATGCTTGTTGAATGAATGAGTAAATGAATGAGTGAGCAAGTGAGTGAAGAACGAATGAATGGGTTCAGTCAATCCAATCAGGTGCAATCAGGTCACCAGACAACCTGCCTCAGCCTGAAAGAACCAAATAGTTGACTGCATTTCCCATTTCACTTAAGTTGTGCCTTTCTTGCCGCTAGGGGTTGTTCATTTGATGACCTAAAAGGGCTTGTAAAAAGACACAAAAAAGTAGCTGGACTTTTGTCAAGGTTGCATCCAAAGAAAAATCTACAAATGTGGGACGGGATGGGGCAGGACACAGTGCAACTCACCCAGTCTCCAAGTCCCACAAGCCACTCAGAAGAAACAAAGCAGCAGCATCATAAGGCTAATCAAATCCAGTGCAAACAGTTGTGTGACCTCGGTTGGATGGGTCCTTAGTAGATATCTGGTTCGACCTCCGCTCAGTGCAAGAGTCCCTCTCTATTGTATCCTATCCTAGTCCCCTCCCACTCTCGCCTCCAGACTAGAATGGCCTGACCAACGAATTCCATCTGCGCTCTTGTGTTTCCGCCTTTAGCCTTTGTCATGGGAGGCATTTGGATACCTTCTGTCTGAACCTGATGTTAATGACTCGCTACATTCAAGCGATAGAGACTTAGAGGTGGGGGTTAAGGAGCTCGGGAAAGGAGGAAAGTCACTCTCAATAGAAAGTAATTCTAAAAAGAAGGGGATCTCATTTTCAAGACCATCTTCCCATTTCTGATCACTGTAGAATTCATCACTAGGACGGCTGAAGTTGTTTCTTGTGTTGCAAATCTTTCCAAGTCCCTCTTCTGTCTCACTTCGTCAGAGTGGAATTTCCCAAAGCCACATTCTAAAGGTCTTTAAAACGCAATGTGAGATTCTGACAGACTCTGACTTGAAAGTACCAAAGTTTTTCTTCCCCCCTAAATGTCCTTTGCCTCTAGAGTGGCACACTAATAATGTAGCACTCCCAATGAAGCAAAGCAATTTTACATCTATTTTATAGACCAGAGCAGGAGCCTGAAGCTTTGGCTTTCTAAAGTCTAGCGTCTGCCCTGTGAATATTGTATTGAGTTTAAAGACTGTCACTGCTTTTCTGTTGTTGACTTAAAATCAGTTCTTTCTTCCTCCATAATCCACAGCAATAAACCACACACCATATTTTCTTTTCAAGTTGGGGTTATAATATTTTATTTTCTCCTTCAAGTTGGCTTATCCTGTCTGACTCATTTATGATAGGAGTTTCTGATATATGATTGTGCTGCTATGTTTTGGGGGCACAGACCCCTGTAAATATAACGACCTTCTATTTCACGGTCCTGGGAGAAATGGTTGAAAACCAGTTCCCCACAGCTCCCTGTATCACAGGCCAAGGAGTCTGCATGGAGATTTAATAGACAAATGACACCAAATGTTAGGAAACACAACACCTCTCTACTTGTTTCAAAGCTTTTATTGTGGGATTTGGACCGCTTTATGAAGAGTGTGACTGTGCTACTCATTATTCATTTATTATCAAGTGTCTTTTGTGTGCAAAGCAATGTGACAGGTAGCACAGGTGACAGCGTGGCAGACAGTCAGTATACGGCTGTGTATCATCCCCCCCAAGAAGTTTATAATTGAGGAGAAAAAAGAAGACATACATATTAATAATTACAATGTAAAACAGAAAGTGATAAGGTTTGAAATAAAGGTAAAGTGCCCCAAGAGCTTAGAGGAAGCAGTAATTGCTCCGAGCTGAAAGGCTCTGGGGTTTCACTTTAGTGGAAGCACGTGAGCCAAGCTGGGAAGGGTGCATAGGATTTTAATGAAAACTGCAAAAAGGGGAGAAAGGAACAAGGGAAGCATTTCAGAAGAAAGGTCCTATGTAAGCCATAGAATTGAAGTGGGAAGGAATGAAGCATTTTTGAGAAACACTGAAGATTCCAATTTGACCAGAGCACAGGGTACAGGAAGAGAAGCAGTGAGAAAGAAAGCTGAGATGCTGGCCTGAGGCCACATCATGAAAAGCCTTTACTACCCTGCAACATTTAGATACCTTATAGGTAGAAGAGAGCAATTCTAGCTATCCAAACCAAATTATGATCCCAGTTAATGCTTGTGCTGACAACTTAGGCTATATCTACAAATAGCAAGGGTAACAATGAGAGTATTTTGGAGGAATAAATCAATGTATTCACAACCTCAATAATCCTTAGTTTCTAATAGTCCCATGGTTTCCATATCAGGAAACTCCTGGTAGACTCAGTATAGAAAGGGATGCAAATGACAGGTTGCTATCCTACAGGAGACAAGGATGTTGCATAAGGTGAATTCTCATCAGGTAGAAAAAGAAGTAAAAATCCTCCCCTTCCACTCCAGGGGAACATGAGAAGAGAGGAGAGAGACAGAAGAGAAGCAATCAGTTAGACTTACATGTGCCTTAGCTTTCTACTCAAACCAAAATCCAAGGGCGGTGGGGGGAGACTCAGAGGAACACGGGCAGGGTCACCTCCATACACACATGGGGGTGGCTGCACCAGTATAAGTGCTGTAGGAAGAGGCCTGAGTTAGGGTCCCCAAGCCTTCCATGGCCCTTTGGCAGTGGGTCAGGGACTCAGAGGTCCTCACATGCCATGACAGGGAAGGCAGGGTGACTCTGACATAGAGGTGCTACAGTCCAGATAGGAGTCAAACAGAGGCCCTGGATGAGAACTGAGGTGAGGCTGAGTCATTCAGGGAGGCCCAGGAGGTCCAACTGAGGCAACAACACAAAAGCACAAGGTCAGCAGTCTCCTGCCAGTAAAACAAATCAACACAAGGAACCCCAGGACCAGCCCAGACCTGACCCCACCCCAGCAGAGGCCAGTGAGGCCCAGAGAACAGCACAGGGGTCCACAAGCAACCACAGTGAGGGCTCAGAAACCTCACTGCCTCCACCCCTGCCCATGCACCGTACATCTCGAGGCCGTCTGGAGGAGGAGGCGAAGCTCATTTGAATAGTTAGTTTTCAACCCTCCCCTCAATTATATTTATCAACTAGGCTCAAATACGGCGGTCGATCTCTACCTCGTCACCTTAGGCCAGGTCAGTGTCGTATTTTGACTAAACTACTCTAAATACTCTTCAAACTGATCTCCCTTCTTCCACTCTTGTCCCTGTCCAATCTCTTCATTCAGCAACCAAAGCGATCTTGGTTAACGCACCACAGTTGGACGATGTCATTCCTTCAGTGCCTACCACTATGCTCAGAATTCAATCCAAACTCCTTGCCTGGCCTTGCGGGGCCAGCATGCCCTGACCCCTGCCTATCTCTCCATCCCCACCCACCCACCCCTGACTCTGGTCCCCAGGCTCCAGGCAACCTGAGCTGCTCTCAGCGCTGGCATGTGCCAAGCTCTTTTCCTGCTCAGATTCCTCACGTGCACTCTACCTCCAGACTGAAATGCTCTCTTCTGTACTCTTCATATAGCTGACTCCTCATTCTAAGTCTGAATCTAAACGTTATCTCCTGAGAGGCATCTTCCTCGATCCATCCCTCCAAAGTAGGATATTTCTGCCACTCTCTTTAACTACACCCTCTTTAATTCCATCTTTACTCTTAACCCAGTTGGTAATTACACATTTATTTTGTTGTTTCCATATTTACTATGTGTCTCTCCCCCTAGACTACAACCAGGAACCCTGTCTATTTGATATACCATTTTATGAAGCAGAACCGAATATGACATGCTATTCATGCTCAATGAATATTTGTTCAGTGAATGCATGGAGTGAGGGAGTAAATGAAGGAGTGAGCATGCGGGAAACAGAAATCACCAGTCCCAAAGCCATCACAAGCCTTAGAGGATACAAATCAAACAACTCCCCCAATCCCATTTGCTTTCACTGTAGGCATTACAGACAAAAGTCTTGAATGTCTTTCCAGTCAGAACAAGGTCTATTAGTAACTTCCATTGTAGCTAAAGCTATGCCACAGCAGTCACGCTCCAACTTGGTCTGATGATAATGAGGCAACATGGAAAATACAGAGGTTGTGGAAGCATTTTTCTTCCCTGATTTTCTTTCCATAACCTTATACTGATGTGTGTAGTCTGAGTTATTGAAGACTATGGGATATAAGGGGGTAATTACTGGCTTGCCACTATTCATTTTAATCATTTTCCCTCACTATTTTGCCTAGTAACATAGAGGCAGTTAATAAATGAGGTATACCTCACCATGCACAGTGCAGACATAAATAGCACAACCTACAAAGAAAATGAAACCTGAATATTCTCAGTATAATTTTACAGGACAAAGGCTCAAAGAGACTTCCCTTATTAACATTCTTATTCTTTTTTTTTTTTTACCATATTGCTTGAAAAGCATTCCATCAGGATAAAAAAAAATTTTAAGCCAACATAAAAAAAAATTCTGCACTAATTTGATTGGAAAGTTAGAGCAAAACTGGCTCAATAGTTCAGGATCTAATGAGTGGCTCAGAAATCCTATTGAATTTGCTTATACAACACTGGCTGTGGTTTCAGACTTCCTATGTAGTTCATGTAGCCAATTCTCATCAAGAAATAAGACTGTATTACCTGAGGAGAACATGGCTGTGTCATTTTGAAATCTAGTTTCCTGTTTGGAAAAAAGAAAAACAAATCAAGGTTCAGCAGACTTTTTCCCTTAGAAAAGACAAAGACTCTGCAATGGAAATTTCCTGCTAATTCCATGAGGACATATTGGCGTCAGCTTCTTCCAAGGAAAAGCATTAAGTGTAGAATCACCTTTATTCCCACTTCTACCACCTTGTTCTCCATGATGAGAGTCTGGGCATGGTGTACTTTCCTCTCTGCGATAAGCCTGCCAAGTTGGCACTCCAAGAGCAAATAACAGTAATAATAACTTCAGTATGCTAGCGGCCCTGGGAGTCTATGCCTCAGTCAGCAAGGGTGAGAGGGAATGGGAAAGGGGGAAAGAAAAGCATAAACTATTTCATGAAAATAGAAACTCTTTCTTCACACTTCACTCCTACTTATATCCAAGGAAGCAGAACCACGGATACATAAGGAAACTGGTAGTAGAGGTATGCTGGCTAATTATTCAGTCATTTTCCAAGCATGTAGTCAGTACTATGCATAGACTATAAATATCTTCAAATTATGGAAATGGAAGGGTCCTTCCTCCTAATTAGTGGCTTGTGGGCTTCAAAATGTCATAGGCCAATTCAAATCCCCTCCCCTTCCAACATGTGAAGGATCAACATTGGCATTACAATTTTTTATTCTACCAGATAAAGAGAATTAACAGCTCTCTATTATCTCCTGCCATCATTATTCCATAAAATAAATGACATTTTAGTAACAAACTGAAGCCCAGAAAGAGAAAATAGCTTGCTCAGAGTGACACAGGTAGCTAGTGGAGAATTTAGGACCAAAACCCAGGTCTCCAAATGCCTAACCCATTGCTACCTGTGGAACAGGACACTGCCTTTCCTTAGGAAGGCTAGGCAACAGTTCATTTCAGTTCCGTTTCCTCCATTGTCCTTCCTGACTTGTGCTCCTCCGAACAAGTCCCTGAGAGCAATGAGGATCTATCACTGACTCTTCTCTCTTTCCTTTCTCATTGCCTTCCTAACCCTTCCCTTTAAAAAAAAATGAAGTAAACAACTTTGCTTTAAAATATTATTTGTTCTCAATCTAGAAGGTTGAAGGAAATAAAAACACGGTAATCACTGAATATAGCTCACAAAAGAGAACAGTTTATGCTACCCAGCATCTTCATGAAAAGTCTGAAAATTATTGTTAGGTAACAGGTCTGACTTACAGGATGCAGACCTCAAGATTCCTGGGGGAGAGACCTGAGGTTAGTTTGCTTTATTAGAAGGCACTGTATCCTATTAAATCATATCTACACAGCTAAAGGGAATGTTAAACAATCACACTTGATTTACCCAGGGACTGGAGGCTTGTTAAACAGGCAAAAGCTGTTATCTAGATTTTAAAATGGGCAGAATTGAGAATGACTCATCTATTTTGAATGTCAGCACATCATGAATTCACTAACGTGACATGAGAACAGAGAGATCAAGGTAGTTACCTATTGAATATAATACCTTCGAGAGCCCATGTAGCTCCTCCAATTCCCAAGAATCTACTTTCTTCTTAATGAGCAATTTATTCTTTAAAATTGCCTCTATTCCCCACTAGCCTTCATGCCTGTGCAGGTGCAGGTATTTAGCAATGTAGGCTGACTACTGACAATTTGATACCAGGTTTGTGTCAGTGACTTAATGCAGGTTCCCTCGTCTAGTCCTTATAATTCTATGAGGTCAGGACATTTTCAGACCAGGAAACACAAGTTGTAAGGGGTTAAGAAACTTGCTTAAGGTCACACAATTCACCAGTGAAAAGGTCAGAAACCAAACTAGATATGCCTACTACCAAGTCCCACGATCTTAGTCATGGCATCCTACCCCCACCAAACCACCACTGCCCCACTCAAGTCCAAATATAGACAAAATATTTATATGAATAGAATGTACTCAGGTGCAGGAACACTGTGAAATAATGCAGAGGAAGTGAAAGGGATTTCAGGTACCCATGTTTGGTCTTCACAGTGAGCTGTAGGTTTTTAGTTTTAGCTTGGGTTATACTGACCCTTCTTGGCCTCTAGATCTCAGTGAGGCAGTAGAATGGTCATTTATCAGTGTTCTAGTTTGCTCTACAAACTACGTTCTAGAGTCATATTTATTGCCACATCTGTCTGTCTTCATGAGAAAGTAATGATAAAAATGGTGGCTGGGGTGGTCTTGGAAAAAATCCAAACAATTTTCCAAAGAACTTAGACTTATATTCCCCCTTTTCTGTAACACAGTTAATCCCAAAGTTCCATTTGCTCAAAAGCCATGTCTATAGTGCTGCTCTATCTAGCATCAGAGCTTAAAACATCTTGATTACTAAAGTTTTCTGTAAGGACTCTCCATGGTCTCTGCAATTTTACTATCTGAAGAGTTCGAGAGAGCTTAATAATTTTAAAATAGCGTCCATGGCAAACTAAAGCTCTTCTTCTACTTTAGATCAAATGCGGCATCTAAAAGGAAAGTCCAAAGTTGGGAACACTTTACAGCTGCTGAGAAAGCCCAGCAACCATATAGCACTTAACATTTATTGGACTAAAGGGTTGTTGTATATCAAATTCCCCTGAAGGTAAAAAGCATCTAAGGAATTTTATCAGGATGTGCCATGAAAGATAGAAAAATTCTTTCTACTGTATATGAACTAAAGATTGTATAACTCACCTTCATCTGCCTGTTACATACTAAGCCCTTGATAAATATTTAGTAAATGAATGTTTTTCCTCATTGCTTTCTTTGTCAGAGCACAGTATTCATTATAAAAGGTATTAAGTACTATAGTATACGTCCATTTTGCTCCAAGCAGGCCCAAAATAAAAGTAAGCAGATTTTCAAGCTAAATAAACAAGCAAAAACTCTGTTTTAGAAAAGAATTCACTGCAGGATCCTACGAATTAGACAATTTACCAAAATATGAAATACAATCTAACTTACAAAAATGAGATGCACATACAACTTTCAGAGAACTGCATAAGTGAATCCAACCAGTCACCCTCCTCAGAAAAAGAACATTGTTTAGAAATGCCCACAGTAATTCCAGACTTGGCCTCTCTCTTCCCCTCACCCACTCACTGGCTAATTAGTGTCTCAATGTCAGAAAAAGCATCGGTTCTTCCACAAAAACTTCCCTCATTCCCCAAACCAAAACAAAAACACAAACAAAAAACTGTGTCCACATCTCTGTTGTTAAGTTATTCCACTGTATTATCATTATGTATTTATGTGTCTTTCACTCAACTAAAACTCTTCTTTTCTTAGGGAGAAATGCCTTCATCTGCTAAGCTTAGAATATCGTAAATTCTCAATAAACATTAATGGAATGAATGAATATATTACTAACATAAAAACATACACATCTTAGGGTGTGGCTGGTGAGCACATGGAGGCCAATTTAGTCTGAAAGTGTAAATGGAAGCAGTGGGTCTGACATAGAGTTTGAGAGGCTTGATGACTTTGATGTAGCCTGATGGACGGCTCCACGGAGAGGATAAGAGGGAAGGAATCAAACCTCAGGAATTTCAAGTGATGAGGAACATTTGCCAGGATGAAGTAGAGATCATGAAACATGGGTACAAGTACAGAGAGACATGAAAATGACTTAGGAGGTTTGGTCCTCCTGGTCAAAGATCTTGCCTCTGATCTAAATCTAGACTCTGACAGCTGCTACTAGGCATTACCCCCTTGTCATCACCAGTGCCGCGTGTGTGCCGCCAGCCTAGTGTCTCTCATTCCAGCATTTCAGTGCCATGCAGAAGGACTAAGCACTTCTTACAAAAGGATGAGTAAACTCCTTTAAAAGCGGCTGCAGCAGGAGACTCTCCAAGGCAGCCTCTTACCTGCTGATTCTGATAGGCTGTGACTGTGGTAAACACGGTCTCAGGAAAGTTGAATGTTTTCACTCCATCCCCAACAGGAACGGCTTTGGTGGGTGAAAGGTCGCTGCTGAAATCCTTGCGAATCACATGAACCCGAGGCTGGTATTTGTGCATAGAGTGAAGAATGATCTGAAAGGAGAAGGGGAAACATTACTCCAGCGTTGTCTCTAAGGTCCCTACATCTTTTCCAGCTCTCATGCAAACAAAATTACAGGATAAAAGCGTTACAGGAAGAGCACAGTTTAGAGGTGGGATGTATGGGAAACTGGAAATCAGTGTACATTCCCATGGCTGGAAGGACTAAGTGATCGGATAGCATCACATCACATGGAACCATGTAGCAAATATCCCAATCATAGGTGGTGAGTGCAATATGTTTGCTTTAATTGGATAAATACTGAATGAATTGGTTCCAGTACCAGCAGACATCACTCCACTAAAAGGTCTCAGAACCTCTACTATGTGACAGTCGTTCCCTCCTGCTTCAAATTTTCAGCACGAGTTCATCTGTCTTTAAATTCTACAAGCTACTATTTGCACTTTGTTATTGATTTTACGGACATTCTCTTATGTCATGTCAGAGTTAAGGGTATATGCGTCTTCTCTCTTCCTTAGAAAATTATCATTTCCCTAAAGATAGGAGCCATGGTTTTAGCTTCTTTCATCTCCCCATATCATCCAGTATGGATCCCGGCATTCAGTGAAAATTCAGTATGTGTTTTACTGCCAAAAATAAATTAATAACATTAGTTGCACCAATTATACCTGGCAAGCCTTACAACCTATTCTTCTCTTATAAATTCATAAATTTCTTGACCAATCAGCCAGAACTGTCCCCACAACAGTTTCCCTGAGTTTACTGCCCTGTGAGTTATTCTATTAAATACTGTGATTTATTCACCATTTTAAAATGTGTCCTCTGCTTCTGTCGCTGAATTCTCCTGACTTGACCGTGAGTTACTGGAGCACAAGAACTCTGTCTGATAAACACAACCTGACTTACAGCAGACGTTTGCTAAATGTTTGATTTGTAATAAATGTAATTTCACAAAAGGAAAAAATAATTTTATGCTTACTTACTTAAAATGACTCAAAGATTCATTTGAGATTATCAAAATCTCAAATGAATCTGAGAATCTCAAAAATATCCTTATTTTACATGTTTGAAAAAAGCCTGGGGCTAGTCATTTCTAGAGCAAAAAAGGGGGAAGAGGGAGGAAGAGGAAGATGGGATTATTTGACTCACATGTCCTTGATCATCCAATTCATTGTTGGTCAGCTTGAGTTTGTCGAAACTGACCACCTGTCTCATCCAAGTATCTCCAGAAGCTAGAGAATCAGGGTGTATATAAACTCTTGGGGGCACAGGGGAATCAGCGTTGCCAGCCACCATCCACTTGGAGCTGTGATACACATATCTGAGACAGAGAGGGAGAGAGGAGAACTCAGAGACAGATGCAGAGAGGGAATACAGGCCCAGGAAACAATTAGGGACAGGAGGGAGGAGACACAAAGAGATGAGAAGAATGGAGTAGGATGGATTAAACAGAGAATACAGAGGAGAAAGAGAGAAGGGTGGATAACAAGGGAAAATGAAATAGAGATGGAAATGGAAAACAAGATGGGTGGGGGAGGGCAGGAAAGTGTTGTAGTTAATGATCAAAGCTGCAGCTCTCACAAGGAAAACATTCTCACAGTCCTTTTTCTTTCTTCTTCCTCTCCTTGCCTTGCACCCCTGTGTGCACACAGGCATCCTGAACCCACGTGTTTAGCTACGGAAAAGGTATTTTACTGCAACCTTTCACCTTTCAAATGCAAACCATATAATCCATTGGCCACTTGTTCAGGATTTGGTTCCTTATTAAAAACATCTTCCATATTGTCCTATAAAACACAGCCATGTGCAGAGACCCTCCAAGCCTCTCACTTGTTAACCATTTCCTAGCTAAGAGTCTGAATTTAGAAGCATTTCAATGAAAACCTAGTTTTGAACATCATCACCTTCCACATTATTTTCCCGCAAAGTCACTGGAAATGAGACTAGGTTAATCAAAGGCTTCCCACTAACTGGGAAGACTTAGTAGTGTTTCTGGGAATGGCTGCATAAGGCAGAGACCTCCATTTTCATTGAAATGGAGGATGTTTTTAAAGAAAAGAGCATCTCCCCTCCTAAGTCTTAGATCAAGACCACTTCTTTCTTAGCCAGCTCACCCTCTAAAATACAAGTAATGGTCTTCTCTATTCACCTCTCACCTCCAAATTCATGGGCTCAGGGCCAAGTTCTGAAATATCTCAAAAATGAGCCATGACTCACTGATTTGACTGAGAGCTCAGGAGATCAATTAAGCCACAACTTGTTTCAGACAAGAACTATGTGTAAGACACATGGAGACTATGTTGGCTTTTAATGGCTTTGAAGAAAAGTTATTTAGCAAACTTGTTCACAACCCATTTTAATGAACAAAAATTCCCCTTAACTAGATGTTCTTCTTGAGGTCTTACCCAATTCTCCCATTCTTCCCCTCCATCATCCACAGGATAATCCATCAGATATATGATTGAAGGTATTGTACTAATCCACTTCTCCTCCCATTTTCCAAAATAAATCGTCTCAACTCACTTAGTACTTCATAAACCAAATCATTCAATATGTTAATCACTTTCAATGTTAAGTGAGTTAGTTTTAGACTTAAGATCCATTTGCTTTTTGCTGCTCTGGCAGACATTATACAATCCCACTCTTTAGAGAGATGTAAGGAGGATTCCAGACCAAACCATTACTGGTTCTGACTTCCTACCTCTAGTGACTACTTCCTGTCTGGTGTTCTGCCACAGGTCATTGGCATGTCCTCCATCCTTGTTCCTTATCCAGTACATTGTACAGTGTGCACTGTTAAAATGCTTCATCTAATGAGTTTAGAGAACCATCCTGGGATACTGGTGATGCCCACAGTTCCACATCTCAGAGTCATCCTTACCTGTATCTTTTATTGTCCACAGGTACAATGTCCATTGCTATGTAGTACTGCTGGTGTGGATCCAGGCCAGTGATCTTCACTCTCATGGCAGGAAACATCCTCCTGTGGATGGGAATAATGTAGGAAGCTCAGCAGTCAGAGGGGGAGAAGTAGCAAGAGTAAAAGCTTGATGAGTCTCTTAACAGAATGCTAAGCACACAAAGTCCCATATCCTCTAATTCTCAAAGTTGGCTGTTTTTTTTCACTTTGGAAATTATCACTGTCAAATATGCTGATGATTTACATTGCTGAAATAGCACCTCTTCTTAACTTAAATTGAACTGTTTGATTATTCATATACTCAAAGACCTCATACCATAACTTGTTTTATAGTATTAGTTAATCTTTAATGTGAGATAGATGGATAGACAAGAGAGAGATACATAGATAGATAGAATGTGTGTATATACATTTCCTATTAGACTATAACATTCTTAAATATACTTATACTCTTATACTTAATATACTTGAATAACTTATATTCTTCTTATTCCCCAAGTAGCTTGTCACAGTTGATTGTAGTAATCATGAAATATTTTCTGATTGAGTCTATTTGAAAATGACCACTCTAAAAATAATATCTCAAGAAAAGAAGAAAAAAAGGAATGTGCTACCAGTTCCCAAATGAAGGACCACCAAAGTCTTTTTATTTTTATGCATAAAACTGTAGAAAAATTTCTGCAAGTTCTCAGGCTGTCAACGTGTCTGTCAGAGGAAGGACACCGCAGAATAGGGAGCAAATACCAAATGAATTCTAGTGGCCTCTGGGCAATACCTCGTTTCTACCACAATGGCTTGTTAAACTTGCCAAAGCAAGCGAGGTCAGGATATGACACTTTACAACTACTCTCATAATTGAAGAGGAGAAGAGGGAGCAGCCCCAAAGAGGTATTGAGTTTCAAGGAGACTAAAAATTCACCATTCTTCTTTAACCGTAAGAAAGAAGAAAAACATCAAACTCTTTTGCATGTCGTGAATTTAGGAACCAGACATAAGAAGTGCTTGGTTCAAAAATTTGGATTGCCCTGAATGTGCTCTAGAGTACTTGTACACAAAATGTTGCATTAAGCTTAACCATCTGGGGCCAGTTAGTTGAGCTGGGCAGAGCACGGTGCTAATGAGGTCAAGGTCACAGGCTTGATTCACATATGGCCTAATTGGCTTTGCTCCATTTCACGGCCATAGACCATACCCTGACCCCAGACAGCCATCTTGCAAATGTGCACTGGTTGTTTACATGACAGGCTTTCTGTGCTAGTCACACGCTCTACTACTCAACAGAAACAACTCAAAAAGCAAATATCCTCTGGTAATAGGTTGGTGACATCATAATCATATTTGGGGGGAAAGCACAGAGGGACCACAGACCTTCAACAGGGATGATGGCTAATTCTTAAATATTTGCAAAGAATAATATATTACCAATTCTTTCCCACTTTATAACTTTTCAGAAGCTTCTATTGGTATATCATTTTAGATTTTCTTTCTCTACCCTCACAAGCTTAATTAGAAAGCCTTATATTTTATTTTATTTTAAATGTATTTATTTATTTATTTTTGGCTGCGTTGGGTCTTTGTTGCTGGGCACAGGCTTTCTCTAGTTGGTGCGAGCGGGGTGCGAGCGGGGGCTACGCCTCATTTGCCGTGTGCAAGCTTCTCATTGCAGTGTCTTCTCTTGCTGCAGTTGCAGAGCATGGGCTCTAGGGCATGCAGGCTTCAGTAGTTGCAGCACATGGGCTCAGTAGCTGTGGCTCGCCGGCTCCAGAGCACAGGCTCAGTAGTTGTGGCGCACAGGCTTAGTTGCTCTGCCGCATGTGGGATTTTCCCGGACCAGGGATTGAACCTGTGTCCCCTGCATTGGTAGGCGGATTCTTAACCACTGTGCCACCAGGGAAGTCCCCAAAGCCTTATATTTTAGTCTTATGGTTGGCTAATGAAATTTGATGGTGGGTTGCTCATAATGACTAAATCTAACAGTCACTATAGGTGAGGCACTTTGACTCACATTAACTCTTTCCAAAAATTTGGGAACCTTGGTCTATACATGTATATATAGATCATTAATTCCCGACTTAATAACAATGATTTGTGATTGCCCTGTATATATAAATATTTGGAGAGCATCTTGCCAGGGATGGAAAGTCCTCTCCCTTGCTATCTGAGATACAAAAATGTGGTTCCTCTCAGCCATCTAAAGAGGCTGCATTACATTGAAAGAGATAAATTAATTTTCTTGATGACTTTAAAAAAAGGGGTTAAGATGTTTTTAAAGTCAATACCTGTTTTGTCTGAAACACTTATATGACCTTGAGTAGAGAAGCTACCTGTCTCTTTTCAGAACTCAGGTTCTAAAATGAATGAGCTGTGTGGCTCTGGATAAGCCATTTAACCTCACCATCTATAAAACAGAGGAAAGGAACTAAATAATCCTTAAGGTGACCTTTTGCTTTAACATTCTCTGACAATTCTTAAAATCTGACCAAAGTTGCTCTTTCTTTTTGTCAGTATTTTAGCACAGAATATCAGGTAATGTCATAACATCCTAGAGAAAAACTAATCTTTCATATTCATAAAATGAGATGTGTTTGGTTTTAATTTTATGCCTAAATTTAGGCCAATTCTTTTGACTTCCAAACCCGTTTATCCCTACAAACACCTCTGTCCATGGTGCTGATCATGCAGGTTTTGTTGGTGCATTCAAAGATTGAGGGCTCTGTAGACTACAGTAGTTCTGAATCAAGGGGATTATACTTTGGGATGTGAGAAGAAGTAGGTGGTGACTAAGATCTTCTGAGAGGGAAAAAGAACAGCGAGTCATACATAACTAACAGAAACTAAGAAAATGGAAATTGGGGCTTCCCTGGTGGCACAGTGGTTGAGAGTCCACCTGCCGATGCAGGGGACACGGGTTCGTGCCCCAGTCCAGGAAGATCCCACATGCTGCAGAGCGGCTGGGCCCGTGAGCCATGGCCGCTGAGCCTGCGCGTCTGGAGCCTGTGCTCCGCAACGGGAGAGGCCACAACAGTGAGAGGCCCGCGTACCACAAAAAAAAAAAAGGAAAGAAAGAAAATGGAAATTGGAGTTAAAACTGAAAAAGACACTGCATAGGAAGAAAAATGAAGTGAAAAGGAAAGAATCAACTTGGAGGATGGGGAGGGAATGAAAAAAATTCACAGAAGAGGAAGACTTCTTTGCATGTTTCTGAGTGGTTCTGGAATTACTTGAGCAGAGTTACTGGTAGCAACAGCAACAGCTGAGGCACTCCAATATGGAAGCAATGAATGTAGTTTCTAAACCTAAATAAAGGGATATGATTAAAGAACAAACTGTATGTCTGTGCTGGGAATCTCTGGATATATTCAGGTATCAACATGAATTTGTGAAGGCAGAGATATGGAAAAGTAAACATTGCAGAAAATCATGAAATGAGGTCACAGGAGAATTGTCAAGGAGGTGCTCAGGTAAACTGAATTCACTGAAGTGCAGGGAACAAGGGAATGATATCAGGAACAAAAGTGACTAAAATACACAGACATAATAGTAGTAAGTAAAGACCCAAAATAAAAACTGGAAAATCTTACAGACAAAAAAAGTAATGTTTCCCCTCTCACCAAACCAATGCCCTTGCCAAAAACTAAGAAAAAGAGTAAACACTTTTTCCTTGAATTGCTGTTTCTTTCCAAGTCATATCTCAAAATGTAGACTCAAGATGTAGACTGAAACACAAGCAACAATAAAGAGATGGTTTTTGAAAGTGATTCTGGATAAACAACGAGGTCCTACTGTATAGCACAGGGAACTATACTCACTATCCTGTGATAAACCATAATGAAAAAGAATATAAAAAATAATGTGTATATGTGTGTGTGTGTGTGTGTGTGTGTATAACTGAATTACTTTGCTGTACAGCAGAAATTAACACAACATTGTAAATCAACTATACTTCAATTTTAAAAACAAGAAATTCCGAAAAGTAATTTTGAAAGTAATTCTCCTTCAAAATTGCTCCTCCTAAGAAGCTTTTTAATGGTTTTATTCTCTACTAAAACTTAAAGAAGGAAGAGGGTTTACAGAGGAGGATGAAAATGAATAAGACTTCAGGTTCATTTTAAGCTCACCTTTTTGTGATATATTATTGTATTGAGAGGTTTCTCTATGTGCATTCAAGTGAACTAGACCCAATCAAACTATGCTTTTACTTTAAACGTCTATGTGCATGAAGACAGCTTATGATCAATGAGGTGAGTCTTTTTGGTCTCTGTGATGTGAGACAGTGGGTTCACTTTGTAAATATGAAAGCACTATAATTATTTCAATTTCAGTGAACTATTCTTATATACTAATAAACTCAGTCCAAATTTATTTTGATTTAAATCATTTTCATTTTAAATCCAAGGGGCAAAAGCTATAACCATTTCTTAACAGTGCAGACTTACAAACAGTTGAGACAATTGTTTTGGAGCCAAACAGATTTGTGTAGAATTCTGGAGCTGCCCTTTACTACCTGTGTGGCCTTAGTCAAGTTAATTAACCTCTTCCAGCTTTTGCATCCTCATCCATATATGGAATTATCACATCCTACCTCATAGGATTCCTGTGAAGTTTAAATAATGAAATACATGTTGAATATCCAGCACAAAACAGATACCTAACCATGAAAAATTTAAAGATACCAATAAAGGAGTAGCTTAATTAACAGTGTTTATTTCAAGAGACGCTGTGTTTTTAAAACTTTTATCATCCCACATAAATCATTTTGCAAGAGTTTCCACCAGGTCCCATTAAAGTAATCACATTTCAAGCCAACTATAAAACACAATGGATCAATCCGCAGGGCTCTAAAAATGCACCAAGCCCAAATTTTACCAAAAACAAAATTCTTACAAAAATACCTGACTGATTTAAATGCCTTAGAAGATGCAAGCTTTTTCTCTTGAAAACATTGGTTGGTGAAGTAACACTTGCTTTGGAAATCTATTGTTTGACTGTTATGCACCATGGATCTCCAGTATTAGCTGGAATACATTTGCAGGCAGAAAATGTTTGTGAGGTCAGAGGCAATTTAGGTTTGAGTGGTCCCTGGAGGAAAATAGCAAAATCACAGTAAACACCAGAAAAGCACTTTATCAAGACATCCAAATGCTGAAAAGTGAGTGTGAGTTGCTTTGGCTGCACCAATGCTACTACCACAAATAAGTGAAAAGAAAAAGGTAACAGCTCCTACATTTGTTTTCCTGTTCTTCGAATGTGGCTCTGCAGAGGAACTTGTCCTTACCTGCCTGCTTTGGTGATGATCATCTCGGTTCCAATGTCATGGAACCTCTTCCAGAGGTCAGCACACTGCAGCTCCACCTGAATCTCCTCCATGGAAGACATGGCAGCAGGCACAGGGCCTGCAGCACCAGGGCCCAGGTCAGTGTGAGTGTCAAAGGAGCAGGAAGACCGCTCAGTGATCACCTCAGAGTCTGAACCAGTGCTCTGCTCGGAATCTGCAAAATAAACAGTCAAGACTTAGGTGAGAAACTGCTGAGCTCCCTCCACACCCCTGGCCCTAAAAGATGGATGCAGGGTAGGGAGCACGATGGGGTGGGGAGAGGGGTGAACAAAAGGAGACTTAAAGCTGGGAAGCTCCAGAGCACAGCACTCAGCGTATTTTATTATTTTTTTTTATGGTTTGTTTTTGTGATTTATGACCTTCTTTCAGGTTTCGTGTTTCCAACATGACATCTGGCATTTTAGTAAGTTTTAGCAACAGCTGAAGAAAATTGGTCCACAATAGGCAACATAAAGAGTACTAATGTCACCATGTTGAAGGGAATGAAGCCAAACTGGAGCAACAAAATAGACAAATGCCAAATTTTAAAAATAATAATAATCACAGACTATAGCTGCAAATCTAGATTAGACCATTTAACTTGGGGTAAAAGATTCAATGCTAACAACAATGTGTTCTTTAATTCCATACCACTCAGCATCACTGTCCTTCAGTCAGTTATTTTTAAACACATTGAGTTTTCCTCCATTTATATATCCTGGTCATCAAAAGTAATGAAAAGTTATTTGGGATCTTTAGAAACACTTTGTTGTATAGTTGAGTAAATGGCTTTTCCTAAGTCTAATCAGGTCATTTTGGATGAAAAAAAAAAAAGTCTGTTGTGAGGCAAGGATGTAAGCATATGGAAAAAGTTACCCAAGAAGGTGGTTGAAACAAAGGGAATAAATGAGTTTAGGAGACACCTTGATTGGTTTCTGAAGTATGGGCAGAGGGGAGGGTTGATCCAAACAGGAAGGTAGGATTGAGAGCAACCAAATAAAAAGCTGGCATGCTGGGCCAGATGGTCCTTTCCTCTTTCGTCTTCTGTTCTCATGAAGAGGGGGCTGGTGGTGGGGGGGGTGGGGAGGCAGGGGGGATGTAGACAGATGGAGAAGCCTAGAGTCAGATCTACTAGAGAATTTTCTGTAATTTTTCAGATTTTTTACTTTTAGAGGCCCTATGCCTAGAACTTTATCTCCTAATATTTTCCAAACTTGGATTAGCTAGTACAGTTTCCTTATGTCACACGATACTGCAAGCCAAGCCTAAGAACCTATTTCTCTAACTCACCCTTAACATCTAGGATTCCGATTGCTTCCCCCATAATTAAATACATACATAAAGAAAGGTTGAAAACAATGATGTCTTACTCTGACAACTGGCTTTTCAATGCTGTCAAAGGTCAGGACCTCTTGGGTACCAGTCCTTGACACTAGCAGGATGGAAGGAGGCTGGGACAGAAAGCCATATCATCTTGCTGCCATCCTCACTAACTGGAGCAGGTTTCTAGGCCTGTGAACAACCCCTCTCATGACACCTTTAATTTTCTTTTCTTCTAGCCCTAGTGTGCTCCTCTCTCAAACCCGGGCAGCATCACTGCTGAAGACATTCAGCACACTGCAGAACTGAACCAAGCTCCTAAATAACACGGAAGTCTCTGCCCCAAATCTTTAGTTTATCCACGATCACTGGTCCAGTCACCATCTTCATCAAAAACATTAAAAAGTTATATGACTAGATACTACATGGCTAAGCATATCATTTTATATCTTGGACTAAACAGGAGCTAATATTTGTCTCCTTCAAGTACAGAAAAGTGGAGCTGCTTTTCTAAGGTGAGAGCTGTTGAGTGACAATCAGGCTCTATCCCAGCCTGATGCTATCTGCTTTTCGGTAGCAGAGCCATGATGTCCTCGCACACTCTCCAAACACAGTAATCTGATCCCTTGAGACATGGATTCCCAAATCCCATTTTGTTTCTGCGATATGCCAAGAGCTCCTCATTTATCACTAAAATTGGGAATTTTTCAAGAACTTCCTGAAGCAAGATTTTTAAAAAATAGTCTTGTCCTACCTTTGGAAGCAAAGTGTTATGAAATCTCCTTACCATAAAGTGCTACGGCTATGAAACAGTTGGAAACAGGCAGGGCCCAGCAAAAATTTTGGACATATAATTTCTCCAATGTGTGTTTAGGAAGGGAGAAAGGAAAGGAAAGATATCACTGCACTAAGTGATAATATTTTTAAGGTAGCCAACTTGAGGTTAGGATTGGAATGGGAACTGTGGCTGGAAATTTAGGAAGTAAGAGACTGCTCTTAACTCTCTTATGTCATCTGGAATAAAACAGGTACTCAGGGCTTCCCTGCTGGCGCAGTGGTTGAGAGTCCGCCTGCCGATGCTGGGGACACGGGTTTGTGCCTCGGTCTGGGAGGATCCCACATGCCGCCGAGCGGTTGGGCCCGTGAGCCATGGCCGCTGGGCCTGCGCGTCCGGAGCCTGTGCTCCGCAGCGGGAGAGGCCACAACAGTGTGAGGCCCGCGTACCGCAAAAAAACAAACAAACAGACAGGTACTCAAAATGTAACATTAAATGGATTGATGAATAACCTTGGACAAGTCACTTAGCCACAATGGACCTATTTCTTCATAGTACAATTAAAACGATTGAACTGAAATCTCTTATAATCTCTTCCACCTCCAACGGCTTAAAGAATGTAAGACTCCTTCCTAATGCAATTTTCAGTGATAACCCAGGTGACTTCAATTAGAAGCATCAAAAATATTTTTCTTCTACTTAAAAACTTTTATTTAGGAAAAAGTCCAAAATACATGTAAATAAGTCAAAAGAGATAATCCTTTTCAAAGATCATTATACAAATTGCTTAATTGGGACTTTAGTTCTAAGTAACTCAATGGCCAATCATTTGTAATATAGGTTGTTAGTTGTTCATGTTTTTTTTTTTTTTAGGTAAAACACCAAAACCATGATTTGTGAAAGAATTAATTGATAAGTTGGAGTTTAAAAAACTGTAGAAGCATCAAATTTAAAACTGTCTGGGAAAGACAAGTTAAATGAGAAAAAAGACTGGGAGCTCACATTCACATTATCATAGGAGTTAAAGAATTGAGTTAGTATTCTGTTTATAGTTTCAATCAAACCCATCAATAAGCACCTATCAGCATGTGGCCCTATATGAGATACCATTCAGATAATTTGAAACAGAATCCAGACCTTGGGAAATTTCCCAGTTAGTGTTGATTAATTATGCATCTACTGAGTGCTTACTATGTGCCCAGCACTGTGCTAGATTCTGGGAAATATCAAAGTACACAATGGGGCTCCTCTTAAAGGTATTTACAGTACAAGTGGAAACTGGGAGCATTCACAAATAATCAGAGACCAAGACAAATACTACCATGCAGTTTTCCACACCATTACACATTTTCCTGTATGTCTCATAGGAATTCAGAAAACAGAGGGATCTGAGAGGGCTGGAACATTCCTGGGGAACCCATGGTTACTAATAAAGAAATGGACAAGATGTGGAGGCATAGGCAGTATTTTCCCATGAAGAGGATTTTCAGAGACAGTTATTTGTTTCCCTGGAAATACTCTGTGCTCCTCTACTCTCACTCCCTCACAAAATAGAGTCCAAGTGACTTTTATATACAGAATGCAGGCACCAGCCCTCATTTTCAGTCACATGAATGTATCATGTAATTTTCCATTCTTGATTGTTTCTTAACTTCCATAGGTTGGAAACAAAATTAGTATTATATTTTATATAGTTTGTTTTGAACCCCTAGAGTAATGAGGGTTACCTGTGACATAAACTACTCTACAATACCCTTCAAATAGTAATCTCAGAGTCCACATCAACAGCCTAGGTAAAAATAAAGTTTAATTCTTTGTAAAATATATTTCTAAATCATAGTTATATAAAATATTTCGGCTAAACAGATCAATTATTTCAGCTATTAATCAGAATGTATAACCAAGTTACCTAAGTCATAAATGTAAGAAATGCATACAGAGCGGGTGGGTTATTTCAATCAGATCAGGTCATCCATTCAGAAATATAATCAGTCTTTTGAAGATCAGAAAACACCTCTGTGTTTTCAAGGTTTTTTCATTCTTGGCAATTTGTGACTTCCTGCCTTCAAAAAATAACCACTAGGAACTCATTTGAATGACCTGGAAAGATTTCTTGGCCATCAGACGTCTCTTGTGAGTAGTATTTTAACAAGGAAAGTTTTAGTAAGTCAGAACATAAATGATAAAGTTATACATAACTAAGGAAGTTAAAGAAGAAAACTTTGGGAACCTGCGCTAAGCCAGCTACAAGTCACTGGAGAATATCATGTGACTGACTCATAGGGTCAAACTAACATATCTATTACCATCCAAAAAAAAATCTCTAAGAAAGAGAATCTGACCATCCGTTCGTTGTGTCACTCATTTTCTATCTCTGACCTATTTCATATTGAGAAAATGGATATGGTTAACGCTAAGTTCCCAGAGAAAGTTGAGTTTAGCTTAGAGAGAATTTCAGTTCTCAACTCATACAAAATAGTAGCAATAATAAAATAGTTTCTTAATTTATATTTTACATATTACCTAATATATCCTTCCATTGGATGAGCTAGACATGGCCTATATTTTTATGTCCATTTTGTGGATGAGGAAACTGAGACTAAGAAAAATTGAAAACCACATGGCCTACAAAGTAGGTCTCCTGCCTCCTGAGTCAACGATCAGGTCTCCCCAAGATCCTACTATATTCATCCCTGGCCAAAGCAGTCAGCAATTCTGTAAGACCCTTCAACTGTTTTGGCCATCCTTACAACTGAAATAGCTTAACATGTTTGATCTTGGCCAAGTCACATAACTATTCTGGTCCCTATTTTCCTTGATCTTTATAGCACAGCACATGCACATTTAATTAGGGCCGCTATAAAGTCTCTTTTAAGTTTAATGTTTAACGGATGGATTCGTAGTACAGCTTAAAGACGACCAAGTCTAACAGCAGCAACCCAACCACGATAAGCTGATTTGGTTGACATGTATAGAAAAAGCCTGAGTTATATGTTCTCTGACTTCATTTCAACATTAGGGGACTTCCCTGGTGGTCCAGTGGGTAGGACTCCACGATCCCAATGCAGGGGGCCTGGGTTCGATCCCTATTCGGGGAACTAGATCCCCCATGCATGCTTCACCTAAGAGTCCGCATGCTACAACTAAAAGATCCCACATGCCGCCACTAAAGGATCCTGCCTGCTGCAACTAAGACCCGGCGCACCAAAATAAATAAATTTTTTTAAAAAAATTAGACGTTATTAGAACATATTTCACAGTCTGCCAGGTGATTTTCATCTCCACTTAACTAATAATTTTAAGGAATCATTTTTTTACTACAGGTAACAAGGCACATTTACTTTTAGGGCTCTGCTACCCACCAAGAGTGGGGTCTTGGAAAGTCACCTCATTTCACCAACCCTCAGTTTCCTTATCTTTAGTATTTCCTTACTTTACTATTAGGGTCAAGGAAAAGATACCTTCCTTCTCAAAAATTACATTTATATCTGTATGATAAAGACAGAATCTAATGGTTCTGCTGATAACAATGTTAGTGACTTTGGACAGTGAGACGAATATAAGCTCACAACAACGATCCCAACCAAAGAGTTAATAGTCAACATGTATTGAGCACTTACTGGCACTCTGCTAAGACCTTACATACATACCATCATTTAATAGAACAACTCTAAGAGTTATTATTATTATCTCCATTTCAAATATTATTGACAGCCAAATCCAAACTGCATCAGTTCTACCTCCTAAGGATTGCAGGCATATGAAATTATATTTAATTCCTTTTTTTTGAAGACGATGTTGGGGGTAGGAGTTTATTAATTAATTAATTTATTTTTGCTGTGTTGGGTCTTCGTTTCTGTGCGAGGGCTTTCTCCAGTTGCAGCAAGCGGGGGCCACTCTTCATGGAGATGCGCGGGCCTCTCACTGTCACGGCCTCTCTTGTCGCGGAGCACAGGCTCCAGACGCACAGGCTCAGCGGTTGTGGCTCACGGGCCCAGTTGCTCCGCGGCATGTGGGATTCTCCCAGACCAGGGCTCGAACCCGTGTCCCCTGCATTAGCAGGCAGATTCTCAAGCACTGCACCACCAGGGAAGCCCTTTAATTCCATTTTTATTCCACCAAACATTTCTGCTTTGTATAGACCAGGTTGTGTATTCATGTAGGAAGACAGACACAACAGGTTCTTACTCTGAAGGAGCTAACAATCTTGTAGGAAGGATACAGAAACTGTTAAAGAAGATGGACTGTGATAGGTGCTCTGGCAGATGTATAGGAGCAAAGCGCTACCAGGAGCTTTGAAGAGCAAACAAGCCAATGGACAAGAGGATCGAGAAGATGTCACGAGGTGACATTTGAGAGTGGGCTTGAAATCTATATGCGCTTTATATGAGTTTAATATGAGCAAGCAAAGAAACTATGGGGACAGAATCTCAGGTACTGGGAATAGCATAAGTAAGAACTTGTCATTTTTAGAAAATTACAAGCACACAGATATGGCCAGAGCTTAAAATACATAAGGGAAGAGGGGAGGTGAGATAAGAGATAAGTTGGAAAATCAGGCTCAACGCAATTATACAACAACTTATTTAACATTTAGTATGTGCCAATCACTTTTTCTAGATTCTTGAGACATCATCAGGGAAAAAACAAAAATCCCTGGCCACGTGGAGTTTATATTTTAGGAAAAATGTGTGTGTCATAATACGGAGTTTAGACTTTATTTTCTTTATACCAAAGTTTTCTTTTAAATGTAGGTGATGATGGTTCGGTCTTCCCTTCTAGACTATGAATTCCATAAACTGAGTTTCATGCTTTGCCACATCTCCTGAATGAGTGATACACGATAGCCTGGTTTCAATGTGGAAGATGGGTGGTAGAAGACTACTGCAGAGTCAGATAAGAGACGCTGAATTTTCTGAGATTAGATGCACAAGCCACTTCCACGAGACAGGACCTCAGCTGTCATATTTTACCCAAGGGAGAAAATAGCTTGAAACAATTAAAAGAGAAAGACCCAAACCAGATGATAATCAAACAATCGTTCTTGTTTTTGTTTCTGCCAATAACTGGGACATGACTACATTGAGTGGTGCCCCCTAACTGATACTGGCAGGGCAACCACTCCTTGGCCTACTTCTTAAGTCCCAAAGTCTCTAAAACCAAGACCCACCCACAGTCATCTCAGGGCTCCCATTCACACCACAGGAGACATCAGAAGCTATAACCCAGGTAGCACTCTCTGTACCAGGCTCAAGTAAATTCTTATTCCCAGAGGACCTCTGCAGTGGAAATTGGTTCTGGGACATCAGATTTTATCAGATAGCTTAGCAAAATCTGGTGATGAAACTTTTCGTAGAGTAATTCTAAATACAGCAGAAGCAGAGCATTTGGCACTGACCTGAGTACGCACTGAGCCCACATTTGATACCCAGTCCAGAGCTTCAAGGGAATGAACTATAACCCAGGTTGGATTAAACTAAAATTATGATGATAGCAAACACTCAAATGAGCCTGTTAGATGACTTTAGTAATGGAATGAAGTCTCTGAGCCCTCCATGCCCTCCAAGTTCTATTTGGGAAAAAGGGGGGTGGTAACCCGAAGCCTGCAATTCCCATGCCAATAATCCAATTAGGGAGACTGAGAGCACATATCCTTCAGCTGCCTAAAGCACTCTCCACCTGACAACCAGCGCCTCTCTCACTGACATACAGACCACAGGCAAGGACCCAACGTCATCCCTGAGATCTAAGCCTTTTAAAGAGGCTTTGCAAAGAAGTGGCGGCAGTCATTTCTACATCTATTTCTTGTTGATCAAACGAAGGCTCAATGTCATTAAAGGTTCAGCCTCTAGTGCTCCAGCTTGCTTTGAAGGTGGAAGCAAACAAAAGAAGAGAAATAACAGGCACTACACTAAATAGTTTATATACATTTATATTTAAGCCTCATGCAATTTTCACAGAAAACCCTACGAAGTAGGCATTATGGCTGCCGCTTTATAAGTGAGAAAGCTGGGGTCTGGCAGATGAAAAAGCTTTTCTCACATTATATAACTAGGAGGTGTCAGAGTGGGATTTGACTTAGTCTGACACTAGAGGTGATGCTCTTTCCACCATCAACCGTTGCCCAGGTTTTAGAACTAGACCTGCACAGTTCTGTGCTTCCCACTCTGAACTTGGAAATGCAGAGCTCACGTTCAGGCTGCTCGGTCAGAAGATAGCTCTATGGAAACTAAAACATTATCAGTTATTTGGGGAAAACAGAAAATTCAAAGCCAGGTCAGATGGGAATTTACCTTTCGCAGTAGCAGAGCAGTTATGTTCAGGAATATTTTAGGTCTCTTCACTAACTTAACATTATTTAACAAGTAAGAACAAATGTAAAAGGCCCTCTTTTGTTGTATTTCACTTCCTGTTCCCAGCACCCCCATGTAAAAGATACAAATGTGACAGAGAGATCACTGAAGATCACTGTCAGCGTCAAATCACTCTTTTGCTTTAGCCTAGAGCATAAGAAAAATAATGTTAGAAAGTACTTGGAAGATGTCTGGACTTTGAGAAGTGTGTAATGACAGCACTGAGAGACAAGAAAAGGCAGCTGAAGTAGTTCCTACTTGTACATAATTTGGTTTACACAGGCTTAAGTCAAGAGTTCAGGGCACAGAAGTGTTTGATAGTATTAAATATATATCTGTACTTGAGGAGAAATCAACTGATAATTATATATATGAAAGCACTTTATAAACAGTAAAGTGCTAAATTAACAGATAAGATTATATGCCAATGATCAAGGTAGTCGGGAAGGCCAAGAAAAAATAAGGACAAATATGGGTCCTGGATTTTCTAGAACAATCCTAATTTCAAATATTTTATTTCATCCTCCCCATAAAATTAAAAGTTTTGAGACCAACTTTTGGTTCAGAAAACATTCTTGATGAAAGCACAGAAAATGCATAAATGGAATAGTCAAAAATTGGTCAGAAGCCACGTGGCAATATTCAGATCTAAATACCTCTTGCCCCAGAGGTCCTCCAAAAGTTGATCCTGATGGACTGGGTGGTCTTCAAGATTTACCAGTCAATTTTAGGCCAGTAGCTGTCAACACAAGCCCCTTCACAAGGCTCTTGGCATTTTTTCTGAGTGAATTGACACATTAGCTCATTCCTAAGCCAGTGCTTATTTGCTCTTTGCAACCACAGCTACTCCCAACCTCCCACCCTCACCCCCATCATCACAGCAGCTACTACCATTAACACCATCAGATGTTTGCCACAGTGGTCTTTTAATTTCCATGATGTGAAAAGGAGGCCTTCCCCCAAAGGCCCTGGAAGAACTTGCCTTATATCGTGTTAGGATATTCTCACTGAGCACCAATAAATAAATAAACCCATGCTAATATGCTAAAGGGGAAGAACTAAGCAGCCAGTTTCCAAGGAACAAGTGTAATTTAACTATGACTTCAGGAGACAGTGCCCCTGGAGGTGGCAATGTCCAACATGTAAGTAGGATAGACATTGGAGTATAGCCAGGAACACGCAATACCCTTCAAATTATGTTCAGGATACCACCAGCTACACTGAGTTTAAAATCTCCCCAACCACTTTGTTATACAGCAGAAACTAACACACCATTGTAAAGCAATTATACTCCAATAAAATAAAATAAAATAAATAAACAAAATAAAATCCCCCCTACCTATCAAGCCAAACATAAAGAACCATCTGTTTGATGAATAAAAGAGCTAAATGGCTGGCAAATATAACAACTTCTCCAGTAATTTTCTGAATTCATCCATTCAATCAATTATTTATTTTTTCAACAAATACTAGTTGATTATCTAGCCTGAGCCTGGCAATGTGTTAGGTAATGTGAGGGGCACAAAATTAAATAAGATACGTTCCTACATCCTCAGGAACTTACAAAATCACTTAGGAGACAGGACAGGTTAATAAAGAATCTAATAAAAGTAGAAGAGTCAAAATCCAGCATGGCATAGAGCATGCTGAGGGACTGTAATTCAAAAGACCAAGTTCTAAAGTTCATCTCTTCTTTTTCCAACTGTCTAATCTTGAACAAGTCACTTAACCTCTTTGAGCCTTAGTTTTATCATTTGCAAAATGAGGATATCATTAGTACCGACTTTGTGAAATTTTTATGAATCACAAAGTGTGTGTCTGTGTGTTTACGTAAATACTTTATCAGTAGTAAAAGGGATATATGAATGCTAATTTTCATGTATTATCTAAAAGGAGTATCAACAAAATGCTATGGGGGTTTAGAGGTGAGAAGAACTTCTTCCCGCCCGGTGGTCTTTTCTGGACCTAATGGAGAGATGTGTGCAAGATGAAAAGGAAGAGATGGGGAAGGAGGAGAAAGATCTTCCAGGAAAAGGGAATTTTATGGCAGAGGCACAGGAGTAAAGTCTACCAAGCAGGTCTAGAGAGCAGCAAGTAATTGAGACCACAGCTGTGTGATTCCTCTTGTATCCTCAGCACCTGGGACAGTGTCTGGCACCTATCATGCCCTCAATAAAATGTTGGTTTTGTTAAATAAATGAATGAATGAATGAATAAAACGCTGTATGTTTAGCGAAGCAAGAGAAGAAATGTGGCCAGAGAAGAAGGCTGGAGCCACATCAAGAATCTTGAATGCTATTCTTCTGATCCTCTTCAGGAGACCACTATATCCCTAGTAATGAGGTGTTTTAATTGAACGCTGTGTTCCCAACAAAATCCCAACAGGGTCACCTCTACACATAATCTAAGCTATTGGAATCCCACTAGCTTTTCCTTCCATGACCGTGAGTTGGCAAGGTCTACCCTGAAATCTTTCAGGGGCATCAAATGAATTCAGTGACTTTGGTCACTTCTGTGAGTAGCAGTCACAGTCTATCATCTAGAAAATTCTCAATACTAACTCTCCTCCACGTGAACCTAAGAAGAAAAGGTGCCTGTGATCACAAGGGTAAAATGAGGAAAGGAGCAAGCCCTTCTACAAGTGCTGGAGCTGGTGATGCTTTTGTGTGTGTGTGTGTGTGTGTGTGTGTGTGTGTGTGTGTGTGTGTGTTACCTGGCAGGGGATGGGGTGCAGAGATGCCTTCTCCTTCAGGAACAGGATGACTCCTGCACACAGAGCTGCTGCACCCTCTAGACCCCCACACAGCAAGCGTCCCTGCTGTCTGCAATGAAGTGGGGTTTCCAGAGAAGCTGCCAAGAGGGGGAAAGAGCACGGTCCTTCTTTAGAATCATGACTTTGGGCAAGTGATTTAACCTGCCTGAGCCAATTTCCTCCATAAAACAGATACGCCCATGGCTCTCAGTAAAGCCCCTGGCACACAGTAGGAGTATATTAAATGTTAGTTCTGTCCATAACTAGGAAAGGGAGGTGGCCACAGGGTTAGATCTTTTCCCAATCACTTGCCAATCCACATTTGAGAGGGAGAAAGAAGGTTTGTGTTCTTTCAAAAGGAGAAAAGCAAATCCTAACAAAGAAAATTTTAAATGTAGAATGGGAAAATATCACACAATGAAGAAAATAATTCAGGGCCTGAAGCAAAATTATCAGAATTGAATATGTTAGAAGGAGAAATTGTGGAAAGGCAGAAGGAGGGAAAAGCAAAGGAATAGTAAAAATGCCAGCTAAGAAAGCCTGTTTTTGTGTAGGTCTACTCCAGGTTCATGATGGCTGCCATACTAGTTGAGAAGGAAAATGACTAGAATCTGAAAGAAGAGAAAACAGGGTAGACCACTGAGAAAAGATGTAGGCTGGATCTTCAGTTAGGAAATGGGGCCCCGAGAGCAAATTCTAGCCTTCAACAGAGAAGCAGAGAGATCAACCTTGGCTGAAGAAGCAGCCCAAGGGCACTGCTCCACAAGAGGTGGGAAAGACAGAAAAGAGCTGGGGGGCTGCAGGATCCCCTGACTCCAAATTGACAACCTTGTCAAGAGCTCTCACCCTCTGGATCAGGCTAAGGAAAATATACATTGAGGAGACAGAAAAGATCTAGTGCCTAAGGGAGGCTCCCAAGAGCCTCAAGGTGAGACCTGAGAGTTGTGCATTATAACCTATTTGACAGGTGAGATTACTGAGACTTAGTCAAGGTAACATGCCCAGTGCCACTCACCCAGAAGCATCAGAGAGAAGAAAAGGATCCAGGTCTTTCTTACCCCAAAGCTTGAATCAACCACCATCCACTCCACCTTCAGAAACCCTAAAATAAAATGCTTTAACAACAGAAATGAATCTACTTTTGGGGCAGGGGGCAAGCATTAAGAGTGAAACAAACACTCTGGATTAATTGTATTCATAGCAGTGTCTGTGTTCTTACAATACACCATCCCCTGCTTAAGATGCTTGCCAACCTCAGAAACTTACCCTCATATCCCAAGTCCCCAGACTCCTCCAGGAAAAGTCCACCTGCCATGCGTCTCTCCTGCCTTCTTTTTTTCCTACAAAGCCCTCCCCAGAGGAGAGTGAGTTGTCAAAGGAGTCTAACCTGATGGGAATTTTGGTGATAGCCAAGAGAGTGGAGCAGGGTAAAACAGCCTAACACTGTCTTCTATGTAAAAGCCGATTTGGGAATCCCGGAGTCAATATCCCTACCTCCATTCCTGACTCCTCGAACCATCTTGACCAGGTCACTTAATTCCATTCATTCCTCAGCCAACACCTTGGCCATAGCATGCCTCTGTTTCTCCCCAGGCCTACCTACCTTGAACGGTCCCAATGACCTTTGAAGAAAGAGCGTCCTCCAAGTGTGCCAGCAATTCAGAAACGGACAGCTTCTAAAATAGCTGGTATGTTGTTGGGTGTTGGTTGCCTTCTGAAGGAGTAGTGGTGTCGCAGAGGCAGCAGGATTTCCTTGCCAAAGTTGCTCCCACCCTGCTCCCCATGAGGCTCTGCACTGCCTCTCCCCATCCCAGCCCATGAAGAGTTCAAGCCCAGGGGCCGCAGCATTTAAGCACTGTCAGAGTCCCCACTTCAGTCCTCATAGTGGTGCCAGTTCAGCATCTGTCATGATGACCCAGCCTGAACTGTATTTAGAAGTTTTGGACACGGCACCATGTCCTGGCCCATCTCAGAGTGACAGGAGATTTCCTGAGCACCTGGGCCTGTGATTCAAGGGCTCCTCCCCCCAGGGAATGGGGGTCAGAAGGACTTTCCTAACGGTCTGTTTCCTCCTCGGGTAGGGGACCCATCTGTTGGAGGAATCTCTTTGAGAGTCGATCTCCATCAATATTACTATACAATGTTATTTTTTTTTAAATACATACTTTTTATAAAGCCTGTAAGACATGGCAGAGGAAAAAGAGAAAAGCAGTCAGAAAATGGGTTTAGTGCTCTGTTCACGGACTACTCTCACAAAGATCAATTTCCCTGGAATTACATCCTGGGAGTGCTCAGAATCTAGCAGATACTGCCAGTGAATAGAAAGAGCTAGCCTAGGACTCGGCCTCTAGGGACAGTGCATAATAATTCACATCATCTTCTTGACAGGCTCTATGCCAGTCCTGAAAGTAGCCTACTGGAGTCCAAAAAAATGTATAAGTGATCCCTGGTTAGCGGTTAACAAAATAAAATTTAATTTATTTACAGTTTAACATAACCTCCGCCAGGCAGGAAGACTGATAATTAAATAACACTAATCGGGTGGGCTTTGAGGGTTACTACACACAGAGTGGGTGTGGGTCCTCAACTCTGCTAGACCACAGGAGAGAGAAAGGCTTTTTCCCAATTGACCCTCAACTCTCTGCCCCAGTGTCCCTGACCAGAGTCCCATGGAGATACCCTGTCATTTAAAAGGCATCAGTGTTTGTGGCCTCTCCTCATTTCTGGGCAAGGACCCAACATTCAGAGAATGTGGTTTTAGGATCAGGGCATCTAATCCATTCAAGGATTATTTTTCCCCCCTACTGCTCAAATGGGTGTGTTAATCATCACCTCCCTTTGTTCTGTAATAAATTCAGCCCTGGCTAATTCCAAGCCTCTACGCATCACTAAAGCTTAAAGATGGCGTTTTGACAGGTCAGATATTTAGAATCAATAGACCACCAACCAGTCAAAAATCTTAAGTAGTTTTAGGAACATGTGGAAGTAATTTTTTCCAAGAATTCACAAGTTTGGAGGATGAGATCTTATTGATGGTGTGTGGGCTGTTGTAGATATTAAAGTATTACTTTATATACCATATTCTACATGTAATCAAAATTGATTTACAGTGAAGGCGGATTTTCCTTATTATACCAAATATTACACATTATCAGATATAAATTACAATGGAATGCACGCTATACAGCATCTTTAAAAGAAACCAATAAAAGACTGAGATAAAATTATAAGTGAATGTGCAATGATTATACATGTAAAATACAAATGTCATAGGCTAGGGAATTTCATAGAAATCAGAGTATTTTGTGTGACACTGGCTACAGACCTACATTTTAATTACAATCATTTCAATTGCATGCAGTGAATCTGTTTGTAAAGGAAAAATTATTTCATAAAGTGTTAATTTCTAATTTTTAATTTTTTTACTTTTTAAGAGAAATATTTATTTTAATTCAACATAAGGTAAGTTCTAGTCACCTGTCATCTTTCAGCCTAAAAATTAGCAAAATTGTTGAGACGAGGCACAATTTTTCCCCGTACTTGCTACATGGCTCCAGTTATGAAATATATATATATATATATATATATGAAAATTTTAAAACAAAAATAGAAGTCTGAGGGGTTTTTTTAAGTGTATAAAACTCCCACAAAACCTATCAGCATTGTTTCTTATTCTACAAAGTAGCACCAGTAAGAAGAGTAAAGGGTGTTAAAAACCATTATGACAGCATTTCTGAAATTAGGGATACATTTCTAATTTTTTAAATGAAGAGGTTATTAACCTGAAGTCAATGGATGGGTTCTGGGGGTTTATAGGTGACCTAAAATTATAAGTTAAATTTGTAGGAGCTTTCATTTTTCTGGGAAGAGGATGTATGGTATTCATGGAATTCTCAAAGGAATCTATGACTTTAAAAGGACAAGGACCACTGGTTTAACAGGATTCCTTCAAGTGGGAAAATTGTCTATTTTCCAAGCTCTCTTCTGCTGTAATGTAAAGCATTTCCCCTTAGCTGGATATTTCCAATGGGAGAAATATTCAAAAGAATATGACACAGAATACTAGGGGTGCATCCTAATAGAAATATATTCTTTGTCTCCCTTACGAAGACAAAGTGGTTTCATTTTCTGGGACTGTTAAACGGTCATATGGGACCACCCCAACTTTCTCTGTATGGGCCCTTATTTCCTATCTGTCTTTATTTTAGCCACATATACATGCATGTATAATTTTTTTACTGTAATTCATAACACATCATTTTGGGAAGTAGGGAGATTAGAAATTATCTTTAAGTGAACGAAAATGGGGCTTTTCCTTTAGCCTGGCTACTTTTATTCTTTCATACTCTCTCAGTGTCCTTCTCCCTGCCCCTCAGAAAAACCTCAGTGGCGCAAGAATCCTGGGGTCCCCAGGCTGTTTCTCCTGCTGTGTGCCAAAACCAAGCAAGCTTGCTGCTGTGGGACACACGGTCCAGTCCCCACACCAGGGGTGTGCTCTCAATCCATGGCCTCCAAACCTCAGAAGAAATCTTCCTCTCCCTCCACATCCCCCACCCCTGCCCTGTGTCCTCTAGGGCAGCACCCGCGTCTGGCCCTGGAGCCAAGAGGCAGCTCCTCAGGGAAAGCTGGACGAGGTGAGTAGCTGACACTGTCCTCAGCAGGACTGCCAAGGCTTTCCTAAAGGCCACGGCAACCAAGCCTGCCTGCGAGAACATTTTGATGAGCTCAGTTTGTTTGCTACCGCGAACCTCCTTGCCCTCACAGTCTATTTTTACCATGTTGTGACGCTGAAGACTCTGCTGTCATTAAAGTGAATGATAAATAGAGTAAACTGTCCATTATCTATTGTTCGATGGTGAAAGAAACCCCGGATTCAGAATCAGAAGGCAGGAGCTTGAGTCCTGGTTCTGACCTTGATGTGGCCTTGAGGACGCCACTGAACCCTGCTGAGTCTCAGTTGAAGCATCCGTGGAAAGTGGTTACGGAATCCTACGGCTTACCCAACTCCGTGAGTCCTCAGCAGGATAAAATAATGCAGATGAAAGCACTTTGGAAACTACAAAGTGAGTTAGAAATGGAAGTGATCAGTGCTACATTTAATCAATCATCTCATTCACAGAGATTTCTCCCTGTGCGCTAAACACATGCTGAATCCTCGCTTATCTTATAGAGCCCATTAAAGATAGGAAACTGAGACTCAGAAGCAGAGCAGTGACATGAGAAGACCTGGATTTCCTCCTCTCATTCGTCTACACCTCCCCCGTGTTGCACCCTTAAGGTACTCTTACTGAGCAACTACTGCCTTGTCTTTAAAATGTAGATGATAATCCCTAGCTCCTGTGAGGCAAAGATGTAGACAAAATGACCTCCCAGCATCTCATTCCATGACCTGTGATTCCACTAGATGTGACCAAAGTCAAAGGGTGCCTAGTGGTAGAGTGGGAACGAGCACCCAGGTCTGCTGACCCATGGACCCCATCATATCCTTGCTGCCATGCCCTCTGAACCATAGCACCTGCTCATCTCCCAAGTGATGACCCTGCAATATGACAAGATCCCGAATTACCAACGAGAAATCACAGTACAGTTAGATGCTAAGTACATCTTACTATAGTCTGATTCCCTGTTAATCAAAGTATGTTGCATCTTTTCACCGATCAAGCAAAATAGCCCACCCTCTAGTGAGGCAAGCAGATTCCTTCTTTAAATGATCATTTATACTCCATTCCAGGAGATCAGCTCTATCACGTACCCCTTTATATGGAGGTCACGAGCCTGTAGGATAGTTATTATAGCCATGCTGCTTTAATCATTACCAGTGACAGGAGGTTTTGTTCAATCCAATGGCGAAATGTCTTGTCCGTAGGCCCACGGAATTCCCAGACCTGCATCAAAGCTGGCCTTCTGCTCCCTTCGTGTGAAATGAAGGCCAGTCCCAATGAAACCTCAGGTTTTCCATAAAGTTACTCAGCTTCTCCAGGGTCCATCATTCCTGTCTCTTTTCTCTCCAAGCCTCAGAGTAGCTCTTCTCTCAAAGCCTGCCTCACTTCTTTGCCCCACAGAGTCACTGTTGTGGCAGGACTCAACAATGTCTACAACCGTCTTTAAACTCTGCAAGGAAATGCTTAATGAAGGATGCTGCCTTGATTCTCATTTCTTAAAAGGACCTTGTTCAGAGGAACTGACTTCCTTCCCCTCCAGAAAGATCCTACTGTGGTTTGGGTTAGGATTGCACATTTGGATTCAGTTCACACAAAACTGTGTATCTCTGGCGTTAGATGTTCTGCTAACTTAGTCTTTAGAAGAAAGAATATGACATGTTTTGTGTCAGCTCCTAAACTAAACTACCTGTGAAAGACTTCCTTCTTGTCATTATTTACAATTTAATGATGAGCCAAGATGGTCCATGATAAAATACATCCCCTTAGACAAAGAGGACAAATGAGTTTTAACTAACCTATGTCAACTCTGGTCATTTGATGGGAGATCACAAAATTGAGGAGTATGAGGCCCAATCCAAGCTTAGAAGAAGAGATCGATTAGTGATGTCTGCCATGGGCACAGGAGTAGGGAATAGCAGCTCACATGTTACATATTCACTATCATATTCTTTCCAAGGTTTCTACTGAAATGCTGCCATGCATGAATTGCAGTGCTGTCCCTCTTATCTGTTTTAAGGGAGTAAAGGCTATTGTATCATTGTTCGTATTTTGTGTCATTCTTTCCAAGTGGACCAGGTTTTCCAGAGGCAGCAGATAGGCCACTAATCTTTCTCCTTTCCCAACAAGGTCATCATGTTAGCAAACGTCCTCTGCTCTGACACAGTTTTGGTTTTAATGGCGAACTAATGTCTTCATCAGTATCTGTGCTATTTCACACTTCATTTCCGTCCCTAACTCTTGGATGCAAACCATCCAGTCCTGGTGATTTACTTTGCGAGAGTTTCTTTCAAGTTAGTTTCCTTCTCTAGGGATGCCACGCAAGCATTTTCAGGGCTCCAGCTGGGGAGCACCCAGCCTTGAAACATCGGCATGTGATCAAGTCATTCAAGGAAGCCAAAGGCCTTGGCAGGGATCTGACAGTGAGGCCCTTAGCCGAGGCCTTCGAGTCTGAGGGTAACAGAAGCAGCTGCTAGCTGTTCTGCTTCTCAGTCAGCACAGTGGCTCAAGGTGGTCCAGATCATCAGAACCAGAGAACTGTGAGCAGATGGAAAGAACACAGATGCTCTGAAATTGTGATCCACAATTCAAGCTGTTTCCAGAGCTCTCAATGCGTTTCACAAAATCTCCAAACGCTCTCAAGGTAAGAATGGTCTTAAACTTCTTTTCTATGTCCTATAGTTGCTGCAATCATCCAACCCAGATTTCTCTAAAACAGTCCTAATTTCAAATAGTTCATTCTGTGGCCCTTGAAATACACACACAATAAGTACACAATAAATACTTTACCTTTGATTTAGTACATTCTGGCCACAAGGCACAGCTGGGAGGAGTGAATAGGGAGGGCGAAGAAAGAAGTGTCATGATTTCAAAAAATCTGTAAAGGATGGCTCTTATGGAACAGAAACAGAAAGTATCCCTCTACCGTAAGAGTCACACAGCCCTGGGGGCTGTGCATACGTGGCTTGTGGAGAAGAGATTTCTCTGCTGAGGTCTGAAGCTTCATCGGGGCAGGGCCATGTCTGACTTTTCTCCACAGGGAGGGAACATGAGGGGCTGAGGATGAAAGACCCAGGATGAAGCTGGCTAATGCAGAGCCAAGACCCAGTGGCATAAAGAGGACCTCTCTCTTCACGCATCCTTGGGGCAGAAGCCCTCATGATGTGGTCTCATTTTTGGCCATAAAGATAGTTTAAATGAGGACCACTGAAGTATCTGTCAGTAGCAGCAGAAGTAAATATATAAGCACCTTCCCTCAGAGCACACTCCAAATAGAAGGCAGAGCTGAGGCCTTCCAGACAAGCCTGAGCTGCGTGACCTCTGATGTGGCTTTGCTGTTACTGTTTTGTTTTTGTAAATGAATATCCAACATTTATACCCTGATAACTGTGAGACCACCCCTCACCATTCTACCGAAGGTAAGCTTTAATCAGAGCCCCCGACAGAGCTCAAACAGCATTACCAAGAAAAATAAGAAAAGACAGCTTCAGTTTCTCAAAGCTTGCTGGTATGAAAGCACAATGTGCTTCATGTTTCTCATTGGAGGAGCAGGTGGGTCAGTCTCAACATCAGCCCGTGACCTTGGTTCTTTGCCAAATGAGGCAGTGAAGATGGACAGGAAGGCTGCGCGTGTCGCTCTGAATAGGTTCTGCTGTTTATGACCCCAGAAAGCAGCACACACGAGCAACTTTGATATGCAACAAATTTACACTCTTAAGAACAGACAGACTCATGAATTCAGATGTCATCCAGCTATATGCAGTAAGGGCAGATTACTCCAGAAAACAAATGACTAGAAGTACATTTCGTCAGTAATGTCACAAAACATTGGAATAAATTTCCTTGACAGCAAAGGTTCTCCTTAACCAGAGACTAACAATGTCCAAATTGCAGCTGTCAGAGGATAACAAAATAATGAGGAAAAAGTTCATCTCCCAACAGTAGGAGATACTGGCCCCGGTTGGCTTGGTATCCTAAGCCTAACATTGAGTTCTGTGGAGTTCCACACACAGGCTACTGCTAATGTGAAATTCCCCAGAATAAGAAGCAGGACGTCTCTCTGCTAAGGAATAGGAGTAGCCTGTGTCCTCCTACTTCTCCCAGCTGGAGAAGGGCCACTGGAGGAGTTTTGGGGTAACTGTAACAACAGTCATTGGCCCTGAGCCTGGGGCAGCAGATCTGTGGAATCCCAGGCCCTGGTCCTCCCCTTCTGGCTGGCAGGGTCTCCAAATGGCTCTTGAGCTCTCCTTGGCAGTCATTACAGTTCACCTGCTGCAACCGCAGGTGCCATTTTCTGCTCGGCCTCATGGTCGTTGTTGCAACATCCCATTGTCCCTGATCCCGTGTGCTGAAAACTGAAGGTCACCACTGACCTCAGCCAAAATTGCTTCTTGCTCCCACCCCTGCCAATCTGTACCACACACTCCAAAGGTCACCAGCCCGATGTCAGTGCCCCCTGTCCCAACATGGGCCTTGCTGCTTCTCCAGACTTACAGCCCCTACAAGGTCCTCTCTCTTCCCTGTGCCACCCCTGCTGCTGCAAGTGTGAGAAGGCCCTGTCCTCGCCAGTGTTAGAAATCTGAATATGACTCTTCAGCAATGCATTCAGCTGGCAGGAACGTAGGGCTGGGGTGTAAGATGATACAAGTCTAAACAAGGAGTGCACTTTTTTTTAAGTGATATTCCATGCTTAAAACCAACCATGCCTTCAAAACAAAACAAAAACAAAAACAAAAAACAAACAAAGGGGGCTTTCCTGGTGGCACAGTTGTTGAGAGTCCGCCTGCTGATGCAGGGGACACGGGTTCGTGCCCCGGTCCGGGAAGATCCCACATGCCGCGGAGCGGCTGGGCCCGTGAGCCACGGCCGCTGAGCCTGCACGTCCTGAGCCTGTGCTCCGCAACGGGACAGGCCACAGCAGTGAGAGGCCCACGTACCGCAAACAAAAACAAAAACAAAAACTAATCATGCCTTCACAGATTGAAACCAAAACTCAATTCTCAATTATTTTATGTGCAAGTGCCACTCTCACCCAGGGCTCTGAGAGGCAACAGTCTTAGGCCCACTCTTTTTATAAGACCTTTTACAACCCTGGAGCCAACCATCAGTTCCAGGTGTTTAATCCCTCTGTATCCTGGTAAGCCTGCCCTAACATAGGCTTAAACACCCACAAATGCCCAGACTGGGCACCCACATGAAGTATGGCTGAATTTCGCAAGTAGACTAGCCCTAGGAAGCTCAGCAAATAGAATCACAGCTACACTTTGGCTCCCGGAAAGCTGACAAGGACTTTTTCCTTGGCTAAGAACCTGCACTAGAGCCCACAAAAGACAGAAATTGAGTACTTCTTTTACTTGAAATTCTGCTGTCTCAGAAAACCAAGAGCAGGAAACCACCAGGAAAAGGCTGTTAGCACTTGAAGCAACGGTACATCTCATATTTAGATCTACCCTCAGCTCAGGCCTCTGAGCAGTATGAAATAGAGAAAGCAGCCACAAAAGAAGGCTGGAGAAAAGGGGGGCATTTCATTTAAAAAAAAATATAGACCCAATACTGACATTTTTTCCATATTACAAAGGACTGGGTTCTGGCCTGTGGACAGCTGAGATAATACTCTTTAAAAGTGGATTTTATTAAAAAAAATGAATTAAAGCCACTGATTCTAATTATAAAACACATTTTAAAATTCAGTTTCATTATTTCACAGTTCACACCAGAAGATTTCAGATGGGAATGGATGACACACGAGAAATGCCGAGTGCTTATAATATGTATGATGTTACACATATGGGAATTATCTGAAACCAATGTCTTCCTAACCCAGCACTAATGTTTTACACACAGGGTTGTTTCAGTTTTCTTTTCCTCCCTCCCTTCCTCTCTCCCTCCCTCCCTTCCTTTTTAAGTTTACTGACCTTCACACTCAAGAAAGTCAACAATTCTCCTCTTTCCTAAATGAAAACTTTTAATGAATTTTGGTGAATACTTTCTTGCCCCATACAAAGGTAGACATTATTTCAGCAGATCTGAATTTATTCTAAATAAACACTCTAAAATTAACCGGGCCAAGCAGTTATCTTTATTTGCAGTGGGAGTGGACTTAACATGAATATTGTAAGCTGTCTATAGTGGCCCTTGCCTACCTTTCTAGGTTCTCATAACCAGGAAGACCAAATAAAGCCCGATGTCCTGTTCCTCAAGAATCGTCCCATGACAGCCAGGTGATGGCTGGGAGGAATACTAATCCTCACATGGACGCTGGGAAAAGCATCAGTCTGATCAGCTACTTTCCAGTAGACTGTCAAAGCTTTTTTTTCTCCAACCAGCAATCAAATCAATCTGTAATTTGAAGACTAGATGTCACAAATTCTCAAAGTCAGATGAATTTGGGGGGACCAAGGAAAGCTAAGGAGTTCCCCTACTTGGCTTGCCAAAGCAAGGGTCAAAGGAAGCTTGGAGTGGGTGCAATATCACAGCCCTGGAACGGAGGTCAGGTATTTGGCCTTTCCCCGGCTTCCAATGATATTGAATACAACAGATAAATTAAGATCAAGGCACACGGCAGTTCTAAAAGCACCAGCCTGTCCCCAGGAGATCCCAAGGGAGAGTCGTCATCTACCACAGGCCAGGTCTTTTCCTCACTTGGAAGAATGCCTGTTAACATGGGGATGGATTCCATACAATAACGTGTAATCCAAAGCCCTACAACATGATCAGAGAAGGGGGCAAACTCATCAAGAGCGTTCACTTGACCAAGGAAGAGACCCTAATGCAGTACAGGACACAACCGACAAAATTCACTCCGCTCCGACTCCTGATGAAGCATATGTGGGTGGGGAGGTGACTACCTGAAATAGCAAGGGCTCAAGTGCTTACAGGAAAATCTGACCCTTTAACTTAAGGCAAGCATAGCCTACCACCAAATCTCCAAGACAGGAAGTATTTCTGGGCTTAATAACTCAAGCCGATATTCATTTCAAGTTGGGGGATTTCCTTAATCCAACTGTTGGTTTCCACAATTGATATACGCAGACATCCCAGCTGGGAGCGCTGCATGATTTAATAGGTTCTTACTCGGCACAGCCTTCAGGTTCCGCCAGACCTACCCATACCAGTAGGACGGCAGAATCCTAAGCACCTCCTAGGTTGGAGGAATTACAGGATACCAAGCTTCAGGCTTCATCAGGCTCAAGAGTAAGGCCCAAGAAGGGAGTATGAAGAACGTAAGCCATCTTTCCAGAAGCCATCTTCACAGGCAATGTAGAAGTCACCTACATTTTAGGGTTGCCAGGAAGGCCTCTCTTGCTCTAAGTTTGCCTATAGCTCAATACTGGAGATCATCTAGCCATGGTTTTATTTTTATTTAAAAGAAATTTTTCAGTATATAGGAGCCTCCTTCTTTTAAAAGGCCAGCTGCATTTTAAATAAGGAAGAATATGTTAAAATATACATATGTATGTATATAAAAATATATATATACACATATATCTATATATAGATATATGTGTATGTGTGTGTGTGTGTGTGTGTGTGTGTGTATATATATATATATATATATATACATATATTTTTTCCTTAGGAAAAGTGAGATCTGGAACCGCTATAGTGATTTTGCTTCTGCAAGGGAAAATTTAGAGCCACTGCAGGTCCACAATGTTAAGCTAACACAGCAAAGACTTTATATTTACAAGAGTCAACAAATTTCATCATTCTGTCTCCTATCACACATATCCCAAAGCAATCAGGGTTTTTCAGAAAACCAATCAATCAATGAATAATTCATGCAATGGGGGCAAAGGCAATGGGGGATGCCAAAAAGTATAATGCAGGGCCCTGCCCCCAAAGCATTTACAACCAGAGTGTAGACAGTATAGAAATATAAAATTGTTGGGTCAGAAAAAAAACCCTGTCAGGCTTTTCTGCTAGGTAGTATTCTTTCTGCGAGCGTCTGGAAACACAGCTCACAGAACAAGTTCACAGAAAGGAAGAGCTTCCTGCTCTAGGACAATCATGGAGTGAAAAAAAGGCAGAGAATCACATAGGTCATGCTCTCCTGCTTCAACTCCATGATCCTGTTCTAGGCTCCAAGGAATGCTTGTGTATGGAAATTTAGTGAGCCCTGAGGCTTAGTGACAGCAGCCCACTCTTCCCCATGTATGTCCTATTGAGATTTATAACCCCTGTGTAAAAGGTCACCTATAAAAGATCTCATCTTTCCAGGCAAGGTAAATGTGCAGAGTCCATCCTAGGTCTGTAAAGACCTCCTGTCCTGATGGCTATGAGCTGTAGAATCTTGTCTGCCTTCTCCATCCTCATCCATAACCTCCTCTCAGAATTGGTACAGGCTTACTGTTGGTACCCGTATAACACAGTGATGATTTATATACCTTAATGCAGTACTGGCCATGGCTTAGTATATGCTCTTCTTGTCCACCCTTTAAGGATATAAACTTCTTGGGAGGAGGAACCATGTTTTATGCTCTACAGAATCTATAAGGACTAGCAAAGAACCAACCACCACTAGACAAAAGCATATTAGTTAACTGAGGGGTTTATTGCAGTTCTCAACAAATATTCAAAGAAATCAATTACCTAAACAAAAATTATACCTCAATGCACCTGTGCTTGAAATGGTGAACCAGAGCAGATTCAAAGAAGACTAACTGATGACACCTTCTCACGGGAAATACTGATGACGTCACATAAAGAATATGCTGCATAGCGCAGTGAACACAACAAATAACATCAAGTTGACTTTCCACATGGAATCAAAACTCCATCCTCAGTTAGAATAACCTCCTCAAAAAGGAAAATAGTTAATGAACTAAAATTCAATCATATTATTCTAGAGCTTGGGCAGAAAACGTACAAGTCAAGCCCAGAACATCTTGTTTCATCAGAAAGTAAGAAAGTGCTCAAAGAATACTGGGAACATGTCAAAGCACACAGGAGCTAATTGGAAAGGACTTCCTCTGGCCAAGTCAGGAGTGATTGGAGTATCAAAGTGAATAATAATAACAGATTATAATCCACTAAATAAAATAGGAACTAAAGAGCCCAGAAGTTCATTTAAATCAAGTTAATTAATTAACCAACTAACTAATATGAAAGAAAAGCTCTTCCTTAGAGTAAAAGGTCAACTAATAAATATAGAAGGAATGATGGAGACAAAAACGTCATTATCAATAGACTTCCAGTTCCCATGCCAGCATGTAAGGAGCTTAGAAGTCATCACTCCACTTTAACAACAAGTAAAAACCTGAACAAACTGAAAAATCAACTACTCTTCTTAGATATGTCAGAGAAATTAGGTCACAAGGCAAGTCCCTCTCCCAAATCAAAGAGACAGAGAGGGGGATACTTAGAATCACAACTTACCACAGCAGAAACCCATGAGCACAAACCTCTGCAGGAACTGGTGCCAGGGTAGGAGAACCTAAACCATAATTGACCAACTGCTGGAGGCAACTCCAGGGAGACCCAGTTATAGGGGGAATCCCACACTTTTGTGAGTTTTACCTCTAGGAGCTCTTTTTAGTGAATATCAGAGAAAAATACCTTCATACTTCCATCATGGAGAGGAAAAAGGGAACCATTTTGAAATACACCAGAGCATTCTCTTCTCAACAAGGCCTCCCCTAAGAAACTATTTGCCAGAGCATAACATACCTGGGGGAAGGAAATTACCCAACTTCAGCACCCCTCTATCCATCCTGTACCACTCAAGGGGAAGGAAGGAGGAAACTGAGAATCACTGGTGAAGTTTACAGTCCAGGACACAGGCTCACCTGTGCACTAATTATAGAACTATAGAACACTTTCTCTCCCTTCCACACCCTACCACCACACCACTAAAAGCCTATTGACTACAGTTCCTTTCACACAGTACAACATGTCCAGATTTCAACCAAAAATTACAAGGCATACTAAAAGGCAAAAAATACAGACTGAAGAGACTGAACAGCAGCAGAATCAGAGTCAGATGGCAGGGATGTTGGAATTATCAGACCAGGAATTTAAAACAACTATGATTACTAATGGAATTTAAAACAACTATGATTAGCAATGGCTCTAATGGAAAAAGTAGACAACATGCAATAATAGATGGATAATGTAAGCATAGAGATGGAAATTCTAAGAAAGAGTCAAAAAGAAATGCTACAGATTAAAAATACTATAACAAAAATGGAAAATGGTTGTAATGAGCTCATTGGTATACTGGAGAAGGGTGGGGAAAGAATCTCTGAGATCGGAGATATAAAAATAGTAACTTCCAAGACTAAAAATTAAAGAGAAAAAGACTGAAAAAAACCAGAACAGAATACCCAAGAACTCTGGGACAACTATAAAAGGTGTAACATACACATAATGAGAATACCAAAAAAAAAAAAAAAAAAAAAAGGGTGATAGGAATGGAAGCAATATATGAAGCAATAATAACTCAGAATTTCCCCAAATTAATGCCAGACACCAAGCTACAGATCCAGGAAGCTGAGAAAACACCAAAGAAGATAAATAAAAGAACAAAACAAACAAACAAAAAATACCTGAGCACATCATATTCCAACTTCAGAAAATCAAAGATAAAGAAAAAAATCTTGAAAGAAGCCAGAGGGGAAAAAAACACATTACCTAAAGAGGAACAAAAACAAGACTTACTTCTGACCTTTCCTCAGAAACCATGCAAGAAAGTGGAGAGTGGAGTGAAATATTTAAAGAGTTGAGAGAAAAAAACAACCAACCCAGAAGTTCGAACCGTCCAAAATTCTCCTTCAAAAGTGAAGGAAAGATAAAGACTTTCTCAGGTAAAAGTTGAGGAAACTTACTGCCAGTAGACCTGCCTTGTAAGAAATGTTGAAAAAAGTTCTTCACAGAGAAGAAAAATGACACAGGTCAGAAACCCGAATCTACATAAAGGAAGGAAGAGCATCAAAGAATAAGTGAAGGTAAAATAAAAACTTTTTTTTCTTATTAGTTGATATAACAGAATAATGCTTATATATTTCTTTATGCTTATGTGTGTATATATATATTTACATGAATATGCTTATTTATGTATGCTTATGTGTATATACATATGTGCAAAAGCATATATATATATATGCAGACATACAAATAATATACTTATGTATAAGTGAAATGAATGACAGCAATGATTCAAGAATGGGAGGGAATAACTTATATGGGAAAAGAATCTGAAAAAGAATATATATATTCATATATATACATTCATATATATATATATATATATATATATGAATCACTGTGCTGTACACCTGAAACTAACATGACATTGTAAATCAACAGTACTTCAATTAAAAAATGAAGAATGGAAGGGAAGAATTAGGAATATTTGGTTATTATAGGAAATTATAAGGGAATTCCCTGGTGGTCCAGTGGTTAGGAATCAGCACTTTCACTGCAGGGGCCCAGGTTCAATCCCTGGCTGGGGAACTAAGATCCCACATGCCACGCAGTGTGGTCAAATTAAAAAAAAAAAAAAGAAATAAATTATTACTCACACTACCCATGAAAATACACTTGGATTAGTTGTAAATGTATATTACAAACTCTAGAGCAACCACTAAAAAAAGTATTAAAAAAAAGAGTATAATTGATATTCTAAGAAAAGAGAGAAAGTGGAATCATATAAAATGCTCAATTAAAACCACAAAAGGCAGAAAAGTCAAAAGAAAGCAGAAGTAGCTATTAAGTTCAAACACAGCAGATTTCAGAGCAGGAAAATTATCAGCGATAAAGAGGGTAATTACATAATAATAAAGGGGCCAAAACTGCAAGAAATCATAACACTATTTCATGTGCATGTGCCTAACAACAGAGCATCAAACGACATGAGACAAAAACTGACAGAACTACAAGGAGAAATAGGTGAATCTACTATTATGGTTGGAGACTTCAAATACCACTCTGTCAGAAACAGACAGATCCAGCAGGTAGAAAAATCAGTAAGGACATAGTTGAACTCAACGACACCAACAATCAACTTGATATAATTGACATCTATAGACTACTTCAGCTAACAACAGCAGAATACACATTTTTCTCAAGTTCACATGGAACAGTCACCAAGATAGACCGCATTCTGGGCCATAAAACACACCTTGATGAGTTTAAAAGCACAGAAATAATACAATGTCTGCTTTCAGACCACAGTGGAACTAAACTAGAAATCAATAACAGAATGATAGCTAGAAAACCCCATAATACTTGGAGATTAAGCAACACACTTATAAATAATGCATAGGTCAAAGAAGAAACATCAAGAGAAATTTTAAAATATTTTGAACGAAATAAAATGGAACAAAATCATCAATGTATGCTAAAACAAATGGGTGAACGTTTAATTAGGAACAAGATATGTAGTCTCAAAATATCTCTCCATAAATTATTTATTGACTTCAAAGTAGAACAAACTAACTTTATAGTGGAGAGAAATGGTTGACACCATCTAAACCAAGTGATCAGAGTTAACATCACCAAGATGGACTTATTGTGGTAATCATTTCACATTAAACGCATATATCAAACCATCAGATTGTACACCTTAAACTTACACAATGTTATACATTGATTATATCTTAATAATACTGGTCACAAAAAGACTGGGGGAAAATGCAGCTAGGTGATGTCTTCTTTAAAACAAAAGTTAACATCACTAAAATTGGGAGAAACCAATATCACGTGCTCTTGATATGGTGGTGTACTTAGGACACACTTCTGTGGTATTCCTGCCAAAAAATGTATAACCTGAATCTAAACATGAGGAAACATCAGACAAGCCCAAAATAGCTGGCCTATAAAATAACTGGCCTGTGCATTTCAAAAAATAACAAGGTCAAGAAAGATAGAGAAAGGCTGAGGAACTGTGTTGCAGATTAAATGAGATTAAAGGAATTGGACAGTCAAATGCAATGCATGATCTTGGATTAGATCTTGAGTTGGCAAAAAAGAATATCTGTAATGAACATTAGGACAAATAACAAAAATTAAAAGACTTGATTATATAACAGATTGTATCAGTGAACTAGGTCTCCAATTTATTAACAAATGGTTCAGAAAACAATTATATAAATGTGTGTGTATGTACACACACACAGACAGAAGCAAATGAAACAAAATATACAATTAGTGAAACTGAATAAAAAGTATACAGACAGAAGTTCCTTGCGCAGTTCCTATAACTTTTCTGTAAATTTAATATTATATCAAAATGAAAAGTTTAAAAAATGCTTAATTTTAGGAAAATTTCAAAAATTTTTTGAAAAAAGTCACCATAATATCAGATAGCTGAAGAGACATTTGTAGTCTTTAAAATTAGATTAAATCTGCTGACACACCAAAATTGCAGAAGTCACCACAAAAGTTTGCCTAACAAAGCTGAATATTCAGAATGGGTTCTCTGGTTCCTGCCTACCTCCATTTATAGGAGAAATGTAAAAATTAGATTTGATTATGGAATACTGTATTTAACTAATTGCAGTGTTGGATGAAATGCAAAGTACTGTGAAACAATGAAAATAATTAAATGTTGAAAATGCAACCATACACTTGACAGTAATCAAGGAAGAAACAGGAAATGAAGAATTTGGTCAGCATTGGACAGTCCAATGAGTGGTCAGACCCTGACCCTTTGGCTCAGGGTGATGCCTTGGCCCAATGCCCCCACCCCAGAACCAAGAGTAGGGGTTTCCCTAAGGCAGGGCCAGGATTGAAAATTTTAAGGAAGCACCAAAAAATTCATCAATCAAGATAAATGATATTTTAATGCAATTTTTTTATGGGGACCATTTTTAAAGTCTTTATTGAATTTGTTACAATATTGTAACAAATATCTTTTATGCTTTGGTTTTTTGGCCACAAGGCATACGGGATCTTAGCTCCCCAACCAGGGATTGAACCTGCACCTCCTGCATTGGAAGGCCAAGTCTTAACCACTGGAAAACCAGGGAATGAACAAAATATCTAAATATTAAATAGAGACAGTGGTATGAACTGAATGTTTGTGTCCCTGCCAAAATTCGTATGTTAAAGCTCTAACCCCAATGTGATGGTATTTGGAAATGAGGTCTTTGGGAGGTAATTAGGGTTACATGAGGTCATGAGAATGGGGCCCTCATAATGGGATTAGTGCCCTTATAAGAAGAGACACTAGACCACTTTCTCTCTCTCTCTCTCGCTCTCTCTCTCTCTCTATCTCTCTCTCTTCCACGTGAAAACACAGTGAGAAGGCAGTCATCTGTAAGCCAGGAAAAGAGCTCTCACCAGAAACGAACACTGCTGGACCTTGATCTGGCACTTCTCAGCCTCCAGAACTGTGAGAAATAAATTTCTGTCGTTTAAGCCAGCAGTCCCCAACCTTTTGGCACCAGGGACTGGTTTTGTGGAAGACAATTTTTCCATGGACGGGGCAGGGGTGGTGGGGTGGTGGTGGTAGTTCAGGCGGTAATGCAAGCAATGGGGAGTGGCAGATGAAGCTTTGCTCACTCGCCCGCCACTCACCTCCTGCTGTGGGGCCTGGTTCCTAACAGGCAGTGGACCAGTACTGGTCTGCAGCCTGGGGTTTGGGGACCCCTGGTTTAACCACCCAGTCTATGATATTTTGTTATAGCAGCCCAAGCAAACTAATGCAAATAACATCAGTACTACCAACTTTTCCTTTTGCCTCAGACTCCAATATCACTCTAATATTTTGATATTTAGTTCACTATGGATTTTTTTCACCTTAACTTTGATTTTTTAAATATTGCACTAAAGTATTATCTTGATTAGTGTAATAAGCTTTTTCTCTCCCTAGTCCTAGCCCCACGATAGGAAACACAGTCTAGGACTTAACTCTGCTCCCACAATATCCTCACGTATCGCCACCAGCCCACCCTCCCACAGCAAAGTAGCCAAATACCCATGGTTCCAGCCCATATTTTACCAAAGCTTGCCTTTTTAGGCAATGTTGAGGTGCTCATCAATTCCCTAACAACTCCACTTGGCCAGCCCTGCCTCTTCTGTTTTCCAATGACCTAGCTCCAAACAAGGAAAATATTAAACAGATGTCTCACCCTAGGAAAGGCAAAGACAGAGATTAGGACAGTAAGTGAGATGTCAAAGGATCAGTAGAAGACCATGTTTAGTGTTCCAGTATTATAAATACTATTTAACAGAGAATCAAACTCAGAGAAAAGAAGCGTTACGAATCGTCAAAGAGTATAACATCTTTCATTATGTGTATACATATAATGGGAAATTAAATGCAAGTTCTGGTAACTTTCCTTGAGGGAGAAGGTAGGAAGAAAGCAGAAAAGGGAGGTGGAATAGAGGAAGGAATGTCAACAATTAAGTGCCTAGAGAAAGACGAATACCATGTAATATCACTTACATGTGGAATCTAAAACACGACACAAATGAACATATCTACGAAACGGAAACAGACGCAGGGACATAGAGAACAGACTTGTGGTTGCTAAGGGGGTGTGGGGTGGGGGAGTGAAGTATTGGAAGTTTGCGATTAGCAGGTGCAAACTATTACATATTGGGTGGATAAACAATAAGGTCCTACTGTAGGCACAGGGAACTATATTCAATATCCTGTGATAAACCATAATGGAAAAGAATATGAAAAAGAATATATATACGTATAAATGAGTCACTTTGCTGTACAGCAGAAATTAACACAACATTGTAAATCAACTATACTTTAATAAAATAAAATTTAAAAACCATTAAGTGCCTGATCTGCACTAGGGTCTGTGCTAGGTGCTTCCCAATTACCTCACTGAATCCTCCCAATTCTGAATGCTGGGCTGTGAGGGATACACTCTGCCCCTATGCCAGAAAGCTTTCAGGCAAGTAAGAGTATGTATTTATAGACATCTGCGAAAGAGACCATCATCTCTCCCTGTTGGAAGGCAGAAAGCTGTGGTCTGCCAGGTGTGCAAGGCTTCTGTATCTGAATGTTAAATGTATGAGGTGTCTCGGGCTGGTGCCTGAGCCATGATGGTCCTGGTTATTGCCAGTACCTGACCTCTGTCAGCACTGTAGGGGCTCCAGTCTGTGGAGCACAGTCTGCCAAGCTGTGCTGAGCCCTCCCTGGAGTTACCGCTGCTACAGCACCTGTTTCATTACTATTATCTTTTACCCATCTCCCCACATCACCTTAACACTCTGAGCAGCAGCAAAATATATAGATTTGTTCTTCAGTGCCAGTCCTACTTCAGTCTCCTAATTCATTACTACCAAATAGAGAGCTACCCACAGACCAAATGAGAAAGAGATGAAATCTGACTTCCAGAGTACGCATAAATATCTGCCATAAGTTCAACACATCCAAAAACACTCTGATGAAAACTTGAGTTAGGGGCTTCCCTGGTGGCGCAGTGGTTGAGAGTCCGCCTGCCGATGCAGGGGACACGGGTTCGTGCCCCGGTCCGGGAAGATCCCACATACCGCGGAGCGGCTGGGCCCGTGAGCCATGGCCGCTGAGCCTGCGCGTCCGGAGCCTGTGTTCCGCAACGGGAGAGGCCGCAACAGTGAGAGGCCCGCGTACCACAAAAAAAAAACCCAAAAAAACAAAACTTGAGTTAGGAGTCGATTTCTCCTCCTTGTTCAGACACCTGGAATATATTGCCTTTGGCTAAGCAGAGAGGCATGTTTCCTATGGCTTCCCAGAGAGGAAGCCCTTGGGGAAGACCAGATTCTCTGCATCCCTCCTGCACACCAAGAAAAGACCCAGCAACTCAGAGACTGGCAAGACAACCATAGTCCTGTAGGCTAGCTGAAGAGACCCTGAAGCAAGTCAAAACTTGAAGAGAGAAAGAAAAACCAAGAAGAAGGCAAAGCAAGAGAGAGGAATGTCTGGCAGGAGCTGGTGGGTTTGAATGAGGCAAGATGGGGACCCCTGAGCTATTTTTGCCTCTGCTTTTGGCGGCCTCTCCTGCTTGCTGTGTTTATGGGCCTGACGTGACTTTCCACCCAAGCACACTTGCTAGGCTTGCATTGGAAAACTTGCCACCTTCCACACAGCTCAGGTTTCATCTGATTCATACCAGCAAGCTCTAGTTTCAAAAGCCCGATGCGTGTTTCTGCAACTGGATGGAAACAGTGATGCAAATCAGACCCAGAGAACACCTGCAGCTCTTCACCACACTGGTAACTTCGTCCTTGCCACCAGCTCCCCCATCTTCGGGGTAACTGACTCGGTGGCCCGATTCAATGCCCAACCTTCTCAAGGCATTGGTGTCCACAGCTGCCAACTTCCCAGGACCCCAGAAGAAGGAGCCGGTCCCCCAAAGCACCAAAGTTTACACAACAAGGTAGGGTGACCAGGAGGCCAGATTGGAGGTTGAAAGGAAGGGCTGCTGGCATACATGCCAGGGCAGGAGGCACAGGGCTGTAATGTATAGGACATGACACAGCCTCCCAAGCAGACTAGTGTGTGAACCGGCAGAGCTTCCCTCAGGATCAGGCCTTTGTGTTCCAAAGCTGAGCGGGTGTGAGGAAGTAGGGACAAGTGGCCACTCTGACTCAGTCATACCAAATTTTAGCTACTCATTGCTTGGAAGGGAGGAGGGAAGGCAGAAACCAAGACCTGGTCAACACAGAAGTGGCTGAGGTGCAATTTGATCATCCTGGGCTTGGCCCAACCCATCCTCTTGGTGTGAGGGAGGAAAGATTCGTTACTGCTGCTGTCATGGACGCTGGGCAGCCACAGCCAGAGACCCGCAGGAAGCAGTAGGAGGAGAGGCTGAGAACAGACGAAGGGGAGTGGCTGTGGTACTGGACTGTGGGTTCAGCAGGAGAGGGGTGACCGCACAGGAACTGGGAATTCATGCAAGGTCTTCCTTCATCCAGGCCCTGCTTCTGGGAAACCTGGTGGGAACCAGGAAACTAAAAATTGCTTCCTGGCTCCTTCCCAACCCAGGCTAGGTCAGGCATCCCTGCTCTGTGCTCTGTACACAGCACATAGCCTGTCAGAGCGCTCATCACCCTGCATTACATTTGTCTGTTTACATATCTGTCTCTTGGGAGCAGGGACGGTATGTATCCATCTTTCTGCCTTCCAGCACCTAGTAGCCTATCTGCCTAGGTTAATGCTTGGTGAACGAGTGAATGAACTACTGCTGTGATTAAAGTGTGACTCGTTCCCTGTACTGAAACCGCGGGGGTGCTGCTGTGTTGCAGAGCCGTCTCTACGTGTCCAGGGCACTAGCTGGGATAAGGCAGCCATCTCGGCTAGGACAAAGGAGCATCACTTGGGGCTTTCTCGTCACTGTCATGTGACCTCACCTATCCTGACTAAATTCTGACCTCCCCATTCTTATCTCTCCCCATTCCACACTTTATCATCTTATTTCCTACTATCACACAGCTCTTCCTAAGGCATAGCCCTGATGACAAAACATCTGCTAACATTAACCGATCACTAACTATGGATGCCTTTATGTAATTCTTATAACAGCCCTAAACAGATAAGGAAATTGAAGTCAAGAGGAATTAAGTAAGCTTGACTTGAGCAGTCAAGTTTTCAGAGCCAGTAAGGGACAAAACTCACAGTTCAAACCCACCTGAAACTTATAACCGCTATCCTCAGAATCTTGCAGGGGCTCTAAATAACTTACTCATTTATCCTTTTTGTCTAGATTTTAAAGTCCTTAGGGCAGAGACTATTCCTCACTCATCTACATGCTGTAAGTGTTCAATAAATAGTTGTTGAATTTAATTGAATGCACCATTTGTCTTAGGCCTCTTGTAAAAACAACCTGAAGAGCTTGTGCATGGGTCAAAGACGCAGAAGCACTGGGACTGAACAAGCAGCATGGATCATAACGGCTCACAGCCATTCTTTGGAGAAAGGTGGGAATAGTCATGTAGGAAGCATACTCTGGGTCCCCCTCCAGGCTTTTGCAGTGGTTCCAACTCCTTCTACTACAGGAAGAGATAAACACCCTTCATGTATTTCCTCTCACCCCCAACTGCAAGGAAAACAGTAACACTAATTAGTTGTAACAGGGTGTTCATTTCACACAGTTCTCAGCAGGTTGCCCTGCTGTTCTTTGAAATGGTCTGGAAACAGCCTTGATTTTAAACATCTGAAGATAATTGAACCAAAGTTGCACCCAGAAACCCTGAGTGACATGCCTTTTATTCTCTCCCTCACTAACAAGAAATGTTTGCTGCCATTTCTTATTGACTCAACACCTTGAAAGCCTCCGGCACTGATGGCTTGCACCCCAGGATCCTAAAAGAATAAGTTAAAGTAACGATTGGTAATAAATGGAGGAGCAGGGAAGCCTGAGCCATTAAACAAAACCCTATGCCTGTTTAAAGGGAAGAAGGAATTGCCCTACAGCCCCATAAACTTAAGGTCTGTACCTTGAAAAAATAGGGAAGTTGCGGGGAGAGCTGAAAAGAATTTATGACAAGATCAATTTGCAAACATTTTTCAAAGACAAGGATATTAGTTAGCAAATATGGAAACATTTTCTAATACATTGTTGGCAAGTGGGTGGGAAAATAGGCTGTCATGTCTTGTGGGTGGAAGTGTAAACTGCACAAACTTTTTTGGAACGTCCATCAAAATTTTAAATGACATAACTTCAACTATACAACTCTACTTCTAGAATTTATTCTATAAATGCTATCACAAGAGTGCCCCCAAAGTAATCAAGGAGCTTTATTTATAGAAGCAAAAAAACTGAAAACAACCTAAAGGTCCATTAAAATAGTTTGGATAAAAATTATGATAGATCCACACAATGGAATACTATGGGACTTTTAAAACAGTGGGAAGGGGGGAACCTGTAAGTAGGTCTATTTAACAATCTCCAGTATAACAGTTTGAAACTAACTTCATAAAGTCCAAAGTACTGTGTGTATTATGCCACATTCTATGTTTTAATTTTAAAGGTTTGTATATATACACAATTAAACATGTACATATAGTGATTGATTCATATACATCATACCTATATGATGCAAAACAAAGTAGTAACAGTGACTGATCCTGGAATGATAACCTAGGAGACTAGGGATGGGAGATTAATTTTCACTTTATGCTTTTCAGTGATTACTTTCTATCCTATCTGAATTTTTTAAATATGTGTACAAATTATTTGGGTCTTTTAAATTTGTAAGCAAAAGAGAAGAATAAGTAACAACTGTCACAGCCTATAAAGGAACAGAATCTTGCAGGACAATTATGATCATCTAAGACACAGAGGTGGGCCTGGTACTTTAAGAGGAAAAGTACAAAACCTACCTTGTGATTTTGAGGCCTTGATTCAGTCTGTCAAGGAAAACCTACACACGTACTTGCCAAGCAGACATTGATTTAACAGGTATACAGGTAACCAGAGGCCCATCCCCAGAAGGAGGTACCTAATGATCACTGTCACTCAGCAGGAATTTAACAAATAGTATAGAGCAGGTGCTCCTGGGCCTATTGGGCAGCAGCTGAGGAAACGTACAGGTAGACATTCTGGGCCCAGAAACCCTGGCTTCTCAAGAAGAGTGAAGGAAACCCTCTACATCGCTACCACGTGCCTACAAACCCAGCCCACGGACAGACCCCCGTACAACCAGAGGAAAACCCACTGCACATTCAAAGGCCCTCAGACAGTAAAACAGTATTCTACCTGCGTCCAGCTCATCTTCCAACCCCCCACCCCATTTCCCAGGGTAAGGGAAGTGGGGGTACTGAGTCTGAGGGGAGGCTGTTAACGGGAAATCAACGGCTCCATCCCAGGGCTCTGCTCGTACCTGGCTGTGATCTTGGGCAATTTGTCTTCATTCGTTTCCTCACCTCCAAAATAAGATGACTAGTAGCTCCATTTTGTGTGGTTTTGAGAGAATCAAATGAGATTATCATGATTTTCCTGCTCTGAGAAAACAAACTACCATACAACTATAAAATATTAGCAATATTACCCTGGTGATCTGTTGTGTGAAAAGCCAGCAACTTGACTGAATTGTCTAGCCATTTGGTTTAGTCAAAACAGTCAATCAGACAAACAAAACCCAAAGTTAAGATCAGTTCATTAATTGCCATGCAGATATATTATTCTATTATTGTTATATCATTACGTATTAGTGCAAGGCAGGGGTGGTGTGAGGACTGGAGACACAGAGATAAAGAGAGATTCCTGACGTACAGGAAATGCCAGGTCTAGTCAAGGGGATATGTGAACAAATAACTGTACTCCAATATTGTCACTACCCTATTCTGTTAGAGGTACAGGAGAGGTGCCACTGAAGAAAAACAAAAGGATTGACCCTGTGATACTTACAGAATCAACCTCCAAATACTGACTCACCAAATACCAAGGTATACAGACCAGTAACAATTGCTCACCAAATTACACATTTATTTGTTAAGGAATCTGCAAGTGATTTGGAGTAATTTTTGGTATCAGAATGTTAACCAACATATTTGTTTAATATTGTTTGGATTTAGTCAAGCATCTCATTGAATACTTTCAAAACTAAAGGACAAAAAAAATGACCCCATAATTGGTAGCCATTTCAGATTTCACAGTGGTAGGAACACTGGGTAAAAATTAAAGAAATGACCTGTAAGTAGCAGCACTATTAGGCAATATTTCAATCAAGATAACTTCAAATAATATCTTTACCACCATCATGCTCAGGGCTACGTTCTCCAGATGCCTGACAGACATAGCTGTATTCCATCAAAACAGCAGTTCACCCACCAATTCAGTGGATCCTGTCCATCAGTTAAGTGAAGGAGAGGGACAAATAGAAGATAAAATAGACAAAGCAGTTGTTTAAAGTCATGTAGACAAAAGAAATGGTTAACCAAACGTTTCACTTTCAAACATGTGTTATATTCAACTTGGTGTTTCATTCAGGTCTAAATATCATTCTAAGAGTTGCAACTGTTGGGCAGAGCTCCCTGAGTTAACCTGCATAAAATTAAATTTAATTCTAATTTAATTCACTTCCAGAATGGTATTCTGTTGCCAATGTTAAAACCCTGAAGGAGTCTCCTTTTCCATGACCTCTATAAAATAACAAGTCGTAGTTGCCACAACCAGAAAAACATCCTGAGCCTCATTTGCCTAGGGAGTCTGTAATCAGATCTTACTTACTGCCCCGCGTTATTTCAAGAGCCACAAGTCATTCCTATTAAAACAAAAAGTAATTTTCTGTCCTTGCTACAATAACGAATGTTCTCGGTTATGACATTTATTTGGGTGCTGGCAGAACTAGTACAATTGCTTTTAAAATACAGGGTCCAGAGCACTCATTTAAGATGCCAAACATGCACTAACCAGTCCCTTGTCTCCCAGGCATTACCAATGAAAAGATAGTGGCAAAGAACACTAGTTTCCATACCTGTTGCCCATCAAAACCGACTTTTCTAAAACACAGACTTCACCCCCTTATCCCCATCCAGATCTTCTGAAAGGAGTATTTGGATTGGAGCCCTAGAATCTATCCCAGTAAAGTACCCTTCAGGTACATTGGACAGTCAGCCCTAGTGCAGAACCTTGTTTAGTGTGTGGTGTCATGAAAAGAACCAAGTAGGCGGGCTTCCCTGGTGGCGTAGTGGTTGAGAGTCTGCCTGCCGATGCAGGGGACATGGGTTCGTGCCCCAGTCCAGGAGGATCCCACATGCCGCGGAGCGGCTGGGCCCGTGAGCCATGGCCGCTGAGCCTGCGCGTCCAGAGCCTGTGCTCCGTAACGGGAGAGGCCACAACAGTGAGAGGCCCGCGTACCGCAAAGAAATTCCCTGAAAATAGACACTTTTATTTTCAGTTAGAAATACATTGGGGCTTCCCTGGTGGCACAGTGGTTAAGAATCCACCTCCCAGTGCAGGGTACGTGGGTTCGATCCCTGGTCAGGGAACTAGACCCCACATGCATGCCGCAACTAAGAGTTTGCATACCACAACTAAGGAGTCTGCCAGCTGCAACTAAGGAGCACACGTGCTGCAACTAAGGAGCCAGTGAGCCACAACTAAGGAGCTCGCCTGCCGCAACTAAGACTCAGCACAACCAAAAATAAATAAATAAAATTTAAAAAAATAAGAAAACAGTACTGCATGTTTAAAAAAAATCATGAAAAGAAACCAAAAAGAAATACACTGAATCTGTGAGCTTTGCAATGCAGAAGGTAAAATCCAAGTCATCAAGTATACAAAATGGGTCTATTTTTTTTTTTTTTTTTTTTTTTGCGGTACGTGGGCCTCTCACTGCTGTGGCCTCTCCTGTTGCGGAGCACAGGCTCCAGACGTGCAGGCTCAGCAGTCATGGCTCACGGGCCCAGCCGCTCCGTGGCACGTGGGATCCTCCCGGACTGGGGCACGAACCCATGTCCCCTGCATCGGCAGGCAGACTCTCTCAACCACTGCACCACCAGGGAAGCCCTGGGTCTATTTTCAAGGCCAAACAAAAAGTACAGAATCTGTTACAGGAAGATATGACTTACTTTTAGCAAATTTGGAATATGAAAATCTGGCATTACCAAAGTGATAGGAATTTGTCTTCATTTTATCAATGGATTTTTTTTTTGCCTTCATAGCATTTCACTCTCTATCACCAAAAATAACAAACATTCTTTGCACATTGAAAAGTAAGTTTATCATCCAAAGATTCTATGTACACATTTGGTGAAAAGTGAGGTATAGCAGGACCTAGCAATAAGTCCCACTGGGTAAAATTAAACATAACTTTATTTACAGAGACTATTCAGATATTAGAAAAGTCGGTGCTGATAATATTTTGCACTTCAGCATCTGAAGACCCCAGCTGTCCTTCAGAGACAGGATACTTCATGACCGACAACTAGATCTTGGTGAGCTGTCATGTGCACCCCTCCTAAGTTTGAGTTCCTGGATCACATTCTCTTTCTAAAGAGGATTCAGAATACCTTAAGTTGGAATGGTGGACTCCCAAAAGACACCAGGACATTCAACACGTCCTATAATCTGTTGGCTATTAACATTTAGGGACCCACAAGCTCATCTTGAAGTATCCTCACAATTCAGGATCAAAGATATTCAATGAGAGAAAGACTCAGAGTCATCCTGCTGTTTACATATAAACTGTGGAGAAGCTCTCTTTTCCCACAACTTGGAGCTCAAGGCATCAACTCATCCCAGGTCTGTCAGCCTTCATGTAATTTTGTCTCCCTTCTGCTGTGTTTAGAATTGAGCGATGGCTTGAAAGCCACCAGTCCTGCGGAACCCACAGTGATACTGGGCTGGTCCCAGCAGTCAGCCACCATCGTGGGCATGGTAACCAAGAGCCCAAACAAAGACAAGCTTGAAGAGCCTTTTCCTCTAAAGTAAGTTCCAGCTACACACAGCAGTAAGGCAGAGCATAAAGAACGAAAGGAAATAGCAAAGTAAGGCTGTTTTTCTACTTGACAATCTGAATCAGACCGCAGACAGTACTAAGGACTTATATGTAATTTGACAGGTACCAAAAAGTACCCGGCACTTTGTATCTCAGTCCCTGACTCTTCTTTTATGACTGTGCTGGTTCTGAAAAGCATTCTCAGAGCTGCCACACATTCCTCAGCCCTCCATCTTCCTCAAAGATTACCCTTGTGTTTCAGAGGGTTTTCTCTTTTTTCCTCCTGACAGCTCACCTTCTTTCCCATCATGGGGCTGAGCCCTGAGCTGGGACCTCCTGCCAGTTCACTCACATATTCCTACTGCTCATAGGAAGAAACAACCAGAAGAATTTCTATCATTCTGCTTCACCTTAACACAACTCTACTTTCTCAGGCAAACTTGTGCAATCTGTCTTTCATTTGGAGATATTTTTGTACTTCTGTTTAACACTGGGGATTTTCAGATTGCCTTTTATTCTATTTCATTTTCTCCCTTGCTGGGCAGAAAACAGAGGCTGCCATGGACATAAGACCTGAAACAAACAGGGTAAGATGAGGCAGAGTTATTCCCACAAACTAATTGTGCTTCCAAATGCTAATGCCTGGTCACGAGAGAGCTCTGAAATAGACTCCATGCAGACAGCATTCGGCAAATCCCAGCTACAAAAATGTCTTGTTAATGGGACAATTAGAGATTCTTTCCTTCTTAAAATCCAGTGGTCTTATCTCCATTAGAGATAGAGACTTCAGTGTATAGAGATATCAACTCACACGTGCAAGATCACATCTAGAGGCAACTGGCAAACACCTCATGCTGGGCCTCCAGGACCATCCGGAAGCCAAATCATTTGTAAAGTGGCTGTAGTGGTTACCATACCCCTCACTAAACTTTGACAACTACCGATTCAGTTTAGCAAATGTTCATGAAGAGTTAACAGGGATTCGAAGAGGAGAGAGTCACAGTGCTCTGCAGGGTTTTCCAGTCTTACAAAACAAATATGCCCTCCAAAAAGCTAACACTCAAGGCAAAATGTGTTAAGTGTCATAAGAAAGGTACAAAGGATTGACTTTTACAGGCTTCTACTTTGTCCCTTCTTCTGTGACCAATTTTAAAGCATAGAGAAGATCGATCAAAAGCACTGTGAGAGCGTACGTGTGTGCATGTGCACAGAGATGGCCACAGAACCAAGAGAGACAGCCAAAGTCACTGCCTCCTTGGCTACAGACATCAATTGCCCGAGAGTCTACAGGTTAATCCAGTCTAATAGGACAACAAGAGGATAACATGTGTATATGCTGCCAAGAAAAGAAAGAACTAAATTCAAATTACTCTCCTGCTGGCAATGCAAAGTCTGCAGGGATTCTATGAAGCCAGAGGCAGGGCAGGAACCTTGCTCATAAATGGTCTAATCAGATTACTCAGTGAAGACCTCCCCTCAAGAGGAGCTTTATGATGATGGCCAGTGGGGAACCTCTGTATTCTTACCATCTTGGCTTCACATTTGGTAGTTGCAGTTTACCTAGCTGAGACTCCCTTATTACTATAAAGTCACAGATGCACACTGGCACCATTTTGAGAGGAAATTACAAGAGAGGCCCCTAAAAGGGAGTTCCCAAGTGGGAAGCAGCCACATAGCACAGAGAGATCAGCTCGGTGCTTTGTGACCATCTAGAGGGATGGGATAGGGAGGGTGGGAGGGAGATCCAAGAGGGAGGAGATATGGGGATATATGTATATGTATAGCTGATTCACTTTATTATAAAGCAGAAAGTAACATACCATTGTAAAGCAACTATACTCCAATAAAGATGTTAAAAAAATAAAATAACATGAACACAGAACCCAAAAAAGAGAGGAGTTCCCTATAGCGGACTCCAAGTGAAGAAAATGTTGGTGACGTCTGAGAACTTTCTTCCCTATGGCAATATCCAAATTGGATTTGAGCTCTGCATGGATATATGTGGTTTTCTTCTGAGGTCATCCTATGTTTGAATGTGTACATCATGCCAATTAAAATTATATATCAAATTATTCTTTTTCATCTTGGAATAATCCTGTTATATTAGGTGCTTAAGATGAGTCTTGAAAGTAGGATAAACTTTCTTCAAAAGAAATTTTAGGGAAGGAGAAGGAGAAAAGTACTAGAGACAGGAAGAGCAGGAGCAACTGCATGGAGGACAATAAAAGCCTCTGGGGGCTTCCCTGGTGGCGCAGTGGTTGAGAGTCCGCCTGCCGATGCAGGGTACGCGGGTTCGTGCCCCGGTCCGGGAAGATCCCACGTGCCGCAGAGCGGCTGGGCCCGTGAGCCATGGCCTCTGAGCCTGCGCGTCCGGAGCCTGTGCTCCGTAACGGGAGAGGCCACAGCAGTGAGAGGCCCGCGTACCGCAAAAAAAAAAAAAAAAAAGAAAGAAAAAAAGTTAGCCTCTGTCCAAAGGAAATGCAGTATCCCAAAAAGAGATCTGCACTCCATGTTGGTTGCAGTATTATTCACAACAGCTAAGATATAAAACACACTACGTGCACAGGGAACTATATTCAATATCCTGTGATAAGCCATAATGGAAAAGAACATGAAAAAGAATGTACGTATACGTATAACTAAATCACTTTGCTGTATAGTAGAAATTAACACAACATTGTAAATCAACTATACTTCAATAAAATAAATTATCAAATAAAAATAAAAAATAAAATAAAGTGACCATCAATGGGTGGATAAAGAATGGATATATAAATATATATACATACATATATGTGTATATATATAAGTGTGTGTATGTGTGTGTGTGAATATTATTCAGCCAGGAGAAAGAAAGAAATCCTACCATTTGCCACAACGTGAATGGACCTTGCGGGCATTACGCTGAGAGAAATAAGTCAGAGAAAGACAAATACTGTATGATCTTACCTATATGTGGTATTTCTAAAAGCTGAACTCATAGGAACAGAATAGAATGGTAGTTGCTAGGGTGTGAGGTGGGGGAATTAAAGAGATGTTAGTCTAAGTGTACAAACATGCGGTTAGAAGATAGTTGAGTTCTGGAGATCTGAAGTACAGCATTGTGATTATAGTCAACAAGCTGTACTATATACCTTAAAGGTGCTGAGACCACAAAAGGTGGTAATCATATTTCAGTATATTAATGTATCAAATCAACACACTGTATACCTTAAACCTACACAATATGTATGTCAATTTTTTTTTTTAAGTCAGCCTGTGTAAAGGGAATTGGACAAGCAGTGGAGATAAGCTAAGAAGGGTAGGTTGGGACAACCCTATCTGACACTCACCAAAAGGTTTCTCATAAGAACACTGAAGAGTTTCTGAGTTCCAAAATTTACCAAAAATATCATTATGAGCATGGTAATACTGAGCACTTTCCATGGGCCTGGCACTGTGTCAAGCACTTTGCATTTGTTATCTCCTTAATTCTCACAACAGCTCTGCAGCAGGTATTCTTACCCTCATTTTACATGGACGCACCGGAAGCACAGAAGTCGGTCACTTGCCCGAGGTCACACAGCCAGAACCATGTGCAGGGGTCTGGTCTCCCCGACCCGCCCTCCATGCTCTTCACTGTTGCGCAAGGCCGCCTCTTTGGCCTCCACCTGTTGTCTTAGTTTCCCACACCAGCCAGTTTCTTCTGCTTCTAGGATATGAAGGACCGTCTGCTTTCTTTAGAATTTCATACTCATTCCCCAACAGAGGCCATCCAAGGCAACACAGGGTTGGTACCCAGCTGGCAAGATGATGGACCAAAAATTATCCTCAAAATTTAGGAAAGACGCTGGATGAGAACACCTCAAAATCTACTTATACACATGCCCCCAAATTGCCCTTGCGTTAAAGCCAGATCTGTCATTCTCAACAATCACCAGCGATGAGCCATGCAGCTGTGGAGGCCTAACAGACAGGCAGGAAAACAGGCAAAGAAAGAGAAGAATGTAGTCAAGCCCCAAAGAAAAAATGTTAACATCCGGAACAAACTCACCCACACAGGCTGGGGAACCGTTACACTGAGCTCTCCATAACATCCCCCAGGCACTGTCCCGCCCAGCCCTCCCTACACACACGCGCGCACTCACACACGGATACACACACACTCTCCAGGGCTTGGTTTACTATTTGCTCACCCGCACAGCAGTCAGGTTGTCCTGTGTCTGTAGGAAGTGCCTTCTGCCGTACCTACCACCCAGTCAGGATATCACAGAGATGCCTTAAATCTCTGTGATGTCACAGTCTAATCTGGGTAACGCACAGTTGCAGCAGATGGGATCTAATGTTCCCAGGACTAATGCTGGTCATACAACCAGTGCTCTGAACACTAAAGGAACATTGAACTGGCCAAGGCCTGGCTGGTTTCATATCTTGCAGCAGTTCTAAATGGACAGATCTCATGGATGAGATCCAGTAAATCACCCAAGATTGCAGCATTCATCTCATCCTCTGTCACACTCTACACTTCAAGAGTTTGGCTCCACATGGGTTCCTCGAGAAAGGAAATGGGCCCAGAGATTCATATGCTTCTGTTGCTGCAAGAACATATCAAATCCCACCAGTCGCTGCCTGCTCTGAGTGAGGTGGGCGATAGGAGAAAGTAAAGCTTTAAAACAGAGATTGACTTTACATCTTTCTCTTTTTAGCTTCTAAAAGCCATTTTTCTATCACTGTGTACAACAGACAAGAATATGATAGACCTTACAGTTAAACAGCAAAGAAATACAGTAATACTAAAGTCCACACACTGAAAGTGGGGGTCGAGGTGGGGGTAGCTTTTCTACAAATCCCTGTTGGAGGCATGAGACTTCCTAAGTGGGGAAGGTTACTCAGAGTGGAGGAGAGGGTGGGAAATGATGGAAAGACAGTGAACAGGTCCACCAAAAACTTGAAACCCATTGTTAATTTCCCTGAAACTCACTGCTGAGATCACAACCACTTAAAGTGGGTCAGAAGAGTAAAGGAGCTCAGAGTGTAAGTGTTTATCGGAATGAGAGATTTCTGCAAATCACTGATCCCCTACGGAACTAGGCTGCTCTAATAGAGCTGTTATGAAATAAATGAATCAGAGCAGTCGCTCGGAGGTTAAAGTTAAAGCCATGACTCTGAGAGTCAGTGTACTTGCTGTGGGTCCTCAGGGCAGTTTCCTAATCCTTAGGCATTGGAAAGAAGCCACTGTGGAAAAATCAGAATCTCCTCCTTTGTAAATTCAATCCACAGCAAAGGGATTTCAGCTGAGACTGCTGAGTTCGAAAAAATCCGCAGTACTTAGAAATGCACGAATTGCTCGTCACTGCAACTGATACGTTCCTAAGCTGTTCCATTTTGAATCAATTACCAGTAAGATGCCATCCATCCCGTTGTGAATGGAGAAGGGAATGGGTAAAACAGAGCAGTTAAAGTTTCTCCTTTATTTCACTGCATGAGGGGCTTTAGGACGAGGAGGCTTTAGGTCAAAATCAATATTTCAGACACTAAGATTTCTGTGCATTAAACTCAAAGAAAAGCGAGTCACATTGGGAAGGCTGCACTCGCCCCGTTCCAAAAACCATGGTGTAGAAACTCAACCCTGTGATCACTGTCACAGCGGCTTCTACCAGCAGGTATGAAGAAGGCACCTTAGGGCTAGAAGGACTAACAACCATAGGAAAGAAAGAGACCCAGAAACTATAAATGAGCTCTCTCTCATTTATGATCTAAGAATTGGTTTGGGGGGACAGCATGGAGAGCAAGCATAAATTTCCATCTGCGAAAGTTCAAAGTTCTCTCCATAGCACTGAAGAGTCATCCGCAGTGGGGAGCAGTACAGTCTAGTGGTTGAGACATTGACTCTGGAGCCACATGGAGCTGGGTTTAAATTCTGGCCACACCAGCTAAAGTGAACTGGAGTTGTGTGTCTGTGGGCAAGTTATTTGAGTCTCAATATCCTCATGTGTAAATGGGGAAACAATTACCTCCCTTGAAGGACTATTGGGTGCATACAATGAAAGAATGTAAGACCATCAGCACAGTGCCTGGTACCCTCTAGCCATGAAAGCTCTTATGGTTAGCAGCTGTGGGGACACTGAGATAATATGATGCTTGTAAGATTGGAAGTATGGAAACATCTGATAAAATGTGGAGCAGAGAGTCTATTTTGAAGACTGAGACCTGCCTTCCAGCCAGGACAAAGCAGCTCCCTCCTCTGAATGGCCAGGCAGGACCTGAGTGCTACTGGTGAAGGGCCCTGGGCTCCTTGAAGGAGGGAGGGCTTGGGAGAGATCCTTTCTCTGTTCCTCTTCCCTGGGAATGCACCTTCTCCCTCTGTGGTGGAGAATCAATATAAACAAAGTCTGGGGTGTGACTATTTAAAAAAAAAAAAAAAAGTAAATGATCAAATCCAGCCTTCCGTTTTCTGGAAGGAAGAAAACGGTGCAAAGCTGTGCAGCCAGATGTGAGTTCTAACAGAATGGCTGGAGCTTCTGCTGTTTCCCTGGAAAAAGACTTCCCAGTGTCTTCCTCCCGAACAGTCAGCTTGGTTATAGGTTTTCCGTTCATTTAGTCCCTTCCCCTCCACCTCCGTTTCTTTGAACTCAACCAAGGGCACCTAAAAGTCCTTCACTGCAGCCTCAGCTAATCGGTGCAACTGGCTCATTTTGCCCAGAATCCTGGGGGGTCCGTCAGAATACAGGCTTTACAAACAAAGCCTTAGGAAAATGAATGTTCTTTATTTCCTACACGATAAAACCTGAATTTGGGGGGATTTCTAGGCTCCAAAAACTAACCAAAGAGAAACACGCTCATGTTATTCCACTTTCCTGCATCCAGAAAGGCCCCTCTGTCTGCTGCCAGAGCTGAGTTCCTGAAAAGCTTGTAAAGCTGAGGCTCCGCAGCCCCACCCTCTGCCCACCCCCTCTTCCTACTGTATGCCAGGGGGCTGACCCCCACCCTTGGAAGCCCTCTCCGCCTCCCTTCAGTGCTCACTCAGGTGCTGGCTTTTTGCCTCAGTGGGACCCTAAATAGCAACGGCTTTCAAAGTTTAATTTGATTTGATTAAGCCATGCCTGCTTCAAAGCCTGTACTCTGTTTCCAGCCACACGCTATACACCAAGTACGGATCCCACTCCAAGTCCCAAACATGCCATTTAAAGCAAAAAACTGGGGCAGAGGGGCGGTGGCTACAATAGATTACGATTTGCAACAATTTCTTATTTAAACCGGTCACTAAGGTAAGTAATCACTGTCAATTCAATTGATAGGAATAACAGGCACCGTGCTAAATCCTTTGTTGCTTCAACACGCGCTATCTCATTTAATCCTCACAAACACCTGTTGATGAATACATTTATTATTACCAATGCAGAAACTGGGGTTGACAGAGATTAAGTAACTTGCCCAAGGTCATACAACTAGCAAGTGTTGGAAGCAGGGCTCAGACACAAGCTGTTTAACCCCAGAAACCTGAGTTTTTAACCATTCTACAATCCATTCATTGTAACAAATAGTAATGATAATAGGAGTAATTATCTCATTAGAGTGTTCTGGAAAATCATACATATATATACAATTGTTATATATTATTATGTGGAGTATATATATAATTGTTACATATTACATTTGGAATCTATGTATATATATAAAACTTAGCACAGTGGCTGGTACATAGTGTTCAATAAATTTGTTGTCATTGTTCTTGTTGTGTTATCATTATCATTATACTTTTATCATTTACTAAGTATTTCCTCTGTGTCAGCCACTTGTGTCAGGCTCTAGAGATACAAAAGCAATGAAGACAACATCCCTGCCCCACAGCAGTTTATAGGGCAGTAGTGAGAGAGGATGACCAGTAAATCTACAAGCTCCATGATGACAGAGGTCTGCACAGGGGCTGGGGCTGCAGAGAATGGGGAGTCAACTGAGGGTGGGGAACTGTCACTGGGGTTTGAAGCCCAGCTGTACCAGTCTGTAAGGAAATAAGGTCCCACAAGACAGAAACATGAGAAACCCTCTTAGGTGTGTCCTGGGCCCAGTTTTTTGTCTGACCCTGCCCTCAAGTTCAGCAGCTATGAATAGAGAGGTCTTGAACGCTAAGCTGTCTTCTGATCTATCTTGTTGACAAGCGTTTTGCCTGTTACTAAGTCATCCTTTTAGCATTCTCACAACTCTGCCAGATCAAGATCTCGGCTCAGCAGACTGGACACGGAAAATAGTTACTAGTGCTTTCCATTAGGCTCAAATAGAAATGAGGGGCAACTGATTTGGGGGGGACGGAGGCAGGTGGGAAGGGCGGTCCACCAATTCAGTTTACCAGTGATGAAGTTTTTCTCATTCTTCATTTTTCAAATCCATAGAGTTTTTCCAGCTATTTCTGAGAATGGCACAAAAAAATGTTCAAAGCATAAATAACTTATATTTCCTTTAAATTCACTAATGCCATAGAACTCTTTTAGAGGGTCCTGGGCATTCACACAAACAATAGATTACATCAGACACAAAAGACTAGAAATCACTGATCCAGGACTTCTGAACATGTGATATTAATCTAAAAACTTTTCAAGAGCTTTATGGAAGCTCTTAATTCTAGCTGTAAAAATCTTTTTTTTTTTTTTTGGCCTTGTGTTGCTATTACTGTTACTTTCTACAACTGCAGTAAAACTTCCCTCATTCAAACAAAGTAAGGGATGAGTCAAGTGATAGCCACAGTGCATCAGGAGAAAAAAAAAATTTTTTTTTACGATAACAAGATCACAGAATCTTATAGCTAATGGGCTTCAGGTGTTATTTAAGCCTCTCTTGCATCTCACAAGCCAGGAACTAAGGCCTCATCAGTTACTTTAAAACATTTTTTTCAACATTTATATGTCCTCCTTCAAAACAAATATCCCTGGTTCCAACATTAATGACAAAACTAGCAGTAGAATCTAGGTCTAATTTAAGCGAGTATAGCCCTCTTCCTACTTTAATACATGGATATAATCTAGAATACGAGGGCCTGTGTTGAAAGCTTTGTAGTATAGTGAAGACTCATAGATATCCACATAAGCAATTAAGGCTTCTGAAACGTTTTACAATTCAGTATTCCTCTGCAAGCTTGCATATACGATTAATTTTCTAAGCCCTTTTTTTCCTATATAGCACATAGGTATATAGATATATATACACCTAGCCCCTCCCCAGCTTTGCTGCAGACAAATAAAGAAATCAAAGTATTAGACTTCTGAATTAAGGAAGATTTGTCATATCCAGGGAAAGCATTGCTGCGTTCACAATCATTTATTGGCCCAAGTGCTTGCCTCTCCCCACTGTGAAAAGCAAGTATTTATTTTTCAGAAGCAAAAACATAAGGCCTGAACCACCCAAGTCACCTAACCCCTAGGTTAAAATTCTGGGCCCTTGGGGCCTGGTGTGATTGATGCTTTGGAGCCAGGATGCCTCGAGGCGGGACTTCCCTCTCAGCTAACGCCGAGCTCTTGAAGGGAAGCCGTCTGGCCGGCTTCTTACAGAATATAGTCATTTCTCAATCTGCTTGGTAAAGATGGGCGGTTTCTTTGTTTTTTTTTTTTAAGAAAAGAATTACTTCATTGTTTTAAATCTCCAATAACAACGCAAAGAACAATTGTCTGCTGCCCCTTTGTCTCGGTGGGCAATGCCGGGTTTCTGGGAGGGGGACATCTCTGCGGTTATGAGCCCTACACACTCGGGGATCATGTGTGTCTCGAACCGACAAAATGACCTTCCTTTTTAATGGACTGCCTGTGATATTGACTGACCCTAGAATTACCCATTTGGAAATGGTTAGAGATTAAAAATCCTACAAGCCGAGGGATTCTTGGTTTCTAATTGCTAATGTTTGAAGTGAGTTTGATTCCTCAAAAATTTGTTCAGTCTGATAAAAGCAAAAGCTCAAACTCCCCTCAGGGCGCGAGGTGTAAGATCCTTGGGTGCTGTCTGATTTGAGGTTGGTTTGGGGTTTTATTCCCCTGATTTTTTTTTTTGTGGGAGGGGGGACGGCAATCTTTCACCAAAGCCTTCCTGATTAGCCCCATAGTCCCCGCATTTCTCCAGGATGTAAACAGAGCTGAGAAAAGCACCCACCATCCCTCAGGATGCCGGCACTGGTTTCAAAGGCCCCGCGCTAACCCCGGGCCCACGCGGCCCTGCGGATCGGCCAGGCGGAGCCCCGAGCGCCGGAGCAGGAACGCGGGCCGCGCTCACCGAGGCCCGGCCGCCGCTCCCGCCCGGTGAGGCGGCCGACACCCGAGCGGCCCAATGCGCCGACTAGTGAAGGTCACCCGAGCGGCCCTGGTTTCCCAGAGATGCTTTCACGAAAAGAGATGCAATCCCAATGCCTTCCTCGGTGAAACGTCATATGAAATTTTTTTAAGGGGGTGAAAAACTGAGCTGCTAACGTGTGTGTAGGAGGTTGGAAGAGGGGACCAGGTCGGGGTGAGGGGAAGTGAGGAGGGAGGGGAAATACAGGGGGGCGAACTGCACTCCGAGCCTTTGTCTGGGGCTTTGACATCACGTTCTGGGCTGTGGGACAGTAAAGGAAAGGTAGGGGGTGTTCGGGGTCAGAATTTCGGTTCACCCGGTGGAGAACTAGGCGTTAAAACTCTAAGGATCCGTCTAGGTGTGTAATGACCTCCAGTGATCCTTGTAAAGGGAACCCTACTGTTATCTGTAGCATTTTGGTTTTTAAACGAAGGCTATATTAGGAGATTAGTTCTGCAGTCCACAATTAGGGGTTGGTGTTTTGTTTGCTGTAATCCTCTAAAGTGTGTGGCAATTTGGAAACAGCTAATTTGAACCTCAGCAACTATATTGTAGAAAATATAAGAGGACAAATAGGGACAAGATGTTGAATATATTTCCTACCTTCTTAAATTATTTCCCCCAAATCACACTGTTTCTGTCACTATTTCTATTATTATTATTATTATCCAGATTCCTCTTAGTTGTTCCGTTAGCTCTCTTCATGGAAGAACATGAAATTACTCTTCAGAATACAAGGCAGCTTCTGTCCATCCAAAATGAAGATGGCATTATTCACAAAATTAAAAGCCAAATTTAGAAAAATTTCCACTCTCCTCCTTCTTTTAAATTGCATCTGCACAGTCTCATTTTCTGCTGTTTTCTCTTAGGCTTTAGTCAAAATCATCAATTAATTTGAGAGTTAAATAAAAACACCAATAACTAGAAGTTTCAGGTCTGGGGATACTCTTGAATTGTCAAAGGATACCTAGAGATGACAAAATTTCTCGCCCCCCAGATTTTAGGTGTTCCCAATTTGTTAAACTGGCTCCACACACACACACACACACACAAAAAGCAATTTATTTTCTCTGCAACTTCATCTATGTCTCATTCAGAACTTAAAGTTCACACATAAATTTGTGTATAAAACACATACACTTGTGTAAATACTTTTTAAATATCCTGTATATACTTATGTATAAAGGGCAGAACTAGACATTGGCTGATTTAAAAAGTACAGAATAAAAAGTAGTGATTACAAGGCCTATTTTCACCTCCGGTATCAAAAACTCATCCTCAGTTTGTAGTCAGCAAAAAACGTCCTGCCCTGTCTCAAAGTGAAGCCATTAATGGCAGGGAATAAATGTTGATTTGTCGTCACCAGTTGCTTTAATTCCCCACCTCTTCCCATTTCACCTCCGGTCCTCCCTACTGAGTCTCATTTTCCACCCTGACACTTAGAGTGAGGGCCTCACTTAAATTAACTAATAATTATCCTTGCCCAAAGAAGTGTAAACAGACCTTAATTTCAAAATTTGCTAATTGCTGTTCCCAGTACAGACCCCTGAGTATCTCAGTCATGCACATATAAAATTCAAAGCTCACTAGAAACCAGAAAAGGCAAAGCAAAAATAAACCATAGGGATGAGAGAAAGAAGGGGGAAAGATTCCATGTTCCACCAGCTCCCTACTTTCCGCTGTGGAAAAATATCCCAAAAGGTTAAAACTAGAAAACCACTTAAATATTCTCCCCATGCTTAACTACTTTATCTTTTGGGAGTAAGAAAGCAATAACCAGCTACACCCCCAGAATAATCATTGGACAGATTTCTGCATTTCCAAAAAGGAAAGTGAAATGCCAATCTGCTCTTTATCCCTGTGGAATTTGCACAGTTCAGCCTGGCTTTTTTTTTTTTTTTTAAATCTACAGTCACCTAGAGAAGAAACTCCCATATTTAAGAAGTAATCATTTTTCTCCCAGGTGTGAGAAATAAACTTCTACTAGAGTCCATAATAAGAATCTCAAAAAAAAAAAAGTGCTCTCATCTTATTAATATTATAATTTTGGCAATAGAGAAAAGGATTGTCACAGACCTGGAATATTTCACTCCTTAATACTAGCAATGCCCTTGGAGAGGCTTAGACGAACAAAATAGTTGTCTTCTGAGCCAAAATGTATTTGTCCCTCCCTCTTTGTGGCCCAATATGAAGGATTAATGATGAGGGACTTGCTTCCATTAAACTCTCATCCACACAAGGAAATTATACAAATAAACGGGGGAACACAAACCACCAATACTCAATCATTTTAGTATTGGCTCCCAGGTTAGGCATTTCATACCATTCTTCACTTACTCCTCACGTGCCGAGTATATGAACTAAATATGTTAAACAAATTTTCTTTAATAATTAAAAGATGTTCATGATATCATTTGAAGTAATGGGGTGGAGGTGCACAGGAAAACGGCAGCGGGTATGCGTCAATATAATTTCAATCCGAGCCCCACCATAAGAAATTTAACTCCCCCTTCCTCCTGCATGAACGTCACCTCGTAAACTTTTCTTTCTGGAAGTTTTATCTATAAAATCAGGAAACCTAAAGTGGCTAGCTCTGAAACCAAATAAAGTATTCAATAAGAAAGAGCGTTGGGTGGGGCGTAGAAGACGCGAATTCAGAATCGCTGCGCACCGAGGCTGGAAGCTGATCTGTCCAGGAAAGCCTTCGCCGCCCTTTAGGCTTGTGCTCTTCGGAACGGTCCCCGAGGGGTAGAGGTGGCTGTGAAGCCAGCCGGGCGAAGGGGCAGCCCTGCACCGAGTAGCGAAGAAACGAGAGCAGCCCGTCCCACCCGCGCGCGCGCGCCTTCCACACGCTTCACGTGGGTTTCTGAACACCCCGGGGGAGGTGGAGGGGGGTATGGGGACGACCTGCAGAGGAGCAAACCACAGCCCACTCCATTTCTTCCAACACAGTCCAAACTCTGGGCACCTGGGTTTTCCGCATTCCCTGTCCTCCCCACTGCCCTCGAGCAGTTTGCTCCATCTATGGGACAGAATGGGTTGGAATTATCTCCTTTTTCCGAGTGGCTTCTATCGTGCCACCACTCCAGGACCGGAGATTTACGCAGACTGTCTCCATAACCCTCCCCACCGCGCGGGGGACATTGTGGCGCGCTCTCCCAGGCCCGTACATCCAGAAGGCACTAATTTAGCCACTGTCGGAGCAGAGCGCGAAAAAGGCATTTGGCAGTCATGCCCCAGCAAACCACCATCCTTAACCGGCCTACAACGAATTCAGATCTTGCCTACCCCTTCACTCCCTTTCAGAATCGTGACACAAGGTCACTGACCAAAGAGGCAGCCACCGCGGAAGGCCGTTTTGACCTGGCAACCGGGAGGTTTGGGCACGTTCATCAGGTCCTACACTTGGCTTATTCGCAGGGCGCAGACCCGGCACTTCGAGGCCTGCATCGGTGCCGGGACGCACGCACCGCCGAGGAGCCGGAGTTCTACCCGAGAAAGACCCTTGGCGTCTTGCCCAGAGCGCCGCATACCCATACACTGCGGTCCACGCCCCAGCCTGTGCCCTGGCTGGTGCTTGCCTCGCACAAGTACGTTCTCCCCACTGGCTTCAAACTCATCGCCTTTTCTCCATTACTTAAACATCAGTGAAGAGTCACTTCTTCCGTTTTGACCCTAATGTTCCCGTATTGGGGGGTTGGGAGTGGGTAGAGGGGTGATGTCAGGATTAAAATCTTGGAGTTCTACTCTGAGCAAACAAGCCATAAACCGGCAGATTAATTCCTGTGACCGGTTGGTCTCGCTAGCTCGAAGGAAGCAAGTGCCTGGGGCACTGCGAGGAATTTTCTTGTCTCATTTCACTAGGGGTTGCGCAGCCGGGTGCCTGGGAGAAGGCGAGCGCCTGACGTGTGTGCACGTGTGCGCGGAGTGCGTATCTCCCTCGCGTTATTGTGTCTGCCTGCTTTGTGTGCCCACCCGCGTGCGTCGCCACCTCCTTAGGCCGCCGAGCGCCTTGGCTGCGAAGCTCAGGCCCGCGGGCTCCGGAGGGGGAAATCCCATCGCAGAAGGTTTAAATCATTTTTCTCCGCGGGGGATCGGGCCTCGGCCGCACTCGGCTGTGGGTTTGGGCGGGAAAGACCCAAACCCGAGCTGGGGAAGCCGGGTGGAGCCGGGGCTGCGGTCCGAGCGCAGATGGCGCCGCCGCGTGCCTGAAATATACTTCCAAGGCCGCAGCCGGAGCAGCTGTTCCCGGCGATCCTGGCTCGAAAGTTTCCTCCGTTGCTGCTGTGTGAGAGGCGGGGGCAAGCCGACCCGAGAGCCAGAGACCGGTTTTGAGACCCTCCGCAGCCCGCAGAGGCTGAGTGCTGGCGGCTTCTCCAAAAGACTGGAGCGCTGGCCCGGGTGTAAAAATGACGGTACCTTACAGGCCCTTCTCCAAGGCCCGGAGGGCCTCAGGTTTTTTTGGGCCCACCAGGCTCGGTGGAAGTCTTTGAAATACATACTGTGTGTCCTCTGATGTGTGAGGGCCTACAGCGAGCAGGCTAGGCTGGTCCCCCTGCTTATGCAGGTTGGTGTCCCAGGCTGTGGGCGCTCGGCGCCAACTAAAGCCAGCTCTGTCCGGACGTCGAAAGGAAAACGGGCTGTGAAAAAGCAAAAAGCCACGTCTTTGAAAAAAACTTAAGCATTAAAATCGGACCCTTCGGTTGTCTGAGGATCCCGGAATTTTGAGGGAGGGCTGAAAACGATGGTACCAGTCAGGGAGGGTATGGTGAGAATGATAAATACGGCTGCTCTAAGGCGGGTGGCCTGTGTATGTGTGTGTTTGTTTAATCCTTCCCCAGCCCCTTGGCAATATTCTTTTTGTCGCTGTGGGTTTTTTTCTGTTCCTGACTTCTTTTCGGCCTAGGGCCGGCGAGCCACGCAGTGGGTCCAGCCCCCTCTTCTCCTAATCGGGAGAAGAAAGTTTAATGATAATTGCGAGGCCCAGCCTGCTAGAGACTCGGCCCTGGGCATAATGGAGTCGCCCGCGCCCCCTTTCCCGCCTCCAACACCATGCACACACCATTAAATGTGGCTCTGCCTTTGTATTTGTTAGGGCGCTGTACTAAAGACAAAAAGAAAGGCCTATAGGGAACTCCAAGCCCCGCGTGCCTTCTACTACCCCGCTCAAAGCCCAAAGCTCTGTCTGCTCCACTCTCCTGACTGCCAAGTCCCCACATCAGAGCACGCTTTTTCTGAAAGATATTTTTTCATCCTACATCCTGTTCGTCCTGTTCAAAAGAAAGTCTTGGCCACTACGGGAGCTCCAACTTGGAGATCCCCTCGGCCCACGACGGGACCGGCCCAGCTGCACACAGCCTGGCTCCGCAGAGGGCCCGCGAGTGCTTCTAACTTCTGGCTTCTTCCTCCTACCAGACTTTTGCCCCACAAACATATTTCGTTTTCTCTAACCCAAACGCCCATCTTTTTCTTAAAAAAAAAAAAAAGTGACAAAGGTAATGAGAACTGGTCAACTGACCTCTCTATTATGTAAAGTTCTATGTTAGGTCCTCACCCCCTACCCCCATCCCGCGGGAGCCAGGAAAGAGCATTCTGGATGCCAGGTTCTCGTGTTCACATCCCTGGACTGGTCTCTCCTTGTCCCAAATCCTCATTTTTTTCTCCCCATTATTTTCTGAGAAGGACGGCGGAAAGAAAACTGCCAGTTGAGTCTCATTATGATCCCACATGTTGGTCCTTTTGAACATAAGACCCTACACGGGCTCCCTACGACCTGTACCCCCCTCCCAGAGAAAAGTACCCGTGGACAGGACAGGGCGTCTGCCATACTCAGTTAGATAACTTCTGCCTTTTCCACCAGCAGGAAAATAAAATAAACTACATCGCCAATCGCGAGTTGTCATAAGGCCTGAGAAAACTTCCACTAAACTGTGAAGGCCCAAACGAGATTCTGACAACAAATAAGTACGGTGAGGAAATAGGGTCTGGCCAGAGATGGGAAACACACATTAGCCATGCGTTCCTTGCTGGATTGCCCACACAGGGGTCCGCGTGGACAGGCACCCGCATCCAAATACAACGAAAGGCTTGAGCAGACGAAATAAATCTCCTTTAATTTTCTTTTCATCGACTAATAAAAATAATTCCCCAGCACGAAACCCAAATACCGTAACCGGCCGCAAGAACACGGAGAATTCATCAAACTCTGTCTCTGCAGGTCACCCGCTAATCGCGTTATTATTAGCCTCAGGAGCATGGAAATTGAACTGTCACTGCCGAAAGAGAAAATGTAAGCGACAGCTGTCTCTCCTTGGGTCGGCCAGCTTTCCAGCCCCCAAGCTCCTGGGCCCCAAGCTGGGTCCCCAAGCTCCTGGGCCTGCGGCCAGCCCCATCCCTTTGCGGGCAGCCCTTCCCTTCCGACTTGCCGGCGCTCTGACCCAAATCTACTCTCCAGCCCTAGCTGGTCAGCAGGAGCACCTCCAGAAAAGTTTTAGAAATCCTGTACGGAAACTTTCTGAAGCGCTAAACCAAGCCGCTGCGAGCGTTGAGTGTGTGCGCGCTCGCGCGCCCGCGCGCGCGCGGGCAAAATTCTTCCGACAACAGCTGTTCCCCCTGTGTTTTGCACAGTTGAAATCTTGGCACTTAATACAAAACGTTGTTTTCCCCCCTTCCTAGGGTTCTGTTAAAGTACTGATGTAGACACCCGCCCGCTGTTTTACGTGTTGTGTGTATATAACGTGCATAGAAGGCGCACAGATCCGAGACACGTTGCTGCACTGATCCCCACAAATACGCAGAGATGTGGGCCCTGAAGAGTGGCCCAGGGCGCAGGGTAAGCGGGCTAAAATCCATTCCTCTTTCCACAAATGCCAACGAAGCACAAATATAATTATGCTCCCTCGTCACGGGCACTAGGAGAAACACAATTTGAGTCCCAGAAAAGTTGGTGTGGAAAGGGAAAGGACCGAGGTTGAAGGCTAAATGGGACAAACTGGGCAATTCCCACAGGGGTGTCGGACCGAGAACTCCGTGCCAGTCCTCGGACCTCTCAGAAGTGAGTCCCAGCTCCTCTCCGCTCCCGCCATTGCCTTGCATCGGCGCCCCTCTTAACCCCAGGGGCCTGCAGCCCCAGCAGCTGCGGGCACCGTAAACACTGCATTTTCTCCCAGAAGGAGAAGGGGATGCGAGCAAGAAGGCCTCCCGGCTTGAAGTTGGCGACGAAACTGCAAGGCTCAGGCCAGTTTCCCCAAATTGGTTCCGGCGAATTTGGGGAAGGCTCAAGGCATTTGCGCAAAGAAAAAGAAACCCGGGTTGGAGCAAGACGTCGTCACCGCCAGGGCCTTCCTCTTCGCCACTCTCCCCGCCCGCTGGCCGCCCGGCGTCCCTTCTCCGCCCGCCTCCCGTGTTCTGGCCCTACGCACTCACCCGGGTGAGGCTCCAGGCCGTGCGCGGCCGCGTCCTCCGTGTCTCCGAGTGGGCCCGCGGGGCTCAGCGCCTCCATGGACAGGTCCAGCCCCTTCTCCTCCCAGTCTCGCAGCTTCCGCTTTTTATTTGAGCCGATCAAGGCTTCAACGGAGAAGGCATGTGCTCGCGAGCTCAGGGCGACTGCAGATCTTCTCCTTTCACTCATCTTAGCCGCCCGCACCCCGGACCCCGCTCGCCCCCGCTACACAGGGAGCAGCCCGAGCCCTCACGCTCCGAGCGCCCGCCGGGCCGGGCCCGGGAGAGGCGGCGGCGAGGCGGCCGAGACTGAGGCGGCGGCTTTGCGGGTCCTCGGCACCCTCCCCCTGCGCCCTCCGCCGCCGGCTCGGACCGACGTCCCTGGCTGCCCCAGCCCCTAGGAACGAGCGCCCCGAGCGCTACCCGCTCGCTGCATGAGCGCCCGAGTCCTGCTTCCCACCCACCCGGGCAGGCGCTCACAGGCTGTGCAGACTGGACTTCATCTTTTTTTTATTCTCTCTCCCTCCTCCCTCTCCCTTTCTCTCCTCCCTCTCCCTCTTCCTCCCGTGGTCTTCCCGTCCTTCCTCTGATCCAAACTTCTGGGAAACCTTTTTTTCTAAATTCCTCCCTTCTCGAGGAGCTGGGGGCAGGCGGTGCGCTCCTGTCCGAGGGGCGAGGGAGAGGGAGGGGGGAGGAAGAGAAAGACTGAGGGGAAAAAAAAAAAAGCCCCCGACCAATGGCGAAGAGGGAACAGGAGAAACCCTGAGAGCGCCGGCCAATGAGAGGAGGGGAGAGACTGAGGCTCGGGCCAAGGCTCCGCGCGGATTGTCCCCGGGATGTTCCTGGGCCGACTTTAACTCCTGGCTTCCCAGTCCCCCACGGTTCCTCGTGGGGCGGGGGGGTGGGGGGGGAAGGGAGGGGAGCTGAAAGTCGAGGTCTGATCTGTGCCGTTACAAACTCCTGCAAGTCCCACATCCATACCTTTTCCTCCCAAATCTTCTAGGTCTCACAGACGCTGCAAGCGCAGAGTCATTTAAATTACGGATCTGGAATTGGGAGGCTCTGACAAAAGGTCAACCTGTCCAAATACGCCAGAAAAAGATTCTGACAATCTCGCGCTTGCCCCCCAGATGCTATTAGATCTGCTAGTTCCGCCGGGGTTTCGCTACACAGGTTCTTATTTTCCTGTTGAACGATTTCTAAGCGACTCTGGTTAAGGCAAAACGAAAGAAACAACAAGAAAGCCTCGTTACTATCCGAGGTCTTGTAATTGAAAATATAAAAATCGCTTCGTCCTTCCGGCTCTACCTGGCAGAGAAGGAGACTAGGCGCCCTCAAAGCGAGAGGGCTGCGGTGGGACACCCGGCTTACCGCGCGCTCCTCAGGCGGATCCCGACTGGGCCCGCACGCAGCAAATGCTCTCCTGCTGTTCGGCGTGGATGCTAAGCCGGGCTTCGCCTGCTTGGGGCGCTTGCTCTGGAGAACCCGCCGAGAGGGGCTGGGAGAGGGCAGCCAGGAACTTTGACAGTGGAGAAGGAGCTTTTTCAAAATTCCCTTTAAATCCGATCACCTCGGGAGCCCGGCTCTCCCCGCCCCACTGATCCTCCCTCCACCCTTCAAAAAAAAAAAAATCTTTCAGGACAGTGTGGTCGTCAGGGATTTCTAAGGAACCTAAACCCAACACTTCTGGCCATTCTGATTCCCCACACCCGCTACCGGTTTCGGGCTGCTGGAGACCCCGAGCTTAGCCCAGCACAGAGCAAGTTCAGAGGGGCCAAGAAGTTGATCCTGCCAAGCTGGAAAAAGGTCTCGGATTTCGCGGACGACGGCCGAGCCACAGCCCTATCGCCCCAACGCCCTGGTCCAGACGCTTCTATCCCAGCGCGAAGAGGCAGGAAAGAGCCAGCTCCCAGATGCCAACGACAGACCGACAGGCCCCTGCAGACAAGTCTTGCCGACACCCAGGCTCTGAGCAGGGTCTAAACTCGGAAAGCCTAGGGCAGAGGAGCACACGGTGTGTCACAGACCCCCCAAGAACGAACACCCATTGGTCCTTCCACCTTGGGGTGAGAAGGGAGGGCCTGTTGGACCTCTGAAAGGCCACATTCCCCTCCCGACCACCGAGAAATCCATATAGTTCTTGCTATTACGGTTGGATGTGCTCTGGTGCTGGAGACAACCGCAGAGCGTCCTGAATGTACCTTGGGCCTCTTAGGAGGAGAGCAAGAAAGGCCAGTTTGGGAGCCCCCTCAAATGGGCCTCCAGCCTGGAGGAGAGGAAGCTATCCGCGCAGCAAATGCAGAAAGAATAATGAAAAGCCACCGGATGAGTATGATTCAGCTAGGCTTGGCCTCCCAGGCATTCCAGGAGCCTGAGTCTCAGGCTTGGGGGTCCCCCAGCAGCACTCCAAGAACCCTGGGATCGGGCACTGAGCTCTTCAGCCTCTCCCACCGTGCTGCCGGGCAAAAGCCTGGGTGGCAAGGTGCAGGGTCTCCCACCTCAGTCACCACTCAGGGTTGCTTTCAGGCGACCTTGCTGAAAGTGATGGCGCATTCACCACTGCCAGGCTTCGGCAAAGGAGCTGGAGACAAGGCAGGTCAGGAAGGTGCTGTTACCTTCCCCCCTGGCTCAGACCTCTCTTTCAGCTCCCAATTCTGATATTACCACCCTTGGCCGGAGCCTGCCAGGCCCAGGCCCGATGGAGTAACAACGGGGCAGGCCTCTATTCTTTCCCAGGATTTCCCTCCTCCCCCAGCACCTGTATGTCCCATCTCCCTCTGGTAGACTCTTGCCTTCCTTTCTCTCACAGACCTTCCTGGGTTTGAGAAGTAGATGCACCATAGGCCACACACCCTCCCTGAGGTCATGAAAGTTTCTCAGAAAGAAGACATTTTGGTTACCCACCACCTAGATGCAGGTCCCGAAGGCCTGCCTGATGTAAGTGTCACTACCCATGTGTCCACGAGTCATACGTAGAAAAACCCTGAGCAGTGCCTTCAACATCCTGCATCTGCACCCCACCCCAAAACATATGCTCTGCACAGAGTTCTCAGAGGAGCTCCTACACCCTTCCTTCAGGTTGCACATAGGTTGCCGCCACCCCCATCCCACATACACATACATCCTAGAATTGTGGGTTAGTCCATTAAAACAAATCAGATGCTAACGAAGCCAGGCTGGTTTAAAATAGTCATGAAAATAGGAGTTTTCCTCTAGGTAAATGGAGGGGCAGGGAAGTTTTCTTTCTGTCACTATAGGGATCAATTTAAGTTTTTCGGTGTGTGACCTTGTGCTGACAGGGAAGAAGTTCTGGAGAAAGATTCATCAGGATGGTTTAACGTCCGTGACTTAGATACATAGTTTTATGCAACTGGAGAGACGAAGAAAAAGAGGGTTAGGGGGATTAAATGTGATTATCTGGGAGTACGGTATGCATTTTCCTTCTCCTCATTGCATCAAGGGGCTTTCAAAATTTCCTCTCATTACCACAGTTTCTCTCTCCTTTAACCTTCAGGAATGAGAGTGGGGTCTCCAATGTCTGAGGCCAATTCCTGAGGCAATCCCCAGGTTTCCCCGCCGTAGGCTCCACCCTTGGGTCCTGGGTGGAATCTACAGGTGGTAAGTCCAGTTCAGGTCTATTTCAGGCTTGAAGATGACTGACAAGGACCAAGCTGGAAACCCTACTCTACACCCTGCAGGGCCCCCAAAAGGATGAAAAGGTTGTTAAGCGCCTGAGATGTCAGAGCGATGGGGGAGTGAGAAGGAGAACTCACTAAACCCCTCAATAAGGGAAGTGGATGTCCAGGCCTAGCCTTGACCAGAGGAAAGCCAAGAAGAGAAGGGCAGCATAGTGACTGCTCACCTAAAACTGACTGCGTCCAGATAATTTGATTTTCCAAAGGAACATCAGAGTTCTGCAGGATAGGGACAAGAATCCTAGAAATGGAGCCCTGCATCCTCCACATAGCTGTCCTTTCCTTTTGTTTCTCCACACTAAATACCCCTAAATACCACCACTGCTAATGCCTCAATACCAAGGTGATCCGCCAGATGCTGTGACTTTGCAGTTTTGAGTAAGTAACTGAAAACAAAATTAAAAAAACAGGTGGTGGGGCTTCCCTGGTGGCGCAGTGGTTGAGAGTCTGTCTGCCGGTGCAGGGGACACGGGTTCGTGCCCCGGTCCGGGAAGATCCCTCATGCCGCGGAGCGGCTGGGCCCATGAGCCATGGCCGCTGAGCCTGCGCGTCCGGAGCCTGTGCTCCGCAACGGGAGAGGCCACAACAGTGAGAGGCCCGCGTACCGCAAAAATAACAAAACCAAAAACAGGTGGCCAGCAGGACATGTTAGGCTGCCCTTACATGCCTAGGAGGACACCCTATAGAGGTGGGAAAATTACAATGAATTCGGCCTCTCTAAGCGGGTTTGACACATTATAAGGCGGCGGTGGGGTGCGAGGAAATTATCAGGACTCCAAGGCAGGTGGAGCCTGGCGACCAGGTCCCATTCAGCTCTAAACTATGGGAGCTTAGGCAAATCGATGAACGGCCCCGAGCCTCAGTTTCCCTGTCCGCAGTGAAGGGGTCTTAAATACTTTACAACTAAGCAAAGCAGGCAAGATAATCGGTGGGAGACTGGACAGACCTGAGGTTTTGTTATTGCTGTGATAGAATCTTCCGGGAACGTGAGGCCAATGGACCCACTTTTCACTTCTTTTCCTAAATTAGCGCCCAGTTATGGGGTGGCACAACTGGCCTGGAGCCCTCGCGTGAGCGTGGGCTGGGAATTGGTTTCTGGAAAGGCCTGCCCAGTGCCGGTCCCGCGAACCAGCGCAGGCTCACTCCTGTGGGCCGCATCTCCAGTCTTTCGGCTGCGTCCAAGTTGCCGGGAGCTGTGGGTCCGTCGTGCGTCTTTGACTACTCAACCAACCCCTCTCACTTTTAAAAAAACAAAAGTCCGTGGGGGCGAAAGGGTCTTTAATGATGTGTTTTTGTTTGCGCGAAATAAAATCTTTTGTTTTTATTTTCAACCAGCAGCGTGCCCACAGCTCGGTCCTTCCAGATGTTTGCAATAAAATCGCAGGTTTTGCCTTTGGGACTGGAAATAAAATTTAACGGCCTTTACCCTGTAATTATTCTCTTAGCTCGCCCTTCATAAATTTATCTGCTTTATATCGGACTTGAGGTAGGGGGTGAGCGTAAAGGGAGAAAACCCCAATTTTATATTGGCGACTATAAAAAAGCGCCACCCGGTTTCCTCGCCTTCGGCGGCCGTGGTGTAGCCGGGAGAGCCTGGCCCGGCGGGCGGCAACATTGCGCTATTGTTCGCCGCCTTCGGTACGCGCCGGAGCCGGGCCCCTCCACAAAGGGGTCCTTGTGCGGCGGGGCCGAGCAGCCGCGCCCAGGAGGCGAGGAAATCGTGTTCCTCCAGGCCGGGCTCCTCTGTCCCCAGGGCGTCCCGTGCGAGCCGCAGCTGGCCCTCGGCCTTCGGTGTGCGCCCGCCGCGCCGAGCGCCGGCTTCGGCCCTGACAGACTTCGCAAGAAGCGAAACCCCGAGCCTGCGCTGAGCCCCCTGAGCGCGAGGGAGGAGCCAGCCTCTGTACCGAGGCCCTACTGAAGGCGGACCTGGGGCTCCAGGGAAGGGGGCTTCCTGGAAGGCCCTCCAGCCTCTATCCTTCGCCTTGCTTGGTTTGGCCTGGAAGGTAGCGTTCCGCACCCTCAGGAGCTCAGGGTTGTTTGGCCACCCTAGGTAACCCAAACCAAAGAGGATTTTGAGGCCGCCAGCTAAATTTCTTGCACCCCGAAATAAATGCGGGCACATCAGTAACTGCTTCATACTTTTATAGGAATCTAGTAAATACAAAGTTCATGCATTATGTTGTGTGACAGCACAAAGCCATGGTTACAGCTGTCTGGTAGCACACACATGCCCGTACACACAGTGTACAGCTACACATGTGTAGCCACATGCCTTTCTAGAATCAAACATGCATGTAGGAACAACACGTGCTTGGGTACGCAGGTCACACACAGGCATACGGGGAAACATCTTACCCACACACTCAACTGACCCCAAAGGCTGCAAAAATCTACAAGCCTTTGGCCCTTGGGCAGTTCTTCCCACAGCAGTTCCCCACTCCACAGCTCCCCGGGGCTCTCCCTTGCCTCTTGAAGTTTAATTCAGGTGGCTGTTCCCCGACCCCCTCTTTTACATCTGTCCAGAGAGACCTTCGTGGTCAAGGTCTCTCAGGCAAGGAAAGAAGTTGGAAAAATGAGGAGTACCCAGTGTCAACCCCTGAGAGAGCCACGGAATGCCTGGGTGAGACCAGGGCACTCTCCAAAGCCCAGGAGCCCCAGCAGGGACTGAGAGACGGCAGCAAGAAGCAGTGGGACCAAGCAGGAGCAATAGGGTTTCGTCTTGTTTGGTTTTAATTGTGCGCACTCCCTTACACCTTTCAGCCAGCCGGCCTCCAGCCAGCCTCCCCAAACCCAGGGAGCCAGATGCTTCCTAGGCAGAGCATTTTTCAGGGTTCTTTCCGACCTGCCGACTCCCAGGTCTTCCAGGTCTGCCCCCTGACTGTGACTGCATCTCCCCCTTCCTGCTGAGTTTGCTGGTGCTTGGCTAAGCAAGGTTAAGAGTTCTCTTTGGTCTTTCCACTGAGAGGAAGGATTATCTAAAGCTTGTGGGGGCGAAGAGGCGAGAAGTGCCAGGCCCTACAGTCTATCACTGCCGGCAGGGACCCTGGAATCTAGAGAGGTTACCTGGGATTCCTGGGTGGGGTGGGGTGGGGGAGCTGAGGTTGTCAATAGCGAGGCAGGGGAGAGGGGCGCCTAGAACACTGAAATGGGGCCGCCCATGAGGACCAGCAGGTAAAAGCAAACGATTTGAGGCATTAGGGGCTTGATGTGATGGCTTTTTTGCCAGAATTGTTTGGATTTCACGTTTTACTAATAAAAATCGGCCACCCAGGAGCAAAATGTCCTCGATAGAGCTATGTGAGCCAGCTGCGGGACCCTGAGCCATTACCCATAAAGGAGGAAAAGTAGATTTTTCAGCCTCCTTTCAGATCAATTTCTCCCTCTCCACAAGGAGAGAACGGATTGTCCATCATACAAGGAAGAGTGGAAAACAGTTATCTGACTGCGAAGCTATGAGTAGGGGCTGGGGAATTAGATTCTCAGGTGTATGGAGGTCGGGGTAGCTGGGGTGGCCAGAGGGGTGCTTGCCTCTGTCCTCAGAGTGCAGGAGGAGGAGCTGGGGAAAGGCATTAGCTAGATCATGAGAGGCTTTTCCTTAGTTTTGGCCCATAAGTCATAGGCCATCTCACTGACCCTTCTTGGACAAAACCAAACCACAGGCGGTAGAAGAGAATCTGGAACTCCTAGGTTATATGCATTGAGTCCCTGGTGACCCCAAAGTGGGTACGGAGATTACCAATGAGGAAAACCCTATTGTTGGGACAAATGAGCCTTCAAAATTGTTTTTTATATATTTAAAAAACCCATTTGATATGCATATAGTATATGACATATTATACATAGGGTATATATTATATGCATCATATTATATGTAATACACCATATAATATAAAACCATGTAATATATACATATACTATAAAACCAATTATGTATATTGTTTTATAACTAAACAAACTATATGCTTTTTAAAATAACTCAAAAGGTCTTTGGAACAAAGACACACGTTGGGTGTCTGTAGAGAGCCAGACGTGGCCAGAGTTCCAGGGCCTGCCGCTGGGGAAGAGGTGGGGGGACGGGGGCAGTCCCACTGCTGGCTGCATTCAAACAACTGCAGGAGGCATTGCTTTCTGGCCCACAGCCGCCTACTCCAGAGAGCCAGGGGTGAGGAAAGTTGTCTATCCCTACTTAGGAAAAATATTCACTTAACCTCACATGCTTTCCAAGGACCTCACAGGACAGTCAACAAATTCAGGTAAATGAAAGCATTCTCAGGACAGAACAACCCATGAATCCACATTCTCCTAATTCTCAATGGTGTCTGCAGCACCAGGGGCACAGGAGGTTTGAGGTTTCTAAGGGGCAAAGGCCAGAGGCACTAGGGTGGGCTGGAAGTGCACCACTGACACCTGCTCCCAGTACTGCTCTCCTTGGCTGCCTTCACTGGAAAAGAGAACTTTTGACCCAGCTCAATAAAACAGCAGAAGGCAATACCATCCATAGGCCCCTGCTCTCAGGAAAAGCAGAGAGAAAAAATGAGAAGTGTTGCAGCCTTCCTCTCTTGTCACCATGTCTCATTCTGTATCTCCTCTCTTTCTGGTCTGCACCGCTTATGAAGAGCTAATATTTATTGACCCTTTCACTCTGTGTCAGGCCCTGTGCTAAGTGTTTTACATGCACTAACTCATTCTACCCATTTCAAGCTCTATGAACCAAGAATAGTGTTATCAGTCCCATTTTACAGATCAGAAAACTGAGGTATGGAGGGGTTATATAACTTGGCAGGGGTTTCACAGCTTTTAGTGCAGGTAATCTAACTCTAGAGCTAGAATTCTTAATCTCTATACCCCCAAGCCTTTCTAGGTGCAAACACACATAAATACAACTTGTGCACCTAGGTTCCCTCTTCCTGCGACTCGGAGGTGGGGGTGGGTTCAAGAAAGGGACTTTGATGGAATTGTCTTCTACTAGTCAAAAAAAAAGTATATACTCTCATTTAAAATACAATTAGGAGGCTTTCCTGGCTAGAGAGCAGCATCCTTTCCAGCAAGCAGATAAAAGGGCAGGAGGCCGCCCGGTGCTGAGCAGAACCGGAAAGCTGTCGCCCCCAGCAGGGCTCAGCCAACTAAGGTCAGGTTAGGCTCCGGTGGCTCCACGGTACCAGCCTCAAGCCGGCCTTTGCCGGGGCAGACTTGCCAGCCCTGGGCCAGCTCTCCCGGCGCCTCCCAAATCGGTCTGGGCTGCTTTACTAAAGTGTTGGTTTCCCTGGCTCCAACCCGTTTTTCGTTCAAGTCCCCAGCCACCTATTCCTTAATGGCTTTCTGCCTGCGCTGCCCCACTCCTCCCGCCCGCCCGCCCGCCCAAGTAGTCTCTAGACTGCCGATCCTCCACCCACTTCTGGGCTGGTAACTGAGCGATTAGGAGGCAACCTTGGAGCCCCCAACTCAGTTCCAAGCATCTGTCTTTCTCCAGTGGAACCTGGTCCACGCCATCCATCGTGGACGGTAGCCAGTGCCATGCAGACGGGCTCTGCCCTCAGACTGGGAGCTTCTTGAGCACAGGGTGTGTTAATCCAGCGTGGGAGCCATCTCCAGGACTCCATGGTCACTAGAGAAATTCTGCTCCCCATGGCGGTCTGTCAAATGTCTCCAAACTGAATTTCCCTCCGTCCTGCCGTCTGCCATACACACATTCAGAGGGCTCAACTCCGAGGTGATCGAGGTCCTCCGTATATTGTAGTCGTTATTTCTAAGGCTCAGATCCAGATGAAATGCAGATAAGGAACAGGTCTTGAGCACTGAGTGGTATCAGTCATTTATTCCTCAGAATAACTGAGGACTCAGAAATCAGGTTTGTCAGGGAAGCGGGGATAGAGAGGGAAAACTCCTAGGCTCTTGGGGCCACAACTCCAGAGTTCCCAAGAAAAACCTCAGTTAGGGAGAGAAAGCTTTTGGCTTAATTTGGCGAGAGAGGGGAGTACAGCAGAGGTCTTCGGTGCCCAAGGAGGGCCACCTGTGTTGGGCAGGAGACACCAACTCCCCATCAGAGTCCTCACATCAGAAGTGGTGCCCCGGAAGTCCCTTGTGACCTTTGAGCTCCCAGGCGGCTCAAACTGAGTTGGGTCATATTTTTCAGCGCCTGTGGCTTCAGCCACCTCCCTTCGTCCAGGCTGCAGGCCTAGGTCCTCCCTCCCACTCCCAGCATAAGGCTGGCCTGGGGAACTGGGGCTGCAGGTGCTAAGGGAGCTGCAGGGGAAGACAGTCCCTAGGAAGGCCCAGCCAGCCATTTCCTGCGGGACCCAGAGAGAGGGAAGTGGGTGAAACGCAAGAAGACCTTACCTCCTCCTTCTCCCCTTTTCCCGATTTCAATTTCTCGGTGGAATGTTGGCGGCCTCTCTTCTTAGGCTATTTTTTTTTCTCTCCCCCGATGGCAAATCCAGTCTCGCTGGCGAACTTGCTCTGAGCAAACACTGCTTTAAAACTCCTGTGCAGGCAATGGAGCGTTGTGCCGGTTTCCTTGGTGTGCGTATGACACAAGGCTTGAGCTCTCCCTGTTCTTTAACCTCCCTCCTGCCCTCACCAGTAATCTTTACCCATGTCCCACCCACCAGGGAGTTTCCCTCGATGCCACAGAAGCATTTTTCCACCCAACAAGCTGGCCTGGCCACTCTCCTACCTGCCTGGGAAAACTCCTAGCCGTCTTTCCATCTATTTTCCCTGAACTTTTACATGATAACTGGAAGCTGAGCTTCCATGTGTCTTGTGGGGAAGACTGTGGGGAGAAATGTGGGTGAGTGGGAGTGCTGGTCAAACAAGTGAGAGGAAAGGTGTGTACAAGGAGGACCCGGCAGGCCCCTCTCCTGAGCCCTCCAGACGGTTGGCTTCTGTCGTGCTCCCAGTTTCCCACGCCACCCCCCTGCAGGCTCTATCTGGGTGTAACAGTCCGGGTGGGCAGGCTGGCCATTGGCCTCCTTAGAGCCTGAAAAACATGGACTGGGGCTTTTAAGACAGAGAGGCTGGATAAAGTAAAAGCCAGAGAAACATGAGAGGGAAAGGAAGGATAGAAGGAAAAGATAAAACTTAAAGAAGAAAAAGAGAAAGGAAAGGGAAAATAACGAAAGGAAAGAAAAGGAAAAAGAAAGCAAAGGGAAAGAAAAAGTGGGAAGAAAGAGGCTAGGACTGCTTCAGCTTCTGAAAACCTAGCCCCAGTAGTGGTCTGGCCATAAAATCAGGGTCCTGCACCCTGACCCATCTTCACAAGGTAGGATTTGGGGTGAGTCAGGGCAGAGCATTAGGGAAGGGGCCTGGAAAATCAGTCTTTCCAGCAAGCACACCGTGCACTGCAGAGCCCTGGTGGCCTAGGTTTTGAAGCCCTCAGGTAAGGGTTCTTAAACCAGACTCCTGCAGAGAACCTGGTGGCCTAGCAGGACCAGCTTGCAGATTGAAGGGCAGGGTGACCCCCAACCACCACCAAAACACACACACCCCTCTTCCTCAAGTACCGGATAGAGAGTCTCCTGGGACCAGAGAGAGGGAAGAGAAGAGATTTCAGGTAGAGTACAGAGAGCACAGTGATGGGGAGACAGGGCTGAGGACCGCATGCAATCAGAGACCCCAAGCAGACACTAGAGCTTTGGGAATTTGGCCAGGTCTGCCCAGTCAGAGGAGGGAGGGCTCTCCAGATGCGTGTGAGGATGGGGGGAGTCGGTGGGAAGCCCGCCGCGGCGTTAGATTGGCGCTTTCAGTAGTTGAATATTCTCCCGAATCTTAATCCAGTTTGAAGTTATTAGGCGAAATGCCGGGAAAGGTTGCGTTGTTTTATTTCAGTAAGTCCCCACAGCGGGAAAGACCTATGGGAACGGATTGGTATTGGCCCTCCACCCACTGAGTCTGCAGCTGCCCCCACTCCCTCCTTTCCTGGCAGGGAAGAGGGTGGAGGGCAGCGGGCACCGAGTTCGCCCCTGGGAGGCAGGAGGTACTTTCTCCTCTGAGCTCCTCCTTCCCTCCCTCCCAATTCAAGTCATCTAAGTGGAGCCTCCGTCTTAGCTTTTCCGACAGCACCTCCCCGCCCCGCACCCCCCCACACACACACTCGCAGCTTCTCTCTCAGCTTCTCTAGGTCGAAGACAAATAAAGCCCAGCTGCCCGCCTGGGGTGAGTCACAGGGACCGGTCCGCCGAGGAGGGGAAGAAGAAACTCTGGCGGAGAGGAATGCGCTGCAAAGCCGAGCGAACAGATGTGTGCCTGGCGCCTCGGGCCCAGCCTGGCCCGGCCCAGAAAGACTCTCCTCAGCCCTGCGCCCGCGGAATTACATTATTTTCTCCCGGGTCCAATCATCTTTTTACAGAAAAAAAAATAAAGAAATATAAATTGCTGCTTTGCAAGATCAAAGCACCGCTTTCTGGTGCATCTGGCCGAGCCGGGAGCTGGGGGAGGGAGAGTGGTGCAGTCACAGATACCCAACTTCAAAGTGTTCTCAACAGCGAATTTTGACCAATGTACTTGAGATTCTCTGCCCCTTCAACTTGAGGGGTGCCCAGCGGGGTATCGGGTAAGCTGGTCCTGGGCGCTCGGAGAAACCTCTCCTTGACCAGCTCCACACCCGCGCTAGAATCAGAGCCCTGAGGCTCCTGCCAAGACACTGACTCCGAACAGCACGTGGGGGTGTGATGAGCGGGAGGGCGAGGGTAGCTAATCACCGACAGGACGTCGGGTCATCAAATATCCGAGTAAACCGCGGAGACACCACCAAATCGCCTTGTCCCTCCCCAGGTAGTTACCGGAGGCTCCTTGTCAGCCTCTTCTGCGCTCCGGCTGCAGGTCGCTTCTGCTCTGCCGGAAGGACTGGAGTGAACCAGGATAGGATTCGGATTATTCGGGGTACCCGGGTCAATCCCAGGCTCTCCGGGCAGAGGGGAGCGAGGATCTTGACTGTGGATTTGTTTCTTTGTGACAGGCCACCTGAGAGACTACGCAGGCCTGGTCGATTTGACTGGAGCTCCCTCGGGCCCTCAAGCGCTTTCCTTAAGCGAAGCGCGGGGCTGGCGCCCGCTTCGCGGACAGCTCAGAAGTGTGGCCCGGGTGCCCGCGCCGCAAGGCGCGCGGGGTGCACCGCGGGTTCTCAGGGCTTGGGAGTTTGGGCGGCCGAAGAAGCTGAATCCAGGTTGGGCTGAGTCCCGGGGAGGAGCCGACCGTCTCTCAGCTTTTGCTGCACGGTTATCGTGCAGCCAAGCGGCAGAGGGTTTTTTCTCGCGCGTCTGCGGGACCTAGTTCCCAAGCAAGAAGCGTAGGGGCACAACCACGTACCCACTGGGCTCCCTGCGCCCTTTGGGGCGGGCCCTGGGGGCAGGCCGGAAGACTCGGCTTCTCCCAAACCGCCAAAGTCTTTCCTTTGCTGGAAAGACCAAGAGTGCAATATCACCTCGATTGCACTTGACTTCAATTGTTCCTGCATGGCCATTTCTGATGTTTCAAATTTCAGATTTTCGTGCCACGGCAGGAAGGGTTAAAACAGCCGAGAGCGCGCCTGCTCTCTCCAGTTCTGGGTTCCGTGTCTCCCCAGTCGCCCGAGGGACCACATCTCAGAAAAGAGAACTGTCATGTCCCGCGGGTGGGTGGGCAACACAGTGTTATTCTCATTTCTCTCTGAGAAAACCAAAGTCCCTAAAACTTCGTTGACTTTTTCTAGGCTCCTGAGTGGCAAAGTTAGGACCCGTTACCAGGTCACATAAAAATTCTTGTTCTTCCCGCTCCCTTGGGGGTGATTCCACCCGCCTCGCACTCCCTTCTCCCGCCCGTCACTCGAGGTCATCGCCCCGGCGGCTTGAGCAGCTCTGCGCGGGCTTGTGCGCACCGCCCTGACCTCGCGCCGGGCATCTCACCTCAGCCAGGCAGGTGCAGAGGTGGCGGCGCGGCAGCCGTGGCTCGTCCGGCCGAAGGGCAGGAGTAGGCTGGCCGCCTCTTTCTGCTGCCCCGTGGCTAAGGGGGGCAGAGAAGGGGGGGGAACAGGGCTGGGGAAACCGCCGTCAGCGGGTCCCGGCCCCGCCTCCGGAACACAACGCCCAGAAAACCTCGGAACTTTCCACTGTCTAAAGAGCTTTACTAAACACATTGTCCCTATAATTGTGGGGCCACTCAGGAGAGTGGATAACTGAGAGGTTAAGGAGGAGAGCGGGCCTGGGCTGGCCCTGGAGGAGCCCAGTGCCCGGAGCCTGCCTGCTGGGCTGTGTGACACAAGCCCTCCACCACCTCGGGCCCCGCGAGGAGGGAAGCCCACAGCACCTCAGTGCTTCCCCACGCTGCAGTCGGGGAGCTGAACATCTGGCGTCGAGGCCCGGGGAGTTCGGGGCGTCCAGGCCTGGCCTCCTGGTTTCCGGGTGGGCAAGGGGCCAGAGTCAGGCAGCGACAGGCTTCTGGGAGAGCCAGGGCACTTGTTGCTTGCAAGACACGGTGCCCAATAGCCGATTTCGAGCGCCAGGCTTTCCAGATATTGAATTTGTAATCACTCCCATCCCGGAGGGTGGCGGGTGGTGAAGCTTTCCCTTCCTTTCCTGCAGAGAAGTTACACTCTCCACCTTCAGAACACATGCTTTCCTATCTCTTCAAATCTCTAGTCCCACTTTTCCTGGCACACGCCTTCCCGCAGTGCACTACCCTTAACCCCACCCCACCTTTGGAGGTGGATTCCTAAGAGGGACTCTCCGAACGCAAATCTTCTATTCTTCTCACCACACCGGGGAAAACATCGTCAGCCTTCTCTCAGGAAACAGCCGCGTGTGGGCTCAGACCTGGCTCATTGGGCCGATGAGTCGTGAGCTAATCTTGCACAAGTCTCTAGATTACCAAGTCCACATTTCCCATTTGTAAAATTAGGATGATTGGGGCAGCCTAAAAGAGCGTTACGGTTTTCCCGAGACGCGTCAACCGTGGCGCCCATTCCCAGTACATCCGACACGCGTGCACGTCTACGTTTGAATCCCGCCACCTGAGCCCTCTGAACACCAGTGCACAGACCCACACTTTCTTTCTGTCCCTCTAGATACTTTTCCTGCTTGCCGGGCTGGTTTCTGCTGGGTGATTAACGACCCCAGATAGTGTAAGGAATTTGGCTTCTCAAGCTCAGCATTTTCAATTCCTTAATTTGTCCCTAGGTGACCGTTAGCGATCACGGCTGTAGATCACATGGGGGCAGGTCAGGTAGAGTGAGCAGCTGATTCAACACTGTTGAGTTGGGGTTTGGTTTCGATTTTTAAAAGCGGTTCAGAAAGCAGCCCCTGGAGAACTTCAAGAAGGCGGCAGGCAGCAGGCTGCGGAGGTCCCTGACTAGCCTTTGGGTTGTCACCACTCTCATTCTTTATAAACTGTAAGGTGCTAGCAAAGAGCAAACTCCCCTTGGGCCTTAGTCTCTGATGTGGGTGGGGCAGACACGTGAGCAAAGGGGAGATCACAAGTGTCCTGCCCCAAATCCAAGGCCTCACTGGGAGAACTGTGCTCTAGGTCAGGGCTGTTTCTGGAACCTATTCAACACAGAGCTGCTCCAGATGCAACCTCAGTCTGACGTTCAGGATAGAAACAAGTTAGACTCCCCTCCACTTCTATAGCGCCCCTCTTCCTCCACTCCAATGAGTCCAGATTGCTGTCATCTCATTTAAAGAAGGGATACTGTCACTCCTGAGGGGCTGGGAGTGGGTCTGAAACATACCAGGTTGTCCCAAAGAGCTGCCACAGTTTCCCTGGCAGTTTGGCTTTAGAGGAGCTTTAAAAATACTCCTTTCCTACCCCTGTCCCCCACTCCTTCCTGAAGAAGCAGGCAGCTGCCCTGGGGGCAGAGCCTTTAGAAACAGCTCCCTTCAAGGACCTCCTGGACTCCCAAATGCTAGGGGCAGTGTGAGGAGAGAGGTGGGAGATGAGGAAGGGGAAAGGGAAGGGGAAGAGTCTCTGTTCTTGTTTTCCTGGGCCTTTCAGGCTGGGGCAGACTATTTCTGTTCAGAGGGGTCAGAAATTAGCTCCTTGCCTCCCCCGTGGTGACTAGGGCACTGGTTGGCTGCTCCTTCCAGTCTGCTATCCCTCTGAAAGGGTCTGGGGGCAGTGGGAAGAAGAGGGTATCCGCACACTCTAGGTGGTAGCAGGCTGCCACAGGGCAAGAGTGTGACCCACTGGACTCTCTTCTCCGAGGTACCAGGTTTGTAATATCTGAAGTCACACACCATTGTGATTAAATACACGTTTTTGTAAAACAAACCCAGAACATTAGACTAGCCTCAGCCAGATTGGGAACAGTGGCTTTCTTCTACCCTTCCTGGAACTGACAATCCTCTCCCAAATGAAGACCCCAAGCTTTCCTGAGCACTTCAGCCAGTCTGTGAAAATGCTGACTGAGCCTGGGTGGGTTAACAGGGACGACCGGTCTGTCTGCAGGCCTGTGAAACCCAAGCAGTATACCACCTAGAGAGGGTATAAAGGAATGTGGGTGTGTGCGGGGTGAAATCAGTCAAAGAACCTTTATAGAAACATGAGTGTGACCTGTAAGGGAAGTAAGGATGTGGCCAAAGTAATGCATTTGATTTTACTGGTTGACTGACAGGCTTTGGTGGGGGTCGGATAAGTTTACCAAGTGGTTGCAGAGACCTGCGCGCCTCAGGCAGGGACACGGGGAAGGGGACTGCTCAGGAGAACTGGAAGGGAAAAGAGGCAAATACCAAAAAAAGTTATCCTACATTCTGGGATATATGACACAATTCTTTGTCACATATGTATTACATACACATATACAAGCTCATTTAGTTTAAAAAAAAAACAAACCTTAACTTGAAAATAATAATTAGTCACGAGTTCATTCATTCACTCAGCAAAAATATCATTGAATGTCTACAGTGTGCAGGGCATTTTACTATGCTCTCCTTTGTAAAAATGAGTGTGTGTCTGAGTACAAATTCATCCAGCAAACTCTGAGCTGGCTTCATGGAAGGTTTCAGCTCAACAATCAGAGTGATGGGGCTCAGACTTCAGGACACACACACTTTGGGTCAATGCCAGAGGGTAACCAGTCTGCTGGCGCCCTTGGAGTTCACACTTTTCCTCCTGTGCAGTTGTGGAAGCGGAGAAGCTCCAACTTCCAGCCCTACTACCTTGGGGGGAAATGCTGAGAAGCAGAGTACGCTAAACACCTTTTAAATAATGCTTTCCATTCCTAAAGCCTGTTCTCCTTCTAGGAGCGAGCGAGGAGCGGTCTAAGGGGCTTGGGAATCACAAACCCTGCAACCAAAGAAATTCTTTTCGATGCATATGCCATTGAAAAGGAGAGACTGATTTAGGGTAATTTCCACAGGTGCACACTTCAATAGCACGCTCACACACCCAAACACATGTATACACAAATACACACATTACTATACAAGTTCCTTTACACAGTGTATAATCATACCTACAAAAAAAGCAAAATGGGAGAAGAGTGCCTTCAGTTTCCCTGCTTCCCAAATTCAGAAACTCTACAAGTAGGTTCAAAAATATCACTTAGCTTTTTAACAATCTTTTCCATAAGTTCTTATCACCTTATCTGCTTTATCGGTGCGTGACCAGCCCAGCAAACACTATCCTGAAAGGGCAGCAATAAATGGGCCAGTGGCTCGTGACTTCATGGCATAGTCGGTGAAAATCAGATTTACACTCCTTGGTATCAATGCTCAGACCCTCTGATATCTAACGGAGCTGGTGAATGAGGCTCAGCAGCCTTGGCGTAGGTTTCTGCTTGTACAAGCATATTCCTAGGCTGTGACTTTGAATTCTATGATCCAAGCCAAGCGGAGAGATACCAGGGTACGGATTCTGTCTCCAAATGCCTTTTTTTGGGGGTGGGGGTCCAACTGGGGAAGAGTGTGACAAAGGGGTGGAGAGGAAGGTAAGATGACCCCCAAATAGAAAAGCTGGCCACAAGCCGCAGTAGAAAATAATGCTGCTGAAGGGACTGGGGTCAAAGGCGGGGATGGGAACCATACGCCGCCACGGGAACTCGTCCAGATCCTGCTGCGTTCAAGCATACGCCGCACCAACGGCCGAGGCGGGTACAATTCCCCCAACGCGAAGGTGGGGAGGTGAGGGTACTGCGAACCGAGCTTTTCCTTTTACGGATTCAGAGGACAGTGTAAACTGCACACGACCTCCCTAAATGTCCATTCGCCTTAGCTGTGTCTAGTGAAGTAGACAACGGAGAAAAACATCCAGCCCCATCAAGCTGAAAACATTTCCACTTTCACCCTAAACAAGTGAAATAAACGGCTTTTCTTTTTCTGAACATCGCTCTTATTTTGCCATCTAGATTTTGGAAACGTAGACTCGGAATTAAACGCGCACAATCACTTCCACTGCACCTGTACAGGTGAGACACGCGCACACCCCTGCGACGTCGGATCTCTAAATGACCGAGCCGGGCGGCTACCACCCAGAAGGAGTCCTGGCCGCGAGCTTCCCCCCAGCCCCGCGGCCCGGGTTCAGGGGCAGTGGTGCGGGCCGCCTGGGAGAGGCAGCGAGGCTGCCTGCGGGCCCACACTTCCACCGGCGCCGGAGCCAGGCGGGAAGAGTCCAGCCCCGGCCGCTCGGCGCAGGAAGCGGGCGGTGCCCTTAGCGGCTCTGCGCTTTCTCCCCGTCGCGGGGGCGAGTGGAGGCTTCTTCGACTCCGGCGTAACTGCGATATTCAGACGCAGGCCAGGGTGCTGCGCCTGCCTTTGTTCCAGGAGGGAAGCCGCAGCGCAGAGCTCGGGTGTGGCTGGGGGGGAAAACAAAAAGAAAAAAGCGGAGGAGGGAGCGGCCAGGACTCTCTAGGAAGCCTGCTCTGCATCCCACTGAGCCTGTCGGTCCCGCGGGCTACTTGTACCGGACGCTACCCCGGGTTTCACACGCGTAGGGACCTCGAGGAACTTGGATCCGGGCGCCCCGGCGCCCTGTGACCCCTTGGGAGGTTTCCTAGCGCCCCCCACCCAGCCTCGCCGCCCACCGATCCCCTCCCCCCCGCCCCCAAGCGAGCGGGCAGCGAGGGCGTGTACGGCAGTCCGCGAGGGGGCAAAAAGGAACCCCCGCCTTATTTCTAGGAGCTAGAGATGGGGAGGGCTGCAGCTCCTAATCTACCTTAACCCGGCATTGCCCTCTTCTCCGTCTTCAGCAGGAAAAAAAAAATGCCGTTTGGAGCTTTCACACACCGCCCCCAACCCCCCACCCCCGATTTTGAAAAGAGACTGCCTCTCCCTCTTTCCGAACAAGGGTCTGCCCCGCAGGGCACAACTTCCGGATAAATGGGCCCACGCGGTGAATTCCGTGGAGCCGGCGGGGGGGGCCCCGACCGGCCAGTTGGCGCCGCGAGGCCCGGCATGGGGCCTGGGCCGGAGGAGGCCTCGGAGCGGGCTCGCGGTGAAAGCCGAGGCCCCAGCGCGCGCGGAGCCCATTTGCTCCGAGTTCCCGGCCTGACATTTTGTCCCTCAGGAAACGTGACCCCTTCTTCTGCACGGTGGGCCCGCGGGGTAAGGAAGTAAAGCCTCGAGGAGGAAGTCCTCGCTCATAAACCCCGAATCCCCGCCGCGGTTTTGTGGAGCGGGAGTCTGGCTTTGTTTCGGGCTCGGTGCTCTGGGCTTGTATTTCACACTCTCGCGGCCCGCACGGCCGACTGCGCTCGTGCTCAGCCGGTTCTCGGGCCGCCCCAGACTTTGCACAGAGAACCAAGCCCCCCAGGCCCAGGCGCTGGCCCGTGGCTCCGCTTCCCTTTCACGGCCTTTACCCTCTGGCGCAGGAAGGTCTTAGGGGCTCTTGATGCTAAGACATTAACCCCCTTGCGTCGCGCACAGCACTAAGGTTGCAGACAGTCTTGTGCCCCGACTGCGAAGGGTGTGGCCGGTGAGGCTGGATCTCGTCCCGCCACGGCGGGAGGCGGGCGACCTGGGCCGGCTCTGCGTCCCGGGGGCCGGCTGCGGATGGCCAGGTTCGGGCCGAGAAACGCCCCCGGAGCGAACCGAGGAGCACACTCGCTTGTGGACCGGAACTTCCGACTTATGTGGCCGCAGCTCAACTTCAGGGCAGGCCTGGGGGCCAGAGCCGGTGTTTCCACGGTTAGAGTCCGCGAGCACCTCGCAGGGTCCGCGCCCCGCTCCTCCCTTTGCTAACAAGTTCCTGCGCAGTTGTGGGCTGGAGCCGGGGGTCTCGGAACCTGAGGGGCTAGCCCGGCGAGGAGGGGCGGGGGCGCAGGTGCGGGCTCCGGGGTGGGGGCCTCGGGAAAGGCCCCGAATCGGGCCTTTCGCCCTCGCCGTCCGCGCTGAGGTCGTTAGCATCCCAGGACCCGCTGTCTGCGTCCCCGCGCCGCCGCGTCCTCAGCTTTTGAGGCCTTTCCATTTCAAGGAACCAAAGGAAAACTGTTGTGACTCTTCTGCACATTCTCGTGGAATCACCTCCTGTCTGAGGAGGGTGGAATGCTCAGTTCCTAAGCTGTCTTCCCCATTGCCCTTTTTTCTCACTCCTCAACCTCGGATAAAGAATCTGAACACGTCGAGGGGAAAAATTAGTAAAATCCATACTAGAGTGAAGCAGAGGAAATTTAAGTCACAAGACTGCCACCAGGTGATGGTTTTCAGCAACAGCATTTCTGGGCGACTTTAGGTCGCTTTATCTCTCTGCTGAGCTAATGTCATCTGTGGTAGAAAAGTTATTGAATCCAAACGTTTACGTTAATCCCCCAAGAAAAGGAGAAATGGCCCCGAGAAACCTCTTTCCCACAGACGCTGAGAAATTGTTCAATTTGTCTTTCTAGCCTCACTACCATTAACATCTGATAACTGCACTTTCAAAATCGAACTCTCCCCTCCCCAAGGTGCAGCCCTGCTCCCAGCCATCCCCTTTTCTTCCCCCCACCCCTTCCTCGCTGTTTCCTCCTTCTGAAACAATAGCACGGGCTGCTGGAGTCAGTCTAATGATATAATCCTTAAGGCATTCACGGGCAGACCAAGGGCCAAGCTATCAAAGGGCTCAGCTTCTTCTTTTTTTAAAAGCTGTGTACTCTTCAGGAAATTTGGTAATTATTTTTTTTCTCCATGTAGTGGTATTACCCTCTTCCTTTTGATATTAGATCCTCTATGGGCCCCTAGCTTCATGCTGTAGAGACAGGGGAAAGATGAAGGGGCTGAATTCTGCATCAGAATGTAATTTTCCTTTATGTCATCATTGCTGCTAAAGACCAGCTGAGGGCTTCCAAAAGAACAGGAACCCCCAGAGCAGGCGGAGAGTCCTCATGTTTCTAGGAGCAGAAGAGAATGCCGATTTCATTTATTCCTTTACATCACAAACTTGGTTTATTTTTGTACTTCACTCTACCAAAATAATTTCAGTACTTTTATAGTAGGATTGAAAAGTCACCTCAGTGGGAGAGCCAAGTTCAGGACTTGGTCCACCAGAGACCTCCCGGCTCCATGTAATATCAAATGGCGAAAGCTCTCCCAGAGATCTCAATCTCAACTCTAAGACCCAGCTCCACTCAACGAGCAGCAAGCTACAGTGCTGGACAACCCATGCCAAACAACTAGCAAGACAGGAACACAACCCCACCCATTAGCAGAGAGGCTGCCTAAAATCATAATAAGGTCACAGACACACCACCGGACATGGTCCTGCCCACCAGAAAGACAAGATCCAGCCTCATCCACCAGAACACAGGCACCAGTCCCCTCCACTAGGAAGCCTACACAACCCACTGAACCAACCTCACCCACTGGGGGCAGACACCAAAAACAACGGGAACTACGAACCTGCAGTCTGTGAAAAGGAGACCCCAAACACAGTAAGTTAAGCAAAATGAGAAGACAGAGAAACACAGTAGATGAAGGAACAAGGTAAAAACCCACCACAACAAACAAATGAAGAGAAAACAGGCAGTCTACCTGAAAAAGAGTTCAGAGTAATGATAGTAAAGATGATCCAAAATCTTGGAAATAGAACAGAGAAAATACAAGAAATGTTTAATAAGGACCTAGAAGAACTAAAGAGCACATAAACAATGATGAACAGCACAATAAATGAAATCAAAAATTCTCTAGAAGGAATCAATAGCAGAATAACTGAGGCAGAAGAAGAACGAATAAGTGACCTGGAAGATAAAAGAGTGGAAATAACTACCACAGAGCAGAATAAAGAAAAAAGAATGAAAAGAATTGAGGACAGTCTAAGAGACCTCTGGGACAATATTAAATGCACCAATATTCAAATTATAGGGGTCCCAGAAGAAAGAGAAAAAGATAAGGGACTGAGAAAATATTTGAAGAGATTATAGTTGAAAACTTCCCTCATATGGGAAAGGAAATAGTCAATCAAGTCCAGGAAGCTCAGAGAGTCCCATACAGGGGAAGCTCAGAGAGTCCCATACAGGATAAATCCAAGGAGAAACATGCCAAGACACATATTAATCAAACTATCAAAAATTAAATACAAAGAAAAAATATTAAAGGCAGCAAGGGAAAAACAACAAATAACATACAAGGGAATCCCCATAAGGTTAAAAGGTGATCTTTCAGTGGAAACTCTGCAAGCCAGAAGGGAGCGGCAGGACATATTTAAAGTGATGAAAGGGAAAGACCTACAACCAAGGTTACTCTACTGAGCAAGGATCTCATTCAGATTCGACAGAGAAATCTAAACCTTTACAGAGAAGCAAAAGCTAAGAGAATTCAGCACCACCAAACCAGCTTTACAACAAATGCTAAAGGAACTTCTGTAGGCAGGAAACACAGGAGAAGGAAAAGACCTACAATAACAAACCCAAAACAATTAAGAAAATGGTAATAGGAACATACATATCAATAACTACCTTAAATGTAAATGGATTAAGTGCTCCAACCAAAAGACATAGAGTGACTGAATGGATACAAAAACAAGACCCATATATATGCTGTCTACAAGAGACCCATTTCAGACCTAGGGACACATACAGCCTGAAAGTGAGGGGGTGGAAATGGAAATCAAAAGAAAGCTGGAGTAGCAATTCTCATATCAGACAAAATAGACTTTAAAATAAAGACTATTACAAGAGACAAAGGACACTACATAATGATCAAGGGATCAATCCAAGAAGATATAACAATTGTAAATATTTATGAACCCAACATAGGAGCACCTCAATACATAAGACACATGATAACAGCCATAAAAGGGGAAATCGACAGTAACAGAATCATAGAAGGGGACTTTAACACCCCACTTTCACCAATGAACAGATCATCCAAAATGAAAATAAATAAGGAAACACAAGCTTTAAATGATGCATTAAACAAGATGGACTTAATTGATATTTATAGTACTTTCCATCCAAAAACAACAGAATACACTTTCTTCTCAAGTGCTCATGGAACATTCTCCAGAATAGATCATATCTTGGGTCACAAATCAAGCCTTGGTAAATTTAAGAAAATCGAAATTGTATCAAGTATCTTTTCTGACCAAAATGCTATGAGACTGGATATCAATTACAGGAAAAAAATCTGTAAAAAACACAAACACATGGAGGCTAAACAATACACTACCAAATAACCAAGAGATCACTGAAGAAATCAAAGAGGAAATTTAAAAATACCTAGAAACAAATGACAATGAAAACACGATGAACCAAAACCTATGGGATGCAGCAAAAGCAGTTCTAAGAGGGAAGTTTATAGCAATACAATCCTACCTCAATAAACAAGAAACATCTCAAATAAACAACCTAACCTTATACCTAAAGCAATTAGAGAGAGAAGAACAAAACCCCCCAAAATTAGCAGAAGGAAAGAAATCATAAAGATCAGATCAGAAATAAATGAAAAAGAAATTAAGGAAACAATAGCAAAGATCAATACAACCAAAAGCTGGTTCTTTGAGAAGATAAACAAAATTGATAAACCATCAGCCAGACTGATCAAGAAATACAGGGAGAAGACTCAAATCAATAGAATTAGAAATGAAAAAGGAGAAGTAACAACTGACACGGCAGAAATACAAAGGATCATGAGATATTACTACAAACAACAATATGCCAAAAAAATGGACAACCTGGAAGAAATGGACAAATTCTTAGAAAAGCACAACCTTCCAAGACTGAACCAGGACGAAGTAGAAAATATAAACAGACCAATCACAAGCACTGAAACTAAGACTGTGATTAAAAATCTTCCAACAAACAAAAGCCCAGGACCAGATGGCTTCACAGGAGAATTCTAACAAACATGTAGAGAAGAGCTAACACCTATCCTTCTCAAACTCTTCCAAAATATACCAGAGAGAGGAACACTCCCAAACTCATTCTACAAGGCCACCATCACCCTGATACCAAAACCAGACAAAGATGTCACAAAGAAAGAGAACTACAGGCCAATATCACTGATGAACATAGATGTGAAAATCCTCAACAGGATACTAGCAAACAGCATCCAACAGCGCATTAAAAGGATCATACACCATGATCAAGTGGGGTTTATCCCAGGAATGCAAGGATTCTTCAATATATGCAAATCAATCAACGTGATAAACCAAACTAAGAAACTGAAGGAGCAAAATCATATGATCATCTCAATAGATGCAGAAAAAAGCTTTCAACAAAATTCAACCCCCATTTATGATAAAAACCCTCCAGAAAGTAGGCATAGGGGGAACTTACCTCAACATAATAAAGGCCATATATGACAAACCCACAGCCAACATCGTTCTCAATGGTGAAAAACTGAAACCATTTCCTCTAAGATCAGGAACA